>NC_083288.1:3628778-3994913 GCF_963506605.1 Zootoca vivipara | reverse complement strand
ATAATACACCACCCATCCCCGATACAGGGCTGCTTTCAGATCTAAAAGTTGTGTAGTTCTTTATCTCCTTGACATCTGAGGGAGGGTGTTCCACAGGGAGGAACACCTCCCTGGCTTGTCTCCAACTACTAACACTTTAAAATAATGTTTCATTTTTTTGTCTTTATGGTTTTAGCAGTGATGAGCATTAAACATGACACATAAACATTCAACACAAACGGTTCTAAGGCACTGTTATTTAATGTCACCTCTTTGCCGTACATGTACCCAGTCTACATGTGAATAAATGAAGTCACCTATCACTGCAGCACTTCCAGTTTTGGATGCCTCCTTGATTTCATTCTTCATCTCAAGATCACCCTAAGCATTTTGGTCAAGGCAACAATAGCACGCCCCAAGTACTAAACTACTCTTTTCACCCAGTACTGCCACCCATAACAATTTTGTGGATATGTCTGCCCTTTTTACAATTTCTAGTTTGTTGGACTCTGTATCTTCTTTCTTTTTTGTTGTATCTGTATCTTCTTTGTTTCCTGCTTGGCAGGGGGTTGGACTGGATGACCCTTGTGTACAGAGTGAAATCATTCTTTTCTGTCCTTCCTTATAATCCAAAGATTTTGGATACATCCTTAGATGTATCCAAAGATAACCATACTCCTCTGGTTCTCTCCAAAGCCCTACTAAGCCTCTTAAACACAAATAATAGTGTTACATCCAAACACAGCTACTGTGCTCATACGGATTAATCATGGCTCCTCTTCACCCACGCCCTCTACACTGGGAAAAAGACCATTGGTTTCCACCAACACAGTGTCCTTTCTCTTGGCAGATCAAGATGAGCAGGAGACAGCAAAGGTTGCAAGGTTTTTAGCTGGGGCAATCAGAATAAGATCCACTATTTGACTATTGATTCAAAACCCTAAAATGTATTTTAGATAATTGACTTTTTATTTCTATTCTTTGTATATCATTTGTTGTTGTTTAGTCGTTTAGTCGTGTCCGACTCTTCGTGACCCCATGGACCATAGCACGCCAGGCACTCCTGTCTTGCACCGCCTCCCGCAGTTTGGTCAGACTCATGTTGGTAGCTTTGAGAACACTGTCCAACCATCTCGTCCTCTGTCGTCCCCTTCTCCTAGTGCCCTCAATCTTTCCCAACATCAGGGTCTTTTCTAGGGAGTCTTCTCTTCTCATGAGGTGGCCAAAGTATTGGAGCCTCAGCTTCACGATCTGTCCTTCCAGTGAGCACTCAGGGCTGATTTCCTTCAGAATTGATAGGTTTGATCTTCTTGCAGTCCATGGGACTCTCAAGAGTCTCCTCCAGCACCACAATTCCATATCATATTGTATATCATATTGTTGTTTTATTGTTATTGCTGATGGCTGACGCAAATAAAGATTCATTCATTCATTCCACCAACACAAGCTCTGTGGCTTCACTCCCTGCACACACACACCCCTCACCTGTGTGAGCAGACTTTACTCTGGCAGGTCTGCGTCAGACTTTCACTGTCTTCTTCCAAGGATAAAGAAATGGGATCCATCCCTACATAAAGAGTTATAGAAAACATTATTCATACAGTATATCCATTTTTAATAGAATTGAATAAAATGATCCAAGTCATGGGCTTCTGTAAACCAAATGCTTGCCTTGAAAATTCTTCACCTAGAACCTGAGAATGCATGTTGTGGTGGATTGAGGCTGTAAGCATATAGGTGGACCTGTGCAACTAGGAAGTATAGATCACCTGTTTGAGGCTTATGGGGGACTGATTCCAGCCAGTCCACAATCCTCAATAAGGGGGGAATGGTCTCTGAGCTAACAGCACTGACCATCTTGGAGATCCCTACATGCATCTATGAACAAGAATGTCTGGATTTAAGCTTCAATGTTTTTAGTGGCATTTTGAAAGGGTTCTGGGCAGAAGTTGGATGCAGATAGATTGTTAACTCCCTGCAAACCACAGTTTGGAAAACAGAATCCTTGTCAGCAAGTACATTCTGCCACTCTTTCTTTGCTGGAATTTAGTGTTGCACACATCCAGTGTTCTGGCTCCCGCTCCAAAACATAGCAGCAGATGTAAGTATGTACTTGTAAGTTAAGGAAGTGATCTTTATTGATGGAATAATGGTACAGACTCAATAGCAAAAAATAAACTGATCCAGACACCTCATAAGGGAAAGGACAGTCTCAAAAAGGATACTGTATAGTTGAAAAATAATTTGTAAAAGGGCAAGCAAAATGATCGAGGGGGTGAAGCAACTCCTCTATGAAGCATATGGGACCTTTTATTTTAGAGGAAAGGTGAGTAAAAGGTGACATGTTAGAAGTTTATAAAATTGTGCATGGTGTGTAGAAAAGTCCCCGTCCCCCCATAATGCTAAAACTCATGGACATCCAATGAATGTTGGACGATTTAGGTCAAATTTTTAAGAAAATGACTTCTTCATGTCATAGTCCAACTATGGCACCTGCTCCCCCAAGAGGCAGCTTGGATGGCTTGAAAAGAGGTTGTTGTTGTTGTTGTTGTTGTTGTTATCATCCTTTATCAACATTAGAAACACATTACAAAACATCAACAATAAAAAACAAAATAAAAACATAGTAAAAAACATACTGGCAGACATTCCAAAAATTAAATAATCATCTGGATACATAAATTGTTGAGCTTATGGGGTGGGGGGTGGGGCTGCAAAGGTTGCACATGGTTCTTGACAACAAAACTGTATCTGCCCCTCTGCCTTCAGCTCCTCCTGTTCAGTCCCTCTGGCTAGTCAAAGGCCTCCCTCCTGCCTGGCGAGGTTCTGAGCTCCTCTAGAGGAACAGAGGAGACACCTGGAGTCAGAAGAGGAGGACCTCTCTTCTCCATCCCTGGGTCTACCAGCCCCAAATCTACTGCTTCTTCCTTCTCCTCATGTGCCATCTGGGGCTGTCAAACCATGCCAGGTTTGACATACACATTCCTGAGGCCAGCTTCTGTAATGCAAACTATCATTTGCTACAGGAGCTAGCATTACATCTGTGCTAGATCAAAATGGTACAGCATAGCTTCGATACAGAAATATATTTTTGTTCCTGCAGGTGGCTCCAAATGATCATTAAACAAGGATATAGCAGAGTTTTGTGCAACCTTGATCCCCACAGCACGCTTGCACAATTTTAGCTTTTAGTAACTTCATTCCCTCTGTATTTCATACATTGGAATAGGCAGAAATTTCCTGCAGCCCTGATAGCTGCAGCCTATGAAAAGCAGTCTTATCCCAATTATGTCACCTCTAATAAATGAGAATATAGGCTTCTTTTAAGAGGGGGAAAGAGAAGTTCGAAAGGAAGCAAATACTTGACATTTTAAAATATGTTTTCGAAAAATATTCACTAGGAAAAATGAGGGCACACCAAAACATTTTTGCATGCACAAAGACATCTTCTCAGGTTAAAAACAGGGGTTCCCAACAAAATTTTCTCGAGGACCCCTCATCGAGCCGCTATTGTGACAAGGACCCCCATTAATTCCTAATCCTAAAATTAAAAAGTGAGAGCCAAATTAAGAGTCTTTTTATATTTTATATTTATACATTTTTTACAGTTCTTCCCCTTCATCTGTAGGCCTTTGTCGTTTTAACAAACCACTTTTTAACCGACGGTCCATTTTTAACTACGCGAACTGTAGCTTCCACGAAAAACAACGCTTTGTTTACAAACACTACTGTTTTGCAAAGAGGCAGCGCGCGCCAGGGAGGAGGGAGGGGAATGGAGAAGACAGGGTACCTGCGCAGTAGCGCACAAATGAAGCCGACGCGCGCAAAGCATCTTGGGGAGGTGAGCATTAGTAGAATGCGCGCACTGCCTCTTTGCAAAACAGTAGTGTTTGTAAAGCGCCGCCTAACAGCATACAGCAGAACTACTGCCTCTATCTAATTCTAATTTTGCGCTAGACTCTGCTCATGCAGGAAGCGGCCAAAACAAAAAATCTGTTATCATACGAAATATATTTAATATATTTTTTATTCTAATAGCATCTTGCGGACCCCTCTGGCATAGCTCGCGGACCCCTGGGGGTCCCCGGACCACCTGTTGGGAACCACTGGGTTAAAAAGAATTGGGGGGGGGAATCAACTCGAACTGTCTCAACTGTAATTTTCCCTTCTGGAAAAAATGAACTGCGGGAATGTAGATGCTGAAATGCTTTATGAGATAAGAGAAAAATGTGAATGGTATTGGATGTGGTTAATTGAAAATAATCTTACCTGGCAAAACAAATTATTTTACTATCTTGGGGACACATATTTGAGTACTTCATTAACCCAAAGAGATTTTAATTTCAACTGAATAGCAGAGGCATCATCTCAGAAAATATCAGGATAAAAGCAACAAGGCCATCTCCCAAAACTTTCTCATTCCAATGCTGTGTTTTATCCTTTAAAAAGGTAAAGGTAAAAGACCCCTGACAGTTAAGTCCAGTCGCGAAGGACTCTGGCGTTGCAGCGCTCATCTCGCTTTACTGGCCAAGGGAGCCGGTGTTTGTTTGCAGACAGTTTTTCCGGGTCATGTGGCCAGCATGACTAAGCTGCTTCTGGTGAACCAGAGCAGCGCATGGAAACTCCGTTTACAGTGGTGCCTCGCTAGATGAATTTAATTCGTTCCACGGGTCTTTTTTTATAACGAAAAATTCGTCTAGCGAATCCCATAGGAATGCATTGATTTTTTTTGCCCATAGGAACGCATTAATTGAATTTAAATGCATTCCTATGGGAAACCGCGATACGCTAGACGAATTTTTCGTAAAACGAATTCGTCTAGCGAGGCAACCTCCACTAGAAAAAACCTTTCGTTAAGCGGAAATTTCGTTAAGCAGGGCATTCGTTAAGCGAGGCACCACTGTACCTTCCCGCCGGAGTGGTACCTATTTATCTACTTGCACTTTGATGTGCTTTTGAACTGCTAGGTTGGCAGGAGCTGGGACCGAGCAACGGGAGCTCACCACTGCCAACCTTCTGATCAGCAAGCCCTACCTAGGCTCTGTAGTTTAACCCACAGTGCCATCCGCTGTGGGTTAAACCACACAATAGATAACATACTTGGTATCTATTATTTGATTTGCAACAACAGAAATTCTCAGCAGGGCATGTCAAAAACACTAGTAATTTGTGATACTACATATTTTACTGAAACCACCTAACAATGAAAGGATAATGAAGATTTGCATACCAACCTTCTGCTCTGATGATCATCACATTTTGCTCCAGGTCAATAAAGGGCTGCACAAGGCACAGTCTTGGTTCCTGCTTTTGAGTGATGCAAACTCCATTGTGATTTGCAACCATGAAGCTACGATCATACAGCAAACCTTTATTTCCAATGGGCCATTGCATCACCTGATGGGAAACAGACCACTTCTCACTTAGTAAGTCTTTAAACTATACAGATGTGCACAGATGCTGAGCGAAGAAATGGAAAAACAGAACTATTCATGACTACCTGATAATCAAATGAGTTTAAAATGATAGGTATTTACTTCTGGTTTTAAAATAGAGACTTTTAATAGTCAATACCTCATTGCAAGAGCTGAAAAGATATGATAGCATACTATTTGTCAACAGCAAACAGGATTAATAGACTATGGTACATCTCAAATTTCTCTGGGTTCAGGGAAGAAGTCCTTCTGAAATCATGAATGTCTAGGGGAAATTTAGCGCCAATGTTCTAGAGCAGGCATGTCCAACTTTCAAGAGACTGAGATCTACTCCCACTATAAAAAAACTGGCAGTGATCTACCAAAGTTGTTGAGCTTTTTTTGGGAAGCCAAAGTTGTTGAGCTTTGCAATCGACCTGTTGGACGTCCCTGTTCTAGAGGATCAGTTTCCCACTGCAACCCCAGCTTTTTTCTGCTGGAGGATAGAACCTGTGCAGGAATTTGGAATGCCACAAATTCCAAAACATATTTTGGGAGAATATTTTTATTTAGAATGCATTTTTAATACATTATGTTTTAATATATATGATGTTTTATTGATTTTATAACTGAAATTGATCTGAGTTTATTTCTTACAAAGAAAAGCAATATATAAATTATCAACATAAATAATCAAAGTAATATACAAATTATCATCATAAAAATAAATGTAACAAGTACAAAACAGAGATTATCCTTGGACTAATAACTTAGAGGAAAGACTTGGTAAAATTTGGGAAGTTTGGAATGGTTTAAGGCAGTGGTTTTCAACCAGTGTGCTGTGGCTGGCCTCTTTTTCTCTTTCCTTCCCTCCCTCTTCTGATGCCCTCTCATGTCTCTGCCTCCCAAAGGCTTGGGGGGGTGGGAGTTAAGAGACCAGGAGCAGCAGCAGAGGCTGCCCAGAGGCTGGTGAGGGAACACTCCACAAGGGAGGGTGTTTGAAAAAGGGTGAGGGGCTGTCGGCTCTGCAGGCAAGGGGTGACAACACGACTGGGCTCCTGAGCCTCACAAGGGAGCTGCAGAAAGAATGTAGTTGGTTAAGGGAGCCGTGGACTCAAAAAGGTTGGAAACCTCTGGTTTTAGGGCAGGCCCTCCAGATGTTTTGGACTACAATTCCCACCTTCCCCAACCACTGATCCTGTTAGCTAGGGATCATGGGAGTTGTAGGCCAAAACATCTGGAGGGCCGCAGTTTGGGGATGCCTGTTTTAGGACATGGGTCCTTCCCCAGCGGCAGAATCCAGTGGCTGAATGCACTTTATTGTGTTAGGCAGCAGGCTCAGGGCCAAGAGAAGCTGCAGTAAGGCCACTCTACCTGGATTGTTGCCCTTATCCTATATAATAAAGTCCCTGTGTCTCTGCGTCCAGATTCTGTGTGTCCCTAGGTTATTGCGCATGTGCCCCAGGGACACAGGGATTGGAGGCAGAGACAACCGCCAACCGCCGCTCTGAAGTCCCGTCTCATGCTGGAGGTGTGCTGCGAGGCGGCGGGGGAAGAGAAGCGCTCCTCCCCCCCCGCCGCCTTGCCACGCACTGCCAGCATGGGACAGCGCTTCCTCGGTGAAGGCAAGCAGGCGAGCTGTCTGCCTGCTTGCCGTAGCCGAGGAAGTCGAAGCGGCAGCGGGCAATTCGGCTGGGGGACTGGCTTGGCGGCGGCGGGAAGAAGGGGAGTCTCCCCTTCTTCCCGCCACCGCCAAGCCAGTCCCAGAGCCGAAGTATGGCGCGGTGGGGGTTTTCGCCGTTTGCCTCCCCCTGGGGGGAAGGCAAACGGCGAAAAGCCCCCGCTGCGGAGTTGCTGGCTCTGTCGGGTGTGGGGGAGGGAGAAGCAGAAGATCCGATCGGTCTTCGGCTTCTCCCTCCCCCCCCCCGCCCAACAGAGCCGGCATTTGGCTCTGTCAGGCGGGGGGAGGGAGAAGCAGAGGATCGGATTGCTTCTTCCTCCCCCCACCCGACAGAGCCGGCAACCTCTGTGCTTTCTGTCAGCGGTGAGAGGGGGAGGAACGAACGGAGAGAAATGGCTGCTTTCTCTCTGTTCGTTCCTCTCCCCTCACCGCCGACAGAAAGGGCTGTCGGCGGCGGGAGGAGAGGAAGGAAGGAGGAGAAAGGGCTGCTTTCTCCTCCTTTGTTCCTGTCTCCCTGCCGCTGACAGCAAGGACAGGTCCCAGGGTTCGGAGAAGCGCTGCGCAAGCGCTTCTCCGAACCCCGGGATGTTCTAGCGCCCGTTATTGAACGGGCTGAAATACACTAGTTAGGAATAATTAGACTGCAGCTGCCAGACTGGTGACTGGGAGTGGCCATTGGGACCATATAACACCAGTCCTGAAAGACCTACATGGGCTCCCAGTACATTTCCAAGCACAATTCAAATTGTTGGCACTGACCTTTAAAGCCCTAAACACCCTCAGCCCAGTATACCTGAAGGAGTGTCTCCACCTCATTGTCTAGCCAACTCTGAGGGTCTTCTGGCGGTTCCCTCACTATGAGAAGCCAAGTTACAGGGAACCAGGCAGAGGGCCTTCTCGGTAGTGGCGCCCGCCCTGTGGAATGCCCTCCCATCAGAGGTCAAGGAGATAAACAACTGGTTGACTTTTCAAAGACACCTGAAGGCAGCCCTGTTCAGGGAAATTTTTAATGGTTAATGTTTCACTGTGTTTTTAATATTTTGTTGGGAACAGCCTAGAGCAACCTAGTCAGAGGGGCAGCTAATAATAATAATAGATGATAGGTAGGTAGGTAGGTAGGTAGGTAGATAGATGATAGATAGATAGATAGATAGATGATAGATAGATATAAGAAAGAAAGAAAGAAAGAAAGAAAGAAAGAAAGAAAGAAAGAAAGAAAGAAAGATTTGGCTTTTCAGCCACAATATTGAAAACAGGATTGCAGGGCACTATACAAAATTATAAATATTACATAATTTAATGTTATCTGGATAATTGTCCCCGTGTTATAGAAGTGGGCCCTTCAACAAAATCTTGAAGCACTGAGTGTTTTTGTTCAGGGTTCCAGCGACTCCACTGTCCTTCCTGCTGGAGTTGCAGGACATTCTTATTCCTGCAGACAGTCAGCATTCTAGGCCCATTGATCAGGCTCTATCCTCAATGGCCACCATGCTGTTTTTCTCATTTTGTTTTGATTTTTTGCAGAAGGGGGGTGGAGAAACCTGTGCCCAGTCTCAGGTACATTAAAGTCTTTGATTTCTCCACTGACATCTATGGGCAGCATAGGATATTTTAATGCAGCTTTTTTGTGTGAATGAAGAAACAACATATCCTGATTTCTCTCCTCCCTCTTTTGATATCTATGTGTCTCCCCTCCCCCTGCCCCTTTTCCAGACACTCTCTTCTGTTCTCCCACCCACTCCCACTCGCCAGTTTCCACCCTCTCAGTCAACATCCTGTACCAGTAAGTTCAGAACCTATCAGCCCTGTTGAATCAGATCAATGGCCCATCTAGTCCCATCCAATGGCCAGCTACTGGTTGAAAGCAAAACCTGAACACACTCTCTCCACCTGTGATTCACTTATTCAGAGACATACTCCCTCCAACAACAGAGGCAGAATACAACCATCATGGCTAGCAGCCATTGAGAGCCTTATCCTCCCCTGAATTTGTCTCTTTTAAAAGCCATCCAAGTTAGTGACCATCTATTCTTGTGGGAGTGAATCTTTCAAATGCCCACCTTGGTTAATGGTTACGTCTGTTCTTAAAATAGTTTTAGGTGTTTTGCTGTTTTTAGATGTTTGCAACAGTTTTTAAGCAGGTTTTTAAAATTATTTTAAAAATTGTTTTTACAGTGGTACCTCACTTTACAAACTTAATCCGTTCCTGAAGTCCGTTCTTAAACCACAACCGTTCTGAAACCAAAGCGTGCTTTCCCACTGCCGGTGCCTTTCCACTGTTCGGATTCTGTTCTTAGACCGAGGTAAAGTTCTCAAACCAAGACACTACTTCTGGTTTTGCAGAGTTCGTAAACCAAATAGTTTGTAAACAGGGCTGTTCTTAAACCAAGGTACCACTATATTTTGTTTAAAGTGTTTGCTGCCCTGAACTCTTTTGGGAGGAACAGCAGAATATAAATTCAATAAACAGGAAAACAAATTGGAGTGGGGGAGGGGCAGGAGAGAGACTTGATACTGGAGCAGCTTCTGCCTGGATTTGAAGAAAGGCCTAAAAAGCATTCTGTGCTATGTTGTATATATTCACTAAAAACAAAAACAAAAAAATGCCAGAAAAAGTTCTTGTCTTCCTCCTTCCTTTTTAACAGCCACCCCTTTCTCCTGCATGTTATCCGACAAACATACCGGAAGATTTAATTTCCCCCCCAAAAAATGATGCCAAGCTAATAAAGCAGATTTTAACAAGAAAGATAAAGCTCGGCACAGTGGCGAGGTGTTGAAACAGCCTGAGGAAGTTCCATTAGAATATCCTGTTTTATTATTTGGCAAGGAGGTAGTGAAAAAGGTCGACTGATTTATTCAGGAAAATGTAAAGAGAACAATATTATAATTCATCTTAGACCTGGGAGCACTTAAAAATTAAAATAAAATCTAGTGCACAGTGATCTCAGCGAGTCTAAAGTATTTATTGCATCCGAGATTAAATACTCTTTTATTTATGTAGTCTTGAGCAAATATGTGTAGCCTGAAACCTGCTGTTACGACGAAGTTATTAATGTTTAAAATTTACCTTTTTTATTCTGCAGCATTTACAATGCAAAATCCATGCACTTTAAACGTGTGTGTGTGTGTGTGTGTGTGTGTGTGTGTGTGTGTGTGTGTTCATGGAATCATTTTCTCCATTGCTGATGTCCAGTCCCATCACTACTGTAGTCAAAACAGATTCACCCATACAGGCATGGCTACAGATGAGGAATTTGGAGCTGAAAGAGTTGATTGGCACTGAGCCCTGCTGGGATGAGCCGCACGAGGGGGTTACCCCACTGGGATTCCCTTCCTCACTATTCTTCCCACCCACCACAGGTCAACTTGAGTGGTGGTTGGGACCACCTGTCAGAGAACGGGACTCTCTGACAGGCAGAGACGAGACAGATACAGTGGAAGGAGGGAGAGAATTCCTAAGAGAATTCGACCTTTGCGCCCGCAGAGAAAGACGGAGAGACACAGAGAGCAGGAATCCAGCTGCAAAGCTCAGATAGTGACACAGACACAGGAATTGTGGGAGTGCAGTAATTTTTCCTGTTGGGGGAAAAGGGGGAGGAGTTCAGTTCCAGCAACTGTGTCATCGAAGGAGGACTGAAATTACGGTAGCTGAGCTCCAACCGGGGCTTTTTAAATGGCCAGTAAATCTGAAATACTTAACTGCCAGAGTCGTCTCATGTGTGTGGGAGAGACCCAAGCCTGACACCACCTTCCTTGTCAATCATCTGACAGCATAAAGAGCTGATTGGGCTTCCGGTCCGTTGCGCTGGTGCAGTAGGACACAGGGACTTCGCGCTCCGAAGTCCCTGGCTTCGTGGAGGGGGGGGGGAAGTCCGCAGAGCGAGCGGACTCCCCAAAAAAACACCGGGTAGAGTGTCCCGGTGACATAGCACCCAGCTGCTTGCTCCAGACGCAATTCCTCCGCTGCCGAGAGCTCCGTAGAGCGATCGAGAGCCAGCGGAGTGGAGTCACGGGAGCCATTTTTGGGTCTCATCTTACCTCCGTGAAGTGAAGCTCCGAGTCCTCAGCCTGCAAGCGGCGGATTCTTCCAAGAAAATAAAAGACTTTTCCAAAGTAAGTCAAATCTCTATTTGGACTTTAAAAATTCCAATTTTGAAGACAGGAAGAGATTTCAAAACAACGGAAGCCGATCTCTTCCAAATGGTCAATCAGGAGGCGCATTAAATATCCTCAAGTCGAAGGGGGAAAAGTTTTTTCTAGATTAAGGACCCGAGAGAAAGACTTTTCAAAACCTCCCCAGCCCCCGGTGTCGATACCCCTTGAGGTTCAGCAGTAACAAAGGGGAAGATGTTTTGACAGCTGTCAAAAGCTGTCAAATTGCTAAAAGGATTAAGAAAGTCGATTTTATTGTTGTGGACTATAAAAACTGACTGAAGAGGATTTAGAAGTAATTCAATGGGAATTTAAATTTGAACTGTGATGAAGTTAAAGACAAAGGGAAAGACCAGCCAAGATGGAGCCGACAACGTGGTAGAGAGGAATTTTCCAGTACCCTTTGGCCCTTATCTCTGGTCTGCCTGTGGCTAAGTGAAGTATGAAAACAAAGTTTTCTCGAGCCTTCCAGGAGGCAGTGCTGAACTATCTACAAATATGGGAAGATATTTACAAGGAACGCCAATGTTTGAATCCAACAACAATGGAGAATGAGGTGCAAGATCAAGATTTAGAGGACAATTTTGAGACTGAGATTGTGTGCGAGGAGCAACAATTTGACAATTTGGAGACTGATTTGGACCCAAAAAAAAATGTGTTGGATGATGAAAAACAAAGACTTGAACAAGGAGACGAGGCCGACAAGGAGAGGCAAAGTGAAGAGAAGACTGAAGGAAATGAAAATCCTGGAGGGATTGAAATGGGGAGTGGAGTTAGTGAGGGGGGGGGGATAGGCAGGAAGAGGGGGGAGCAAAGGCCTGGAAGTGGAAGTGGGAAAGATCTGGTGTGGGGTGAAAACTTTAGTTTAAGGTTATTTTTCTGGTGGATGAATGACGGTTTCTGAATCTTGGCTTGCTAAAGGATATGCTGATCCAATTGGGGGAAGGGACATCGGGAAGGGGGAAGGAGAGAGTTTTAAAAGTTTAGGGTTAAGAGTTTTCTGGAGGGAGTAGAAGAATGGCTGAGGAAACATGTTAGAGTTTGTTTTTAATATTTTTGGTGAGCAGACAGAGGTTTGGGTAGAGATCTGCCTGGCTCCCTCTCTCTACTCTCTGCACCCAGTGGCAGGGGGTGTTTTGGGGGGAGGGGGAGGGGTGGAAGGAAACCCAGACACAAAAATGGAACCTTTTGACTGCTGAACCCCTCGAGTTACCCTAGTGGCAGGAGGGGACTCGGAGGGGGGCAGCATGAAGAAGGAGGAGGATTAAGTTAATATGATAAGAATAAGATTTTGAATTAGAACAGAAAACCCGCCATAATCAATTGATGAAGTTAGGAAATCCAGGAGGACGAGAACCGGGGAAGCCGCAAACAAACTGTGATGAGAATAAGATATTGAATTTATATTTTTTTCTTTTCCCTTTTTCTTTTTTCTTGTTTTTTTTTCCCCTATCTGTTGTTTTGTTGTTAAGCAAAGTGATATTGAAGAATTAGCTGGGGGATAAACCAAACCCCAGAGATTTTCCGCCTATGTCCTCTCAGTGGCAGGGGGGGGATGAGGGGGGAGGAGGGAGGGGGGAGGTCAAACCCAGCTTAAAATGGACCCCTTTGTTTCCCAATGCCCATGGGTATCACTGGTGGCAGAAGTGGTCTTGTGGGTGGAGGGAAAATGAAGGGACTGAGCTTATTTTGTATGTGTTGTATGTTTTGTCTTTACAAAATTAATAAAAATTATTATAAAAAATAATAATAAAAAAGAGCTGATTGGCACTGAAAATACATATGCAGAGGAAGGTGTTGTAACCACTGCTAAGCTGATTGAGAGTTTACAGAGACCACATTTGAATTTGACAGGTATAAATCACCTGACATGATTAAGACATCAGGTGATTGGCAGGTGAATGGTCCAGCCCATGTGTCAAAGTTTGCCCATATGGGAGATTTAGGAATCTGGCCAACTAGCCCAAGGGCAGTTGTCCACCCTTGATTTAGGGATCAAAATTTATAGCAGTTGTACCTTTTGGAAGTTAGGTTTGGCAAGGATACTTAAATTATATAATCCACATGTTGTTGTTCCTCCCCTTCTTAATTTTCATTTTATTCATTTTTAAATAAAATGAAAGTTTGTACAGTACTTATTTTTTGCAAACATTTGTAATTCTTATTTTGAAGATTGCAGTGGTGTCTATTGCAGTGGTGTGCAGTGATTTTTTTTTTGTAGGGGAACAATTAGGGCCAGAAGTGTCAGTTTGCGAGGCCGATAGTTCTGTGTAAGTGTCTATAATTCATGTACAGTGAATGGGGCTTCCACCCTCTGCAGGGTGGAAAAACAATTCCTTTGATAACCAACAGCTAATCTATTTTTTGTTGTTCTGGAGTAAGGTTCCATATGATTAGGAAGTAACCTGGTAGTACTATGAGTTACTATGGCTTTACTGAATTATTTTGATGAATTTGTTGTTTGCTTTATATCCTATGGTGTTTGCGATTACAGTGATTGCAATATTTGTTGTTTCTTAACGCTGTTGTGATTAGTGTGAGACACTTCAACATTAATTGCTGGAAAAGCAGAATACAAATACTAAATCAACTCAACTGGGGAAAATGGGGTTCTAGACAGTTGGCCGGATGGCTTCTTGCCTGGGGTGTCTAGCTGCCTGCTTGGGTAGTTGGGCTGCTGGCTCCTGGACTTCTGTGACATAACTTCTTCCTCCCTGATTCAAGTTGTGAGTATACCAGAACTACATGGACTCCAATACCATATTCAATAGAACAGCAACTGGGGCCATGCTGGGAACCAGAAATGCATTTCCCCTTCCTCCATGTGTGGCCTGCTGGATGGGGCCATGACTCAAGCCATGTGGGAATGTGAAAATAAATATATTTCATTTATCTCCTGCCTTTCTTCCATCATTGATCCCAAACTTCTGGTTCCCAGGCAGCTTCAGCATGTGTCTGAGTCAAGGTTGGCATACTTGAGCTAAACTCGTGCTATTAGTACTTAGTGAAGAAAACCATGGAGAAATAGGGAAAGCTTTAAGCTGCTAAAATCCTTATTTGCATATGCAAATATGGTTATACTTATTTATCGGTTACTTAATGTGTTATCCCCCATTAAAGCCAGTACAATTAAGTCACGTGATTTTATGCAGCAGTTTGTGAATCCTTAATGTGGTATCCAATATGTTATATGAGATCCCTTATACCATAACACAAAGGTAGGCCTACAACACTAGGTCATAGGGTAGAAATTGTTTTTTAAAAAACAACTATTAAACTTAAACCTAAGACAAGAAATAAAGAGCAAATAGTTAAACGTACAGTGAGGGGGGGGAAGTATTTGATCCCCTGCTAAATTTGCCCGTTTCCCCTCTGACGAAGAAATGACCAATCCATAATTATAATGGTAGGTTTATTGTAGCTGTAAAGGTAAAAAGATAAATGTTTACAAATTTATCTGGGCAACAATGACCCAAAACAAATGGCCAAGACAACAAAGGAGTGGCTCAGGAAGAAGCACATTAAGGTCCTGGAGTGGCCTAACCAGTCTCCAGACCTTAATCCCATTGAAAATCTGTGGAGGGAGCTGAAGGTTCAAGTGGCTACACATCAGCCTCGAAATCTTACTGACTTGGAGAGGATCTGTAAAGAGGAGTGGGACAAAATACCTCCTGAGATGTGTGCAAACCTGGCGGCCACCTACAAGAAACGTCTGACCTCTGTAATTGCCAACAAGGGTTTTGCCACCAAGTACTAACTCATCTTTTGCAAAGGGATCAAATGCTTATTTCACTCATTATAATGCACACCAATCTCTGACTTTTATCTTCTGGGTTTCTGGGGTTTTTTCCTGTTGTTCTTCTGTCTCTCACAGCTACAATCAACCTACTATTAAAATTATGGACTGGTCATTTCTTTGTCAGAGGGCAAATGGGAAAATTTAGCAGGGGATCAAATACATTCCCCCCTCACTGTAATATGTGGTGTGCTGCAGCACAAATGGATGCCTTCATCTGCCCCAACAGCAACAAAACATGTCTCGCCCCATATCGGTCTCTACAGCCACATAGCAGGTGCTGCAACCTTCCATACAGTTTGGCCTCACAAAGGCACACTCCTCCATTGTCTCCTGAGACAGAAATGTATACAAACTACTAGCCTAGTGTAAAGCCCCCTTCCTAAAAGCACAGTTCATCTCTAACACATTAATTTTTGACACCCCCCCTCCCATGTAAGCTTTATTGGAAACACAACTTTTACCACGGCAAATAAAGCTGGCTTTATTGAGTGATTGTTGCATGTATATAAAATTAATCTGAATAATTCATGCAGATTGCAGAATTCAGCTTCATTTCTTTTAAAAAGAAAACTTTGCAAATTCTGCCAGAACCACCAGTACCTGTATGTAAATATTTGCAAAGTCATTTGCATAACTCTGCCCTCAGCAGTTGCTTTGCTATGCCAATGGAATTCTGAATTTGCGTTCGAGTCTTCATTTTCCAGGATTGCACCTCTGAATTAAGGGCTGTGCTCAGCGCATGCAAAAGTAATGTGCCATTTATACTTGCGAAAAATATGTGACTGCCTTGGTAATGTTTCTTATTATGTTTTGCTTTAAACTCCCAGGCAACTAAAAAACTTATTACTGAACAGAATATATTTTAAATGCAGGTGAGCAGTCAATGGCTTTGACCTCAATTTTCATGCAGATGCAGGGCTGTGATCCACAGCAGGAAGTTTTCATAAAAGAAGCTATAATAATATTGACATCTATTAAAGCATTGCAAAATACATCGCAAAGGAAAGTCAGATTCTAGGTCAGTGTGTAGACCATCTACCTATTTCATCATGCCTCATTCAAAAGACGGTGGGGGTGAGGGAGTGTCACAGGCAAGGTGGTAATGTTCTTAACTTTGAAAAAGAAAAGCAATTAAAATCTTCAAAGAGAGAATTTTCAAATAGCACCGCAACACTTAAACGCCATATTTTTGTTGCAAATGTATTTTTAATGTTAACATTTCTTTGTAATGCAAATCAGTATCCTCTCAATTATAACATGTTAATCAAGTGTTTCCTCAATTGCTGTACGCCCATCACCGCCTGCAGCCCATGTTATGTTAGTGCATACAAGCATGCTAATTATTGAATTAATATTTATTGTAAGTTTTAGGATTAAGCTATTCATTTCCATGCACTCTACTAAGCAGTTTTGGGGGATTTTTGTAAAATCGTCCATGTTACGTGAAGCCAGTTCAGGGAGGCTGTTCTTGAAATTCCCAACATTAGACCTATTGCCACAGTTAGTGGTCCTGGGATAACAATCTCTGAACAATTGCTACTGCTGCTGCTACTACTACTATTGCTGCTGCTGCTGTTGAATTAGAAGTTGGAGGCAGTTTCAACCAACCCTGGAAAGATCAAGAGCTCTTGACAGCCCTCTTGCATCCCTGGATGAGTATGTTAACAAAAGAAGGGTTGTTATCTTTGGGATGCAGGGGTGGGATGCCATTCAGTTTTCACGGGGATACACTGTCAGCTATGAATGATCCTCCTAGATTACAGAGGAGTCCCTGGTCCTCTGCTTGCCTGATTTATTTCTTTGTTTATTATGTACTTTAATCCCTTTCTCTCATGCCAAGGCACAAGCAAAAGACTCTTTAAGCCACTCCCTCCAGTATGAACATAAATGTAGGCTGTGTTTTCTTTCAGACTTCAATAAAACTGGGAAGATAAGTAGAAAATTGATAATCTCTACTACTACTATTTACGCAGGGACTGTCAGGAATGAAAGAGATCTTTCTTTGATATCCTGCCATCAGTGACTAGTGCTGTTGATACTGGAGACGAGGGGCATACTTAACTGACCAATTGCATTGCAAATAACTCGGTTCTGCCTAACATAATGCCTCCCCCCAAATAAATAAATAAATCCTGGTGACACCCATGGGGGGTATTGCGTTTTGACATGTTTGGGAGTGAGTCATGGAGCAGAGGCAGTGTTGCTAGCTTGTCAAACCCTGCTCAGTTCAAAATATGGAGCTGTTCAGCAACTGTCCCACCAGAAACAGTCATCAAGAATATGGGACTGTTAACACCACTGAACTCTTTGAGTAGACAAGAGCAGTTTCAAGATAACAGAATATTACCGTAATATTTATTTTGATACGACGGGTTCTCCATTACAGAGAGCACGATTTGCGGTGGGGGCTGGAAAACCACGCCTTTGGCAAAGGTGGGGGCATGAGTGGCCACCGTTTGATTGGATAAGGGCTGTTGTTGGGCATATTTGTATGTAACAATTTGTAAATCCAACCCTGGGGGTATATAAGCTTAAACATTGGGTTTTTTCTTTACCCTTCTCTTTGGCTGCGTTTCTGATCCCCGCCCTCCCTCCCTGTTGTTAGGCCTCTGTGTTGACATTGCTATGACTTTTCTTGGTTGCCTGTATTCAGGGGCCGGTAGGAATTTTTCCCATTTGGCTGATTGGCTGGTGCCATTTGGGTTTTCGCCTACTGCATAGCAAATAGTCACAACTTGTAAGGTTGGCGGTTAGGCATTGGTTATGTTGTTTGTATTAAGGGTCTTAAAGATTAGTTGGCCCCAAGTTTATGCCTGAGTGGTGGGGAAATCCTGGTCAGGAATACAGTGGCTCTATGCTGTGTCCGTAACCCCTAGGTAGGGGCCAGGACGGCATATTGAAGCCTCTGGGAGCCTGAAGGGAGAGGGGAGAGTTCTGTACACCCGGTCCCCGTCTCTCCCTGTGGGGATTTCCCCGTGTTGACAAGGCAAGTTTTTATTTTATTATCAGTTCTGTCCTTAGGTGACAGTTGGGAACCAATGCCTACGCAACCACTCACACATTGTTTTGGATTTAATAAAGTTGTGGCCAAATTCATGCCAAAAACCATTAAACTTAATCCTGTCTACGTTGTGATTTATTTAGAGGTGGTTTGGGGACCTCCACACGCAATAAGCATTCCATATATTTAAGACAATGAGTAAAAAAAAGGTTTAACTTTAGTTGCTGTGAAGTTGCCTCATGCTCTGACTGGTGGTCAGTAGAATTTGTGACCCACAATTCTATACGCAGCCTCCAGCTGCACAGTAGTCTGTGAAGTGACTGTCAGTTTTTGTAGTTTTATACAAGCAGCTAAAACAGGAAAATTATTGAGTCCTTCTTCCTCCTCCTGTTGCCAGAGAGCACAGTTCCACGGCCATTTTAATTGTCCCATTATAGTGCCTTGACTAAAAACACCATTTTTCCCCTGAATGTCACTACAAGTATATGCCCTGGCCAAATCTGGATGTGAGTTTCCAGCGAAAATTCTCATTTGGCATGGACAAAGGTGTGGGTCCTGATGCACATTTCAGCTAACATGGGACCTCCTGAAATTGCAATCACACACCTTTCTCACTGACTACCAGAGCACTGGGAAGTAAAGCATGCTGTAGCAGAAGTACTGTAAACCCTACTTTAAAATTAACCTGAAGCCCACTACCACCTTTGTCAACAAACCTTGGAGGTTGTCATCCCAAAAGCACCTCATTCTTTTTTCAGGTCTTCCATTTCCAGACTTACAACTGCCATTGCATTGCAGAGCTCTGAGAGTTCTTTACCTCCCTGGGTTTGCGTTTGCTCTCCATACGATCCCCATCTTTCTTCCTCCTCCTACATTTCTGTCTCCCCATTACCAATCAACCCTCAGTTTCTCCAAATTCCTCCTTCCCATTGTCAAGATTGGTTGAGCAGTTGGTATTCACCTTGCCCCACCTTCTCCATTGTCTCCAACAGGCTTAAGGAAGAAATATTCCAATTCTCCCTCTTTAAATCTCTTGTCCTGATTCCTCTGAGGGTTCTTTCCTCTCCCCCCCTTCTCCTCAAAAGCCAAAAGGCCCATTGCAGAGCCAAATAATGCAGCCCACACATCCTCCTTGATGGAGCAAAAAGTGAGTGAAGAGGTTGCAGGGGACCCTCTGAGCAGTTACTAAATGGAATAGGCAAAAGCATTACAGATGGGACATTACAGAGTACAGCCACTCTAGCCTCAGTGATGCAATTCTCCTACAAAAACACTAATAATAATAATAATAATAATAATAATAATAATAATAATATAGTAATTGATTCCCTATATGGAAAGACATTTTTCATGTGTACCCCAACCTGACATTGTACAGGCCAGGTGCAGGTTCACTACTTGAGTGAAACACAGGCCTTAGTAGACCACCTTTACCTGCTGTTGACACGCTGATGTAGCACAACACAAGAGTTTTGGGGATACATATAAGGATAAAACTGGTGTCCAATTATTCATGGAAAATACAGCTTTAGATGAACTGAAGCCTCCCTTGTGGTTATACCAACCAATGGAGCGATCCTTTCAGGGACACCAAAACGACCCTTTTCTGAGGACTTCCGGTCTGTCGCGGCGGAGAGAAGGACGCAGGGACCTCGCGCGCCGATGTCCCTGGCTTCGCGGAGGGGGGGGGGAGGTCCGCAGAGCGAGCGGATTCCCCGTAAAAACACCGGGTAGAGAGTCCCGGTGACTCATGCGCCCAGCGGGGTGGAACCGCGGGAGCCATTTTGGGCTTTATCTTACCTCCGAGAAGTGAAGCTCCGAGTCCCGACCCGGCAAGCGGCAGATTCTTCCGAATAAATTTGAACTTCCAAAAAAGTAAGTGGAACTGCGATTACGGACTTCAAATTCGTTAATTGGAAAAACAGGAGAGACTCTAAAGAAACGGAAGTCGGTCTCTTCCTAATGGAAAATTGGGAGGTGCTTTAAATAACCTTAAGCTGAATGACAAAAGACATTTGAGACTGTGGACCCGAGAGAAAGAAAGACCTTTTTGAACCCTCTCAACTCCCGAGTCCGGCTCCCCTTGAGGTACAGCATCATTAAGGGGGAGAGCGCTTTGACAGCTGTCAAAAAGCTGTCAAGCTGTCAAAAGACCGGGTGGACTGATTGTACTGTTATAATCGGAAAAATTGGATGAAAATGTGGTAGAATTATTTAATATTGGATTTAAGAATGGAGTTGTGATTGAGTTAAAAGACAAAGGAAAAGATCAGCCAAAATGGAGTCGGCCGTCTGAGAAAGGAATTTTCCAGCACCTCTTTGTTCTCCACCTCCTGTTTGTCTGCGGTCAGGAGAAATATGAAAACAAAGTACTCTCGAGCCTTCCAGGAGGCTGTGCTAAACTATCTACAAACATGGGAGGATATCTACAAGGAACGGCAGCATCCCAATTTACCAGCAGACGAGGATGAAGTCCAAGCCCAGGATTTAGAGGAAAATTTGATTTTGGAGACTGTGGAGACTGAACCTGGATGTCAGGAGGAACAATTAGATGAAAATCTTAAAGAGGACTTGGACTTTAAAAAATATGTTTGGGATGAAGCAAAGCATGGACCTCAAAAGGAAGAAAATCAAGCAGAGCAAGAAAATGAGAAGCAAAGGAATTTGAGGAGTGATGGACTTGAAGATCCTGGAGGGGGTGAAATGTGGGATGATGTTAGGGAGGAATGGAAAAGACAGGGGCAGGGGGGGACAAGGGCCTGGAGATGGACATGGGAAAGAATGGGTGTGGGGTGAATATTTTAGTTAAAAGACTTTGTTTTTAGCTTCTGAGAGACGGTTTTTGAAATTTTGGCTTGTTTAACGGAAATGCTGATCCAATTGGGGGAAAAGACTTAGGGAGAGGAGATGGAGTCTAAAAATGAATGGAAAAAGTTGTGCTTTCTGGAGGGAATTATAAGAGCAGCTTAGGAAAGAATTTAAGTGAATGTAAATCTTTGTAAGTTAAGTTAGGTTTAGGCAGAAAGCTGTCTACTCTCCTTTCCTTACTCTGAGATACTCAGTGGCAGGGGGTGCTCAGAGGGGTGAGGAGGGGATATAATGGAACCTTGGAAATGCTGTGCCCCACGGGTTCCTCTTGTGGCAGGAGGGGGTCTGTGGGAGGGCAGCATGGAAAAGGAGGAGGGTTGAGTTAATATTATAAGAAAAGGATTTTAAACTGAAATAGAAAACCCGCCATCAACCTTAGATTTTGTTTAAGGAAAACCAGGAGGAAGACTATCGAGGAAGTCACAAGTATAAGGTTAAGGTAATAAGAATTGGGGAGTTAAAACTCTCCCCTATTATGTTTGTATTGTGTTAATGTATACTTATGAATGAGCTGGGGGAAACCAATCCTCAGAACTCCTCCACCCCTGTCCTTTCAGTGGCAGGGGGGGGGAAGAGGGGGGAGGAGGGAGGGGGGAGGCTAAACCCAACTTACAATGGACCCCTTTGATTCTCAAAGCACACGGGTTTCACTGGTGGCAGAGGTGAACCAGTGGGTGGAGGGAAAACGAAGGGACAGTATTATATTGTATGTTTGTGTAGTTTGTTTAGTTTTGTCTGTAAAATCAATAAAAATTATTTTATAAAAAAAAAACGACCCTTTTCTTCTTTTTATTTGCTGGGCCAAGCCAGAAGAGACGGATATAGAGCATAGCCAATGCTCATTTAGTTTTACTTCAACTGATCTCTATTCTGAATTTTAATTTTTCTCTCTCTGATCTGAACAAGCCAAAAACATTTTGATGCATTAGAAGAAAATCCTAATGCTGTACTTCTCCTGCCCCATGATGGATACACATACACTAAATAACCAACAATTTAATATCAGTTAATGGTATCCCTAAAATTGGCACTGGGAGCTTATTGTTTCTATCTATGTGAAGGTGAAGCGGCTCTGGCCCTGGATGCCTTTGTGAGCTAAAAATTGCATGCGTGCATGCACACACACACATACATATAACACATCTATGTAGATATAGATATAGATATAGATATAGATATAGATATAGATATAGATATAGATATAGATATAGATATAGATATAGATATAGATATAGATATAGATATAGATATAGATATAGAGATAACCCACCCCATATCACTAAAAGCATTTACCTCAAATGCAGCACATGATTTGATTGGGTAGAGATAAATGTTGGTGACAGTGACTGGCCTTCTACCACTTGGCATGTCTTCTGCTGGGTTCCCAAAAACCTCAGTCATGTCTCTTTCTGAATGTCTCTTGGCCGGCTGTAGATTGACCTGCAGGTTCACGGAAGTGGAACAGGTACTAAGTCCAGAGTCCCCAATGCTCTTGTTCGGAGGTAGCTCATTTGCACTGTTGTTATCACAGGTGTGACCATTCTCCCTGGGAGACGCGACCAATTCTGAAATAGTCTGTGTTGGAGATGGAATATTAACTATGTTGCAGCCAGTGAGTCTGGTGGTTATAATGAACTTTAGGAAGGCTTGTGCATCTTCAAATGTAGACATATAGCCAAAGGAGATTCTCACAGACCCAGTGGGACGTCCATCAACTACATCTATGTCATCACCACAGACATGCCCAGCCTAGTTGGGGGGAGGGAGAGATAGAAGGTATTATAAACATTTTGTATACGCTATCAAAATGTAACGTGCTGTATTTTACAGCGATAAGATTTTTGTAAAAACACATAATGTCCCCCCTCCCGCAAGACTTCATTTTGGAGAGAGAGGTAATCTTGATTTTTATTCCTTGTGCCAAATTTGGTTATTCACAACCCCAAATCTTTGGAATGACCATACTTGAGAGACCCACCTTGATCTACCTTTACTGAGTTTTAGGTTTCTGTAAAAATGAACCCATTCCACCAGGCACTTGGAGAGGTTTACTTTTAAGTGGGCTGCTGCAGTTCCCGATTTTAAAAGGAGTATTTATTTTTATTTTAAGATGTTGTTTTCCCCCTTCTTATGCTTTGTATGTTGCCTTTAGGCACCTAGTAATATATATATATATTATTTATAAATTTTGCAAACAAGTCTCTATCGCTGCTCTCCCTTGGTTTTATAAACACCTGAAACTGCCGCATATGAAGTCTGGATTCTGGGTATCATTCTGTCTACTCTGACTGACAGCATGTCTCCAAGATTTCCCATTGGAGATACAAAGACTGACCATGGGACTTTACTCATGCAAAGCAAAAACGCTTTGTGCTTCACTGCTGAGCTCTGGTCCTGTTTTCATTATTCTTTCCATTAAAATGCAGCATGATAGTTACTGCGTCTTTTCACTAAGGTAATATGTACAACATGCTAGGGCTGTTTGTTTGCATTTGACAAATAAACTAGGAAATGGCACACATGGCAAAAGGACATGTGGCTTTACTAAATTTTGAAGTCCAAACTGCAGCTGATGTGTGAAGGTTGTCCTTGCTCCACAACAGGATACAGAGGAAAGCCGCCACCCATTCAGCAAGTTAAGGGTGATAAAGGCTTTGATTGCCCTGATAAACACATGAGCTTGCCATACAAACAGGCTGGGGGAGCCTTGGCTTGTGCATCTTCCAACTTACAGGACTTCCACCTTCAGCATGTGGCTGTGTGTGTGTGGTTCCATCCACCACTGACATGTGACTCCCAGAAAGTTAGCCACGAAGGAAAGTGGCTGAAAAGTGTTTCCCCAGCCCTGTTGTACAATTTCATGGCCAGAGGACTTTCAAAAAAGCAAAGTATACAAGAGGAAGAATGTAGGTTGAGAAGAGATTACACTGAATACTGTAAGGACCCCGAAAAAGGTAAACTACTGTCATATCTCTATGTACATGTTTACAGATGCTCTACAACAATCACAATCACAAAAAAGGATTTTTGTTGCAGAAATAATTTTTGCAGAATCTTGCCCACAGTTTATTTTGAGAGTGTGATCAGGATTCCTCTTATGTATTTGAGAACTAATAATACATCGGAGCAAATATTGTACCTGTGTCCAGTCCAGTGCTCACTCGTAATTCTTTAAGACTGCAACGCTGTGTGCACCTTGCTTGGGAGCAAACTCCACTGAAGTGACTGGGGCTCACTTCCCAAAAGGACTGCGATGCACAGAAACTACCACAGGGTAGCTGATGGCTTTACCTTTTCGTTTGAGAATATTGGACAGTTTGGAGCCTGTGAAAGACTAAAGACTGAAGACTTCACTTGGGAGCACCTAAATGAAACCATAATGCTGGACTGGGCAGGACTTGCTGGGATACATTGGGAAACCTTAAGATTAAATGGCACCCCTAAGCAGCGTAGCTGGTAGCATGAATGGACTAACCACATACTGACCTGCAGGTTCTTTTTGATGTCATTATTGCTGATCCCCAAATGCTGCTGACAAGCTCCAGTATTACAGAAACAGCCTGTGCGAATGTGTATGTTGTACAGCCCAGCCAACTTGTCTACCTTGTAGGTTCAGCAAAGAAAGAAAGATTCTCAACATAGTTAAAGATATCAGTTTGCTATCAATTAAAGCTACAGTTTGAGAAATCACAAAATATTTTCCTCTATTACTTAATAACTTAGCTGCTTTAGATTTTATGAATGTTCGTTCTAATGCAACTTGAGATTTTCCCCCAATATCACCTTTACATCCTAAAAGAGACTTTTCATTAAAATATATCATGATGTAATCCTCATTTTATAACTTCACAATGTACATAAGGCATGGCAGCTACCAGACTGGAATGAAGAAACATATTTGTCCCCTGTGCTTTTTTCCTAAAAAAATGTTTATGGGTACTCTTATTTTCGTACTCATATTGAAATACTGCTCCTCAATGAGGCCAAACTTAGATTCACAAAATGTTGAGGGGTATGCGTATCCCTGTGTACCCCAAGAAAAAAAGCTCTGTTTGTCCCTACATTGCAGTTTCTCTCACAAACTATTTTTGACTTTATATCTCAGCACTTGCCTAGATACAGAAAGTGAAACAGGGCCTGCCCAACACATTTTGGCACCTGAGGCAGACTCCAAAATGGCTCTCCCATCCCTGCCAGGGAAGAAGGAATGAGTGAAGATCTACTGTATATCAGGAACGGGAGGGGGGAGATTCACATTGGGATCTGCTGCCCCTGGGGATCTTGCTGCTTGAGGTGGTCGCCTCACCTTGCCTCATGGGTGGGCCACCACTTGAGTGAAAGCAAGTGAATGGACATAGCATGGTTCCTTGTCAAGTAGGTTCCTGTGAGGTAGGTTACGCTGAGAGAATGTAATTGGCTTGACCAATGTTGATGTATATATTACATATATGTGTGTGGCAAGAACAAATGCAGGAGAAGCTTCCTAATGTAGAATAAAGGTAAAAAGACCCCTGACCGTTAGGTCCAGTTGCGGACGACTCTGGGGTTGCAGCGCTCATCTTGCTTTACTGGCCGAGGGAGCCGGCATTTGTCCACAGACAGGTCATGTGGCCAGCATGACTAAGCCGCTTCTGGCGAACCAGAGCAGCGCACGGAAACGCCGTTTACCTTCCCGCTGGAGCGGTACGTTGCAGGGACTGAGGAACGGGAGCTCACCCTATCGCGGGGATTTCAACCGCCGACCTTCCGATCGGCAAGCCCTAGACTCTGTGGTTTAGACTAATTTCTTCAGATAAATTTTGGAGGGTATGCTAGTATTTTCAGGTTTTCTAGAATATAAAGGTAAAGGTAAAGGGACCCCTGACCATTAGGTCCAGTCGTGACCGACTCTGGGGTTGCGGCGCTCATCTCGCGTTATTGGCCGATGGAGCCAGCGTACAGGTTCCAGGTCATGTGGCCAGCATGAGAAAGCCACTTCTGGCAAACCAGAGCAGTGCACGGAAACGCCATTTACCTTCCCGCTGTAGCAGTACCTACTTATCTACTTGCACTTTGACGTGCTTTCGAACTGTAAGGTTGGCAGGAGCTGGGACCGAGCAACGGGAGCTCACCCCATCGTGGGGATTTGAACCGCCAACCTTCTGATTGGCAAGCCCTAGGCCCTGTGGTTTAACCGACAGCGCCACCCGTGTCCCTAGAATATAAGAGTTGTTAAATGCATCCATTATGTTGTCCTTTGATCATATGTCTGAGCCAAGATGACAGTTTTCCACCTAGTTAACTGTCTGCAGGAGACGTATCGTTTCAATACCTAGTCGGATTTGATTAAATACATTGCAAATGCACTTTGCCAGGCTGTAATAGCAAACCCCATTCTGATATCAGATCCATTTCAGTAGTGAGAACAACACAATCCAACTCTTTTGCCTTGGGAACTTGTGGTGAGATACCCGCTGGCGCTGCATAACTGTGAGGATGATACAGGCCCAAAGAATAACTGAACTGGAGGCATCAGCAGAATCTTTTCCCTCATCATCTGGTTTGTATTCTGTTCCTCCAGTCCATCGAGTTCTTCTGTCTGCCTGGAATCTTAACTGCTAAATCAATGGGGGGAAATCAATAGTGAATGATCACCCCCCCCCCGAGGTTTCGAGATGGCTGTTGGGAACATGGCCAAAAAAGCCATTAGGCTGGCTATGAATATTATCTTAACTGGACTCATCACATTTAATGTAATGAGTGGGTAGGCTCTTAAAAGCATTAGAATTGCTAATTCATATTCTTTGATCATTGTTGAACAATATATTCTTTATTTTTAAAAACGAGGAGGTTGGCCTTGACTCTTTCCAATATCACTCAAAAGACTCTGGTGACGTACCTCATGAAAAAAGGACAAAGGGGTAGGTTTTCATCATACTTTTGAAGATAACATGCCAGCCACACGGAACACTGTGCTTGGTGGCCATGTACAAATTCCAGAGGGAATCATCTTTGTTTAGACAACTTGTCCTCCACTTTGTCAAAAGATTTATTCCCTTGTTTGTTATTTTTAATATAAAACAACATGTGGGAGGTTCAGAAGGAATAATTCAGCAAGAAAAGGTATTTTGAGTGAAGGTAGTCAAATGATCACAAAAATGCATTAGAAGATAACAAGAGAATTATTAAAGCATACCTGTGAATAACCAACTATATCTCCATTTTCATCCAATACATTAAAATTAATGATTGGACCCTGGACTTCGGGGCTGCTGAAGTCTGTATCACTGTAAAGATGCACAACAGATGCCCCGTTAGGATATGTTAACGTAGAGAGGATTCTGTAGGTGTAGTGAGCTAAGGCAAATGTATGTTGTTCTATGTTCTTCATTCCACCTGCAAGGGCAGAGAGAGGCGAGAAAAATTCAACAAGTCAACTTCCAGTTTCATTTTGAGCCATTTCCACAGGGACATCAAAAAGTTCTCCTAAAATCAAGTCAATTGTTATTATATTTTAATGTAAGTTTTTAAAAGATGTGTTTATTAAGTTTACATAAACAACATAAAATATAAACAAATCAAAAAGACGTTTCAATACACTTTTGCAGGCATCATAGTAAAATAGATTCTTTGAAGAGACATTTTGGAAGTAAGACTCACATATCGGTAAGAGAACCTGCCCACATAGAAATACATTTTGTTGGGGGATTTTTCTCAAAAAAGCTACAGCAGCAGGCACTCCCTCACTTCGTCTTTCCTGGGCAAACCCAGCAACTCCAGTGTCATTGGTTGATGACTTCACATGAGGAGGAGGAGTCATCACAGATCTAACACCAGGGACAGAATTTTCACACCATTTTTCATAACTACAGAAGCAATTATTTTCAGTAGTCAGTTTTATGCATTTAGATTCATCTCATGAATTGTGGGAAATAAATAAAACAAACAGATTATAAGAATTACGCATTGTCTGTTATAAACAACAAACAAAGCTTGGTACATCATTCTACTGAAAGTTTTCTAGAACCTGTTTTGGCTTTTTTCAACACCTGTCACACATCTAATTTATTACTGACATGGGTAAACTAATATTAAAATAGGTCAGATATGCATTGAAACCACACATCTACTCTAATTAATGGTAGGAACATTTCATCTTCACCCGGTTCTAATTGGGTGTGCAATTACTTTTTGTTCTCTCCTCTCTTTCTCTGCCTCCTCAGCCGAAGCTTAATCCTCTCATTCACGATGGCATGCTTAGACCACATGTGATATGTTTTCAGTATTTATCTTAATGAACAGATGGCTTTTGCAAATTCCCCATCTTATTTTGTTGAATAGCTAATTTCTACTCCTTCTTTAAACTCAATGATGTTAGCAACTTGTATTTTGAGAGTCAATTGTAAAGAACCTTATATAGAAAAGCCATTACTGGTAGCCCTTGCTCAACTAACAGTCCATATAGAATTTGTTGGGAGGATTACACAAAGTGGTAATGGAATCTAGCTGAAGTGAAGCTGATCTATTAGATTTTAGATGTAGTAATCTGACCCAAAAAGACGAGCAAACCAATGACGAATCAAAGTAACTAGGAGTAATCACATCTCCGCCCATTTAACAAAAACATTGGCAGAAGCAGTTCCAGAACCAAAGGAGAAAGAGGGCTTTCAAACCATGGAGCTCAGCAATGTCAAAGATGCACAAAGCAGACATCTCCTTTCAGCATTTATGCTGCTGAAGGAAGTCGACACTCACACATGTAGCTTTCTGTTGGTCCCTACTGCATTCTGTTCTCCAAATCAAAAGGAGACTCCATATTCACTGCACTTTCCCCATGAGTAAAATATAATTTAGTGTTGTAAAATAATTGCTCCCACCACTGTAAAGCCAGGAACACTCTCTTGAAAGCTGTGTATGCCAAAAGCAGCTTTATTTTATTCCTGGTTTTTGTCGACATTTCCTATTTGTATAAAACTGATTTATCATCCCAGTGCATCACAAGAGGAAAACATTTTTCTGTAAATCTGATTTCAAAATGTCTTCTTTTTCGTAAATAAGCTTATGTATTGCTTTGAGATGTTTCCCAGGGATTCACAAACAGAATTAAATAAATAAATAAATAAATAAATAAATAGAATATCAGTGAATTTAATTAGGGTGGTTTGGGGGGGGGCAGGCGGAGGAGAACCTTGTAGTAACTGTTGATAGCAAAAGCAATGAAAACTTCTAAATTTAACAGTTTTAATAAATGCCTAGTAATGCATATAAAATATCACATAACCAATATTTGCCACTATTCCAAAAACTGCATTATTAATGTATCACTTCTAAAAGATATGAAAAAGTCAGCTCCTTGATGTTTACTCATACACACACATCCCACACATACGCCATTTGATTTAAAACTACTGAGAACCACAGTGTGTCAGTACAGTCACCTGGCAAAAGAACTGATAACCTGAGATTCACAGCAAGATTCCCCTTCTTCAAAATCCAACTTGTTATTCAAAGAGCAGTGCCAGATGAAAAGCAAAAGGTTCAGGATTTAAGCTCAGTTATATTAAGCCTCTTATGCAATTCACTTCAAAGAGTCATTGGGATTTTGGCACAAAACGGTTGATTAGGTCAACTTGAAAAATGAAAGATGCTTTCTAAAAACTCCAAACTACCAATCCTGGCAGTAGAGGTGGGAGGATATAAAATTCATTCTTAGAATTTGTGACAGAAAGCAGCCTCACTTCTAGAGTTATCAAAGTAGATTACGTGCTCCCGGCTTCCTTTTACTTTCTCAGGTGGAAGTTCTAAAAAACCTTTTTCGCCAGTTATTTTTATTGGTTTTCCAAATTATTACAAATCAAACCAAATTAATACAATTTCAAAAACCAGTTTCCCACTCTCATTACAGAATATGTCCAAGATATATTCCCACTGCTGCGTCAGTTTAGTCTCCAGTTGACATCACTTTGCAATTACCATAATATTTTGAACAGCTGCCCCTTTACAATCCTGCATACTGCTGTGGGGATTACATGAGGAAATGGTGCTGGCATGTGTGGGAATGACTGAGATCTGGTGCTGGCAAGCCACACCGATCTTCGAGAGTGTGGGCATTAGCGCGGCAAACCGGCTAATGTCAGAATGGGAAACACATGAAGAAGGACAGGTCAGAGGCTCAGGTCAGCAGGGCAACAGGTCACAACAGAGCTAGAAGGATCTAGGAGGATCTGGACGGAACTGGATGAATCAGGACAAACCAGATGGGTCAAGCCAAGGAGGGCAACACAATGGGAATGAGGAGGGGGTGTTTACAGAGTGACATGTGCTTGGAGCATGGACAGAGGGCATGGCAAAACAACACGTGGGCTATGGAGGATGTCTTAGGGAGTGACCGGTTGTGACGTTACAGGAAACATCACCTTGTATGGGACTGCACTGCTGTAATTGGCTAGAAGTTACACTATCCTTGTAATGATTAACTGTCATCCTGAGCTTTCAATAAAAGGAAGCGCTTGAGCTCTGCTCTTGGTCGCCTTCCCATTGAGTTCAACCTGCCTTTAGTCGTGTCGTCTATGCCATTACAACATACTGCAAATAACTCAAATAAACCTTGATTCAGGTAGGTAGCCGTGTTGGTCTGACGCAGTTGAAATATATAATTTTTTTAAAAAATTGTCCAGTAGCACCTTAGAGACCAACTAAGTTTATTTTTGGTATAAGCTTTCGTGTGCATGCACACCTCAAATGTTTACCATTCTGAATAGAGCTCTTGCCCCAGAATATGTCTGTGCATTACAGAATAATGTAATTTGTCCACCATTACTGATCTTCCCATGAGGCAGGGCAGACCATTGACTACAATCAACAGATAGGCCTTGTAGCAAAAGTGTGCACTGCATCACTTGAGAATTCAAAAGTTACTGTAGGTTTAGGTAGAGAAGCTGTGAGCACCTAGAAATAGCTCTAGCACCACTTTCACTGGTACTGCAGCAGGACACCCCCCCACCCCCCGCCTGCTTTTCATTCCATCTGTCATTCTTCTTTAACATTTCTAATCTTTGAAATGAAGATGCTTCTAATACCCTTAAAGAAGCTTTGCATACAAAATGAACTGAACAACTTAAGCTCCCAAGAACTGCTTCCATTTAAAGAAACTACCAATACCATGAAATAAAATTCCTGCCTTCCTTTTTCACAACTTCAGTATTTATTTCAATGTTGTAACATAAGCATGTGTAGTTTTTCAAGACTCCTGGAACATTTAGCATTGATATGCCAACAACCCCTCACAGACCAAAGTTGCACATGCAGCGTTGATTGCTTTCATATTAATTCACAAGGTTTTTTTCAACCAGCCTCCTCTTGGAAAAATATTTGATATCTATTTGTGTGAGGGAAAGGAACTGATATACCATCATCCTATATTATGCTCCAAAGGAGTGTGTCCACGGTAGAAACACACTGATTTTATACCAGTTTAGTGAAGTGATTCCCTGCTGGGAAGATCGGACATGACCTTCATAGAATCATAGAGTTGGAAGAGACCACAAGGGCCATCCAGTCCAACCCCCTGCCAAGCAGGAAACACCATCAAAGCATTCCTGACAGATGGCTGTCAAGCCTCCGCTTAAAGACCTCCAAAGAAGGAGAGTCCACCACACTTCTTGGCAGCAAATTCCACTGCTGAACAGCTCTTGCTGTCAGGAAGTTCTTCCTAATATTTAAGTGGAATCTTCTTTCTTATAGCTTGAATCCATTGCTCCGTGTCCGCTTCTCTGGAGCAGCAGAAAACAACCTTTCTCCCTCCTCCATATGACATCCTTTCATATATTTGAACATGTGTTTCAGAAAGAGTAGCAGCTTTGCTTTTTTAATATAGAATAAAAAACCATTCCTCTATTTTTTATAGCCTGAAATGTGGTTTGACCCCTAATCTCCATTTCTAGTCAGCCAAACTTGATAATGTATTTTATTTATGAACTAATCATTATTTTATCTTTCTGCTCTCAAGGAATAGCCAATGCATCACAATAAAAGCAAAACAATTCAGCAAATCTTAAAAAACAGCAAATAGGAAAAGCCAACAATCGACTTGCAACATTAGGTGAATCAGAGGTTTTCCAAACAATAAGGCAGGCATCCCCAAACTGTGGCCCTCCAGATGTTTTCGCCTACAACTCCCATGATCCCTAGCTAACAGGACCAGTGGTCAGGGTTTGTGAGAATTGTAGTCCAAAACATCTGGAGGGCCGAAGTTTGGGGATGCCTGCAATAAGGTCTTCAGTTGCCAGCAAAAATGGAAAGCAAACCAATCACCCCACCCAAGGTGATTTCTAATACATCCACGCCTCCCGTGCTGCAGAAGATCGGAAGACATACAGAAGGGCCGTGTTGTGGACACACAATTTTAAAATGATCCTTTGGGTCTCCTGGTTCTAAGCTATTTGGGGATTTAGAGGCGACACTAACACTGAACTGAGACTGGAAATGAATTGGTAGGCAGGGAAGATAATATAGAGTAAATCACTGTGGAAGACACTAGCTCAGGTTTTTATTTTTAAAAAGAAATTTAGATGCATGAATGTGAATATATAGCACTCTGCTGATACTTCACTGTATAACCCTTTTAATACATTTGTTGCTTTTTGACTTAACATTTTGTTTCCAGTGCAATGTCCCGTCCCGTCCCCCGTCCCCCCATGATTTCTTCAAGCTTAAATAATATTTTCAACTTTTTGCCAGCTTTATTTTAATTGCTCTTTCATTGCAGTCATTTCCTGAAACAGGATTTTATTCCTGCTATTTATCATTCCAGAGTTTGATGATTGTATCATATAAATACATTTTGCTCAAATGTAGAAAAGAACTTGGCATGAATGGAGATTCCTGCTGGAAAAGCATGTTACTATTTTATTTGAAAGAAAAAAATCTACCTGTTGGGAATAAACTGCTACACTATTTTTATTGTTATTCACATTTTGGTAATCACATTATAAACCTCTACTTAGAAATGAAACTGTAATGTGTTCTTTCCTGCGTCCCAAGAGCCCACTTACTTTTCCCTTGCCTGCCTCCCAAAAATGGGGTATCAAATTTAAACGCTAATAAAAAAATTATAGAGTTCTGCTCACTGATTCTGAGTGAATTAAATAATCTCACTGTTGGAAAGCACATCTGAACTGGAATTCATGTGAGCCCTTAAAATAAAAAAATATCGTATTTGTTGGACTACAATGGTCAAAGATGAATGACAGCACAGTCCTTGATTATCACTCCCGCTTCTTCCCCTGTTTTGTTGAAGACACAAGCTAGATCTACACAGCTATAAAAATGCCCTGAAAATGCTCTGCAAAAATAGTTGTAAATCTCACAATTGAAAAGATCATTGAGTTGTGTATTCAGCTCTACAGCGCCATCTGGAGTTACAGTGTTATAACGCTGTATTCTGACTAATGTAGACTAATGTCCACAGATGACAAAAGATAGGTTTCCATACAAGGGACATTCCTTGAGGAGTGCAGAACACCTGAAGTGTCAGTGAAAAAGAATGAACTTGCTTGTCTGCATCAGCTGTCACAATCCTGATCTTGAAGAGCAGCCAGCACTCTGACACAGAGGAGGAACCAGCTAGATCTGAACCCAGTCCCAGATCCTGAGACCGAAGCCCAAGGAGACAGCTTCCCCAGAGACTGACGACACCGATGCCAGGGGGCTCTCAAGTTCCCAGGTGCCTAATTGCCAGTGCAGGTCGCACACATGGCAAGAGCTCACACATGGAAAGCGCATGTTCCAGGTAACAGCTGCTTTACTTAAATGCTCCCTCTTGTGAATTCATTTTTTTTATCAAGGTGCTGTGCTCCAACATTACTCAGAGACCTTTTATGTCAATTGTTTTATTCAGTCCTCTCCCAGTCTGACTTAGATCATTTTATCTCATTTATATACATCCAATGTTATATATTATCCGAGAGAGAGCTACAGAGCATGCGCAACATCCGGATAAAGTAGCCCCTTGGAGTTCAGTTCAGCCTGTAATTTCAGCTATTTTCTGCAAAGTGAAGGTAAAGGTAAAGGGACCCCTGACCATTAGGTCCAGTCGTGACCGACTCTGGGGTTGCGCGCTCATCTCGCATTATTGGCCGAGGGAGCCGGCGTATAGCTTCCAGGTCATGTGGCCAGCATGACAAAGCCGCTTCTGGCAAACCAGAGCAGCACATGGAAACGCCGTTTACCTTCCCGCTGTAGCGGTTCCTATTTATCTACTTGCATTTTGACGTGCTTTCGAACTGCTAGGTTGGCAGGAGCTGGGACCAAGCAACGGGAGCTCACCCCGTCACAGGGATTCGAACCGCCAACCTTCTGATCAGCAAGCCCTAGGCTCAGTGGTTTAACCACAGCGCCACCTGGGTCCCTTCTGCAAAGTAGCATTATCATAATCCCTTGAAATTTAAGTGCTGAAGAAGAGAGATCTTTGGTCTTTAAACAACACATGCAATGTACAAAATTAAACTTAACTATAGTGATTACTGAGGTCTCTTCCAGCCCCCAGCAGGATACAGTATTCATTTTCCCACACCCATTACTTATCCCATCAGTTATGCAAAGAATAACAAAGAAAAAGCAAATGCTCAACTCTGACACAGGGCAATCCAGGCTGCCTCTATGTGTTTGTTTGTTTTGAAAAATAGGACTGTGAATGAGACTTTGGATGAAACTGAATGGCTGTACAGGTGGCGGCCATTTTAGGCGTGTCCAGTTGACATGCAATCACAGATGTGCAGGTCCTTTTGAACTCAGAAGAGGGAGGAACAGGGGTGGAGGCAGGGCAGAATGGGGTTAAACATGCTCCGCTGATGTGTGGAGGCAAGGCCAGGTAAGGTAAAGGTAAAGGGACCCCTGACCATTAGGTCCAGTCGCAGACGATTCTGGGGTTGCGGCACTCATCTTGCTTTATTGGCCGAGGGAGCTGGCGTACAGCTTCCGGGTCATGTGGCCAGCATGACAAAGCTGCTTCTGGCGAGCCAGAGCAGCACATGGAACTGTTATTCTGAAAAATAGATTAAAAATTAAAAACTGTTAATCTGAAAATTTAAATTTGCTCTAGTTAAGAAGAAGAGATGATGGTATGAAACCTTGTTTGTTAATACAAGAAATACTGACTTTTTAAACAATGGGTTTGAGTGCTCATGCCACGTGGCTACAGGCAGACAGGTGGGTCTGTTTCCATTCCAAATCACTTTCAAATACTCTCAATCATAGTTCTGTTTCATCTCACTGTTTGCAGATTTCTTTTTTTTTTAAAAAAAACCTCAAAGTGCATTTAAATGCTATAATTTTTTTCTCATTTTATATGTATTCTTTCCCTAAAGTATATAATCTTTGAATGTATTTTTCCGTAAAACATGCATTTTGGTGCACACGTTTTGAACCTAAAGTAATAATAATAATAATAATAATAATAATAATAATAATAATTTATTTGTACCCCGACCATCTGGCTGGGTTTCCCCAGCCACTGTGGGCGGCTTCCAACAAAGATTAAAAATACATTAAATTGAAGTGCATCACAAAAGTCATATACATGTGTACTGTACTCCAATTGACAGCTCTGTTCTGATCCACATATAAATCCAAGATGGGCAAATTAGGTTGGCTAATTATGGTAGGTTGTGGACGAAAAAAAATTATCCTCTACCCCTAATTTCAGTAAATCACACCCTGAGACTCCAGCAAATCCTACTACAATTTAATCTCTTGTGACGAATGCTCACGAAGAAAAGGACATAGCGGTATGCCAGCAACAGACAGTTTAGGTAATTTCCCAATTTAATTTGTGTATTTAATTAATGGGAAGTCTGGCTCCCAAGTAAATTATAATTAGTCAACTAAACCAAGCTTTTTCAGATGCAATTGATTGCATGCCCTTTGGTGTAAACAACAACAAGAACAACAATAATCACAACTCACACATAAATGTGAACTCCTTGCGGCAGAAAAATACTTTGGGTGTTCAGGTTTAGCTGTTAAGCACATGTAGCTCAATTGTCCAGTTCAACAGTGTCATCATCGTCATCTATATACGGTACCACCCTTCATCTGAAGAGCTCCGGGTGGTTCAGGAGATAAACGTAACACAGGCTCAGAGTCAGCAGTCTGCCCACTGGGGCATTTGCTGTAGTCCACAGACATGCAGGGCCCATCGAGGCTGACACTTTGCCTGGCCCCACCCCAGTGGTAGCATCCCTTGGGCCTCCCACCAGCAGCACTACTGCAGCTACCAATCTCTTTGGCCAAAGAGTGGCAGCAGTTGTTGTAATGTCCAGGGGCAGCCCATGCAGATGCAATGGCAGGAACAGGGATGGGGAAGGAACCTGGATCTGCCAGCATCGGGGGGGGGGGGGATTTTGCCTACAGCAGCAAAACAACTTGGGCCGACCCTGGCAGTGTCACTACAGGATAAAGCTGCTCGCCATAGCTGCCAAGTTTTCCCTTTTCTCCCGAGGAAGCCTATTCAGCATAATGGAAAATCCCTTTTAAAAAGGGATAACTTGGCAGCTCTCCCCACAACTACAACTCCGCCCTCCCCACAACGCTTGGAGAAAATGGGCTCATAGGGGGGCAGACAAGCAGCTGCAGGAGTGCTGGTCCTAGGGGAGCAGGTCTTTGGGGTGCTATCAGCACTGTGTGACCCCAGGAATCTCAAAAGCTGGAGCCAGTGTGACAGTTCAGTTCTTGAGCTAACCTATAAAAGAAGCTTTCCGTTCCCAAATCCATTTAGATGTTCTTGCTCTTATTGATTGTCTTTAAAAAATTGTCTGGATTGTCTTTCCTGGTTTTTTGTTCCCCTTCTCCCCCCACAAGCTGCAGCCCAATTCCCCCTGTGGTACAGTATGTATCTTAGAAATTTGCTTCTTCTTTTTTAAAAAAAAAAAAAAGCAAAGAGGTATTTCGGCTGGCAGCAATAAGAGTCAAATGTTAGCCTTGTATGCACTGCCACAAAGTACATTCCGTGCTTTTTCAAAAGATAATTTTTCAATCCAAAGATTTTCTCTGGTTATTGATCAATGGAGAACTCTCATAAATCCCACTGGGGCAATACATAAGATGGCTGACATCCAGCAAACTACAATTACCGGTATCTATAGACAACATGAAAGAAGCACAGAATGTTGTGTTTGTTCTTCTTGTCTAATTGCTGCAGATGAAGGGGAAAAGCTAGAATGATAACTTTATGAAAGGGTCAACTGATTTTTTTGGAGATACGTGAGCCATCTTCCCAAGAGTTATGGGTAGTATTGGCTACATCTAGCCCATCATTAGGGTCGCGGGTGGCGCTGTGGTCTAAACCAGTGTTTCCCAACCTTGGGTCTCCAGCTGTTTTTGGACTACAACTCCCATCATCCCTAGCTAGCAACACCAGTGGTCAGGGATGGTGGGAAATGTAGTCCGAAAACAGCTAGAGACCAAAGGTTGGGAAACATTGGTCTAAACCACAGAGCCTAGGGCTTGCCGATCAGAAGGCCGGCGGTTCGAATCCCTGCAACGGGGTGAGCTCCCGTTGCTCGGTCCCAGCTCCTGCCAACCTAGCAGTTCGAAAGCACGTCAAACTGCAAGTACGGTAGATAAATAGGTACCGCTCCGGCGGGAAGGTAAACGGCGTTTCCGTGTGCTGCTCTTGTTCTCCAGAAGTGGCTTAGTCATGCTGGCCACATGACCTGGAAGCTGTCTGCGGACAAACACTGGCTCCCTCAGCCAGTAAAGTGAGATGAGCGCCACAGCTCCAGAGTCGTCCGCGACTGGACCTAATTGTCAGGGGTATCTTTACCTTTTACCTTTACCTTAGCACATCATTACAACCTATCGTGTATTATGAGTGAAACTGAAAAACACAGAGTCTGAGACACAAATAAACCAGCTTTGTTTTGGATCCAGGGGTATGGGTGCAAAATGTTCTGTCTTACTCTCAGGTGACACTTCCTGATATATTACTTCTTGCGGGTGGGGGAAGTCCTTGAGAATCTAAGAACTCTTTACTGATTACTTAGGTTTGATTGTAGGGGGAAACCAGCCTGCCGCATCAGTTGACCAGAGTAAGAATAGGTGCTTTTCTTCTCCCTGCCAGAAAGAATCCTACTCCAGAGCTTATATTCACTCCTGTTTTCTTTTGCACTATTTCTTATTAGATTGAGATCTTCAGGGGGCAAGTGATTTAATATTTTAATCTTCAAACGGTGCTTAGTAAATGTTCACACTTTAAAAAATTGTTGTTCCCACAGAATATTTATTTATTTATTTATTTATTTATTTATAACATTTATATCCCACCTTTCCTCCAAGATGTTCAAGATGGCATACATTGTTTTTTTCCTCCTCCCCATTTTTATCCTCACAACAACCCTGCGAAGCAGATTATGCTTAGAGTGAATGACTGTCCCAAGGTCACTCAGTAAACTTAATGGGTGAGAAGGGATTTGAACCCTGGCTCTTGTCACATTCACAAAATATTGTGAGTTCCATTTAAAGTCAAAATGGCGAAATAAATGGATCCAGGGAGGGCAGGGGAGAGGAGGCAATAATATTCCCTTCAATATTTTGGAAATAAACCTCTGAACTTTCATTGCCTGGTGATTTGTTCTTATATTCCCTCGCAACTTTGCAGATTGAGGTCTGGTTGTTCATCCTAGTGTTCCCTTTTGGAAATAAAGATTCCCAGACTGTGTTTCTCAGGCCTGATCAACTTGTCACACACAGCAAAGGTGTTTAAAGTGAACTTCAAATTCACTTCCCAGTTCTGCCCCCAAACCACAACATGACACTGTTCTTTATACCTCTAGTAATTAGGAGAAGTTGTCAAACAGGCTTTATTACATATTTCATGAGTTGGTGGCTGAGTAAAGCACAGCTGACTTAATCCCATGGTGACTGCAGAATAATTTTCTATAGTATATCTGATATTTATTATTAGTGCCATTTAATCTGGAGCTGCTGAATAAGTAGCATTTCACAAAACATGCAAACTTTCATTTGTTTTAATATGGTCCTTCTGAAATTATCTTAATGTTTCTGCACTGAAGAAAGGATTGGATCAAGTCACCTGAGGAGCTATACATAGTACAAACAAAATAATCCCTGCTAGGATATCTTTTTTAAAAAGTAGTACTTAAATAGGCATCCACAGGAAAATGAATTTTACCTCCATAACATTGCTGAGCTGCTGTGTTTTAACTTCATGCATCACAATTCTCAGCAGTTGCAATTCTTCATCAAACAAACCCCACAGCAGTTGTAAGTAAATAATAATAATAATAATAATAATAATAATAATAATAATAATAATAATAATAATAATTTATTATTTATACCCTGCCCATCTGGCTGGGTTTCCCCAGCCACTCTGGGCGGCTTCCAACAGAAAAATAAAACACAGTAATCTATTAAACATTAAAAGCCTCCCTGAACAGGGCTGCCTTCAGATGTCTTCTAAAAGTCTGGTAGTTGTTTTCCTCTTTGACATCTGTTGGGAGGGCGTTCCACAGGGTAGGCGCCACCACCAAGAAGGCCCTCTGCCTAGTTCCCTGCAACTTGGCTTCTCGCAACGAGGGAACCGCCAGAAGGCCCTCAGTGCTGGACCTCAGTGTCCGGGCAGAATGAAATAAATCCATTCATATTTGAGAATGCATTTGATCTGCAAACAGATTGACTATATTGTTGAGATTATGGAGTTCTAAAAATGTTGCAGAGTTTGAAAGGACTATATTCTGATCCACTGCAAGGCACAAAGTATATTACTTATTTACCAGATGCCTTCATCTGCCCCAGATGCAACAAAACATGACTCCCCCATGTCAGTCTCCACAGTCACAGCAGGTGCTGTAACTTTCCAACCGTTTGACTTCATCCCCCAAAAAAAGACGAATGCCGCTCGGCATCACTGTGAAATAGTCTCTCTCAGACCCATTCTCACAAGTCAGCTCAGGAGAATACCATGGTCTATGGCAGTGTGGTCCAAGGCATCGCCTGAGAGCCACATGTGGCGCTCAAGGCCTTTTTTGGCAGCCCCCAGAAACATTTGATACCCCGCTCCGCACTTGGGCTGCCTTCCCAAAGCTGGGTAAAAGCCCACCTTCCCAAAGCCACCTCCTTGCTTACACAGCTTTGGGAAGGCAGCACAAAGGTTGGAGGAGGCATCAAATTTTGGCCTGGCTCCCCCCCACCCTGCCATACAACAAGGCAGCGTGCGGCAAACAGGTTCTGTACTGAAGTACTCTTGTGGCCCAGAGTGGGGAAACCCAGCCAGATGGGTGGGGTATAAATAATAAATTATTATATTATTATTACTTGGTTTGGGAGGTTGGACCATCCTGGTCTATGGTCTATGGTATCAAAAGCCACCAACAGGGTTGCACTCCCCATGTCCTTCTCCCAATAAAGGTGATCAAGGCCTATTCGGACCCATAGCCGCCATGTCTGTAGGCAAACTCAATTTTGTTAACTAAACATAAATCTTTAAATGTGACCTGATCAATATACAAACTCATTCCAGGCTTCTCATGAACTCTGTTCATCATACTGAAAAATCAGTTGCTGAAAGATCTGATTCATTAACACTGTTGTTTAAATTTCAAATGGAATATGTTGTTTTATTTACCAATTTAAAGAACCAAAATTCATCCATCAGCTAGACTCAAAACCTTAATTAAATTGGCAAAAACTCAACTTTGTTCCGTCATATGTTCATCAATCAAATAAATAAATGGTCAATGATTACATTTAGTTAATTAAGTCCATTTAGCTTAAGAGCATCTTGCGCAAAACACAACTCCTTTAAACACTTGCTTCCGATAAGGCAACTCTGTGCTTTAAATGGTTGCGTGTGCATTTTCATTAAGCAAAAAGCCAAACAATGATTTTAAAAAGAAATAAGCTGGCAGGGAGCTGTGGTTCCTTATTCTAAGACCAGGGTCTCTAGCCCTTATCTTTAACTCTTGTCATGGAAGAGGAGCTCACCAAAGAGGGGTGACCCTGGTTCAGCTGGGCCTCTCTGGCAGTACACGAACCATGATGGCTGCTTGCTTTGAATTGTTTTCCAGAAGCTTAAAAAAGGTCCTTTAAATAAATGTTTATAAAGGATCTGGGTGAAATGAGGGTGCAACTTGCTGTTTCCTCCCTCCTCAGTTCCAAAAGAGGGAGAACCCTTTGCAGTGGCTGGCTGGAGAGCCATCAGGCAAGAACGCCTTAGTTACATCTCATTTGAATTACTGTAATGTGTTCTACGTGGGGCTGCCTTTGGAAATTTGCCACACCTAAATTCCACATTATTTCCACATTATTTCACACCTAAAATAATGATTAAACACAAAAAAGTGGTGCCCAAATTAGACGTCACCAGCAGAAGCTCTGAAGACCCCAGCAGCATCCAATAGAAAGCCTGATCGCACGCTCCCACCTCCAAACACCACAAAAGCAGATCCCACACTGCAACTACCAAAGACACACGGCCATCGCCTCCTCAAAGCCTGCCCCCCATTTTAACTGCCACCCGACTCAAATCGCCCCTTCTAATGTTATAATCTTCAGTTTCTGAGCGGGGGACGGGCAGGGAAGGGATGTAGATTGGATGGTGTGTGTTTGTGTGTGATGTGGTTTGCGGGAACCGGATAGTGGTTTTTTTCCCAGCGGGGGACGGTCGGGGAGTGGATGGTGGGGCTGTAGTGTTTTGGTCGGTGTGTATGTGAGTGTTGTGGACTTACCGGACTGTACTTCCGTCTATTTTTGGAGGGGGGACGGGCTGGGAGGGGATTTTCCTCGACTCCTGTGTGTGTGTTGGGTTTTCGGGCTACTGATCGGGTTTTTTTCCAACGGGGGACGCTCGGGAAGGGGATGGTGGGGGGTGTACTGCTTCGGGCGGTGTGTGTGAGAGTGTTGTGGACTTAACGGGATCTACTTCAATCTTTTTTTGGAGGGGGGGACAGGTTTGGAGGAGATTTTACTCAGCTGGTGTCTGTGTGTCTTGCTGTGTTTTCGGACTACGGATCGATTTTTTTTTTAAATGGGGGACAGTCACTAAAAAAACCCCCAAACCAAACCAACAAACAAACAACAATCGTAATAACTCAAAAAATATATACCCAAAAATCCAAGGACAAAGTTAATACATCCGGACAAAAAGAATACATCCAATTTTTTTTAAAAAAACAAGCCATTACCTTTCTAAATACAAATGATTTCAAAACTCAAAAAAAAAAAAAAAACACAGCAACGCGTGGCCGGGTCAGCTAGTACAGATTCAATACACAACACCCAGGACAGCAGACTAACCTGTAAGTCTTTCCAAGGCATCAAATCCATGCTTTAGTGCAATAATATCAAGGAAAGAAACAGTCCCATCCTCAAACCTGCATGAATTGAAAAAAGAGAGAGAGAATCACATTGCAATCAACTTTTGTTGCTATTCATTTACACACTATAAAAATCAAAAGTTATTTAGCAAAAATTCATAAACCTTAGGAAGGTATTGACCTAGCTATGGGAATATATATATTCAGTATTAAATTACAGAAAAGGGATTTGCTAGACTTTTCAGGTATTTCATGGAGCATAGCCAAATATATATAGCAACCAAACAAAATATCACCATAGCCAAAGTGAATTTGGTAGAACTGCCATTTTTCTCATCTAATAAATCTTAAATCAGTCTTGACTCTTGACTATGGGAAGAAAATCCAAAATGACTCCATGTATCTGCCATCCCAAGTTGGGAATTTGGCTTTCTTGTACTGTACAATTTTTCTTCCTCAAGAGACTATCTGATGAATCTCTCCTGTAACACATCACCATAAGGGAGAGCTCAACCAGGGTACAAATATCCTTTCTTTGTAGGGACTTATTTTGACATGGTTACCTTAATCCCCCCTGTAGAATTTGAACAAGGTCTTATTGGGACTAAGAAACTGTATTAATTAAAACTCAGATATGTAACATATTAATCTCTCTAGAGAGACCAATCCCAGGTTTAAAGAACCCATAATAAACCTTACTTGCATTTGTAGGTTTGAAGGAAGATAATTAGAACAGACTGTCAAAATACTTCAATTAAGTTTCCAACAGTAATTATTGGGCAGACCAATCCCAAAAGTGCTTGACTTAGCATGAGCCCACTAAGAAACAAGATCTGCAGGGCGTTAGGGGAGAAAAAGAAAATGATCACTGATGCCAGAGAAGCGGGGGTTCTTGATACATACTACAAGTTGGTATACTTTGCATCAACTTTTAATTCAGCACATGCACAAAAAAAACCGCAATTGCAATTGCAATTTATCATCTTGCAGTACAGAGATCTCACACAAGGGAGAAATCACAAACCTGTGCTCCAAATCTGCTGGCTAGGAGGCTTTAGAAAAATAGTTCAGTCTTACTTAGGACTGTGGGTGGTATAATTTGCTCCTCTCTCTCTCTCTCTCTCTCTCTTTGAAAGAAAACTGAGATGTGTTCGTGTCTGTGAGACACTGGCAAGTAGTTGCAAATATGTTAACAGCGAAAGAGACTCAGCTAAATCATGTTTGATGTGTTTTTCATTTCCATGTATTTTGTGGAGACATTTATTTCACCCACCCACCCACCCACCCACCCACCCCACAATACTGCTTACTCCCTACTTGCACAGGGGTTATGTTCTGAGCCCTCCCCACGTTAAATCACATAAAGTGGGGAGCATTCTCTAAACATCCTTTAAACGCCCTCTCTGCCACTCTTACTCCAACCCACACCAAAAATACTGTATCCAAAAATGACCACCACTAGAATTGAAGCTCTGGGGCCAACAGGAGGCTGGAGGATGTGCAGGAAAAAGGCTGCTGCTGCTTTGCTATCCCGCACGCCAGCTGTTAGGTGGAGAGGCTTCAGCAGCCTAAACAAAGCTCCGCATCACCTCTGGTCTCTTCAGGGCTTCTTCCGCACTCACTGACATCCCCTTCAGGCCCCGGGGAGCATCTCCTAGGGAGCCTAAGGGACTCTCCAGCTCTCTCCTGCCATTTCTGGGTATGAATTAGATTATGTAATTATTTCCTGGTGCCGCATATATATGTATGTGGTTGTGCATGAGTAGAACATGTGTAAGTGGGGGGATGCCTGTACTATAAAATGATTCCTCATATAAGAAACAGGAAGTTTTCATGGGGTTAAATTGCCTTGTATGTGCAAACTGTTTTTGTGAGATGTGTAAGTTCTCCAAAACCAAACATAAATGAAAAAATGGGAAGTTCCACCACTATGCTCTGCATACTTCTCTCCATCTCTCTGCCTTAAACGTAGATCATGTAGGTGGACTATCAGGAAAAAATACTGTACAGGAAGAAGTTACAGGTAGGTAGCCATGTTGGTCTGATGCAGTCAAAACAAACAAACAAACAAAAAATCATTCCAGGAGGAAGAAACAGGAAGAAGCTACTGTAAAACAATCACTGTACAAACTGAATATGACCACAAACAGAGACTGGTGGTCCTGTTGATTTCAACAGAATTTGAAGTGCATGGAAATGGGTAACTGGACTGTGGCTAAAGAAACAAAATACTGTAAGTATAAAATTTGGTTCATGGCTTTCTACGGAAATAAAACCTGAATATCCATTTTAGGATTGGCAGATTCTCTCCCTAAGGGGGGCGGGGAACGAAGATCCCCCAGACATAATGCAGGAACATTCCAGCCGCCTCCCGACGTGATTCATGACCCGAGTCTGTCTGTAGAGATCAGGCACATGTTCCATAAATCTTGCAGAGTAAACACAGCGGAGTGAGGCCAGAGGTTGTGCACTAAAACTACTTTATTGCTAAGAGTTAAGCGGAACAAAGGAAAACATGTCTCCTCTCGCTGAAAGAAGTCCGAAGGAAAAAAATACAACAACGGAAACAGGAAACAGCATCACATCCTATCCCGTGATTCCAACAGTGCTGTGCTGGAATGTGCAAACACAGTCTTGTGACTGTCTAACTGCACAATGAGAGAAAATAGAAAGCTAACCCCCCCCCCCCACTTCTATGTATCTCCCTGGGCCGTGTGTCAAAACAATCGCAGTTTCTGTACATAAGTTCAGTGTTGTTCTTTGGGAACAACATTGGACAACAAATCAGCAGGAATTTCATTTCCTGGCATGCAGGACACCGTTACAAGTCCAGTCTGAACACATTCTCTTGCACATCATAATTTCAACTGCAAGTCCTTTGTGCTTTGCTTACAACTCTCAGAAGTTAGCAAAGCCAAACATGCTTTGTTGTCCTGATAAACCTGTATAGGACACTCTACATGAATTCTCATGTCTTTACCCAATTGCAACCACCATTCACATTCCATAAGTGAATATGACAGTGCATTGAGTGGGCCCACTCTAAGAAGAGATCAAAAATGAACTCAGAGGGTCCGTTGGATGTGACACAATTATGTCATACCCACATCCTGCTCATGACATGCCCTGTTTTTACCTGCTCTGCTGTTATAACTGCCAGAGATTCATTTATGTCACTCTAGCATTGCACTAATACCTCTTATGAACCCATTTGCAAGTTTGAATTTCAGCAACACAAGATTTAACCCTGGGTTGGGAGATTTTCATATCACTTTTCCTTTGGGAGCACAGTCACAAGAATCCTCCATACTGGGCTAAAAGTAGATTAGCTACCAAGGCTTCAATAAAGCTTGTTCCTTGCTGGAGAATTATATAGTATTTTTTTTATCCTGCCTTTCCACTCAACAGATACACAATGTGCCTTACTAACATAAATTTTTTAGTAAGTTCCCTTTGTAACTAACCACATTAAAACCCCATTATTTCTACAATTAACACAACAAAAGGAAAGCTCCAAGGTAGAAACATTTACTCTCCAAAGGTATGAGCTAGGGTCATGGGCTCTGCGAAGCAGAGCATTTCATGAACAAGGTTTCACTGCCACAAATTACTTGCCCCGATTGGGTTGCCACCACAGCACTTGAGATGGGAAAGAAAAGAGCAGGGGTCGATCAGAAGATCGCAATGTTGGCATATACTATAGCAATAACATACTGAACTTCAGGCCCAGAATCCAAATGTGGCCCTCCAGCATTCTGCACCTGGCCCCTGGGATTCTTCCCAAGCAATGCCTCTGCCCTGGTCACACCCCTCACTGGCTCCCCGAGTGCTTTGGCCTTGCTGGAAATGTCATGGAAATTGGACAATCCCCCTTGTTTCATTGAATGGAGAGCATAGCTGCCAAGTTCCAGCCTGAGAAATAAGGGACTGGACCGGAAGTAGCAGACCGGAAGTAGCACTGCCGCCATTTTGGAACTGGGCGGAGCATGCTCAGAAGCTACTTTTGATGCTGCTCTGCCCTGTTCCAAAATGGCCGCCGCACCAGACGTCACGCTGCAGCCATTTTGGAACTGGGCAAAGCAGCATCAAAAGTCGCTTCTGAGCATGCTCCGCCCAGTTCCAAAATGGCCACCGCGCCAGAATAAACCGGTAAAAAACAAAAAAAAATCAGTTTTTTCGGCTGGGAACAGCTGGAAAAATGGGGGTTTCCCAGGGAATACGGGAGACTTGGCAGCTATGATGGAGAGAGGTGTTTGTATGAACTTTTACATGGCAAAATTGTAGCCTACTGCACATAGGTAAGAGTTGTGTACTGTATGTTGCTCAACTCACCTGCCAGGGGCACAGACTTGCCCCCCATGTTGAGGGGGCCCAGTATCGCATGATGTCATACACATGTGCCCCTCTACGCGTCCTGCCCCCTCCCAGTGCATGAGTGCTCACCTGGTGGTGGCAGTGGGCAGGCTATGCAGATATTCACCTTCCACATACCACGCCCCCTGCACAAGCTCTCACCCAGCAACAGCAGGGGGGGTGCGTGGAGGGTGATCTTCACCCTCTGTGCATCCCACGCCCGCCTGGCAGCACCAGGCTACAAAAGATAGCAGCGGGGCTCAGCCCCCTACCCATAAATAATGAGGGGGCTGAAGCCCTTTCCACACCCTATGGTTGGCGCCACTGGGCCCTGCCCAACACTGGCAAGCGGCCTATGAGGCAATGAGCCCTTGGGCTGGAAATGTTTCTCTACCTCAGTAATGAATAATAGGCACACACTCTAATGTGCCCCAGGTCATGTAGGGCTTTAAAGGTCAGTATCAACCTTAAATCTAACTCGGAAACAAACTAGCAGCCAGTGAAGCTCTGCTATATGGGGTTAAATATTTTATCTATACATACTTCTTACCCTGTCTTTTCCTGACTATTTCCACAGCTGAGCATTGGCAGCTGGGTGACACAAAACACACACACACACACATATGCATTCAATGCAGTAACATTTGTAAAGCAAACAGTTGAAACTTTTCCAAATATTTTGCTATCTTAACCTCAGCCTGTTAGGATTTTTCAGGTCATGCAGATATATTGCCTTGATTTACTGCCTAAGTTTATGAAAGTATGTTTTTCCCTGTACATATTAATGTTTGCCTCTATAGGTTGCAATTACTAGGCAAAATCCCAGCTGTGATTACATTTCAGTTATAATTAATGACAACTGAGTCAAAGTTATTATGATGCTATTTGTCATACTGCCTGAAATGTAATATGGAACATAATACTAAGACCCACTTCTGTGTGACAGTTACTCAGCAACTAAGTCTTCTTAAGATGCCCTGCTGAACATCTTGAAAGCTAACTATATGCAGATTATTTCACAGAAAAGCAGCTTCAGGCTAAAAACACAGGGAGAAGTTTCCAAAACCCAGTAGAAAGTGCTTGAATCGATGTCATTGTTTAGTGAAATATGATAATTAACTAATTTAGACATGCAGAGAAAGCTAAAGGATGAAATGGGAAAAAAGTTACTGAATGGTTCCAACTAGATGTGAAGAGAGGCAGCACTTTCCAGAGTAAGGCAAATTAAAATGAATTTCATTTTCTCCTTCCTTCTTTCCACATTAACACAAGCCTGTTTTGGCATGCCTGTTTTGGGTTGGGGTAATCCTTGGGAGTGTCTGATCAAGTTTACTGTCCTGACACTGAATCAAACTCAAGCATCACCCGATTACTGAATCCAACTTCTTAACTAGCAATTGAATTTATGAACTTCAGCACAGTTGTATGAGGCCATCAATTAGCCTTTGGAGAATTGCTAGGGTTACTTCTCTTATATCTGCTCAAGGGCTGCCCTGAGGGAAGTCAGAAGAGAAAAAGTCTATGTTCTATCAACCTGCCTGAGAAAATCTGCATTTCTTTGTTTTAGTATATAAAAACTGGGTAACTTGGCAGGAAGATGGTTGTTGTTGTTTAGTCGTGTCCAACTCTTTGTGACCCCATGGACCAGAGCACGCCAGGCACTCCTGCCCTTCACTGCCTCCCGCAGTTTGGTCAAACTCATGTTCGTAGCTTCGAGAACACTGTCCAACCATCTCATCCTCTGTCGTCCCCTTCTCCTAGTGCCCTCCATCTTTCCCAACATCTTTCCCAGGAAGATGGTATATAAATGCAATAAATAAATGCATAACATCTTGTGACATTGGTACATTTGTCTACAGAAATACAGTGAGCTTTAAGGGCTGGAAGCAATGGCGTGCGGTCCAGCAACTAGTGGGAGTAGCCTAGCCCCCTTAATGCTCGCCAGCAGCAGTACCTTTCCATGTACCTGCTTAGCCAGGGTCTCTAGGCTCTGTGTGTGTGTGTGTGTGCGCGCGCGCGCGGGAATAGCCGGGGGGGGGAGGAAGCCCCAAAATCTATAAAAATACATAGCTGAGGTTCTGCCCCCCACCCAACAACAGGCCTGTCCCCCTAACAAAAATCCTGGCTATGCCCATGTGTGCATATGCATCTGCGTCTGCCTGTCTCTCTGATTACCTCCACAAAGGCTGCAAAACCGCATGACCCTGCAGAGCAATACACACCAATGAGCAGAAAGTGGCTGCTTGAAGCAGAACTGCAGCCCCTTCTCCTTCCTTTTAAAGGAAGAGCAGTCGGAAAGCCTGAGGTGCCTATGGGGTGGGAGTGGAAGACAAGATACCGGGTTTTGCAGTAGGGGTTAACAGGACATCCCCTGGGGTTGCTGGCCAGATTAGTCTAATGGCCACAGGGGGATTGGACAGTTTGTTGGGGGTGGGGAGTCATGTTGCAAGTTAATGGTTGATAGTGATAGCGGGTATAAATTCTTTGTGTGCAGCTTTTAGTTTCACTTTTGCCAGTGCAACGGGTCACCCGCCCGTCCACCCTCTTTAAGGTCCTTATGCTTTGACATTGCTATGCTTGTCATGGGGCCGCCTGCTTTGGGGAAGGGGCCCGGTAGGAATTTTGTCCATTTGGCTGATTGGCTGTTGCCATTTGGTTTTTGCCTACTGCATAGCAAATCGTCACAATTTGTAAGGTTGGCAGTTAGGCATTGGTTAAAAAAATTGTTGGAAAGGCTGGGCCTACTCCTCAAAATTGCTGCTGCTTATAGGGGTATTCCATTAAAGGAATCCTGGGGCTCAACGGGCTCTCATCTGTACCCCCACAAGGGGCTAGGGCCATACAAGAGCAAGAGCCTCGGGGAACATTCGGGGAGAGGTGAAGGGCCATCCTCTCTCAGGGGGTGTTTACCTACTGACTTCCCTAGGTGGCTAGGGATGTCAGATCTGTCCCAGGGTGGGGGGACAGATGGATGAACCAATGCCTAAGCAACCACTCACATTTGGTTGTATTTTAAATAAAGTTGTGGCCAAAATAATGCCAAAAACCTTAAACTTAAATTGCTTTGTGATGTGTGATTTATTGGGGGGATGTCCTTGACACGCAACCTCGACACGCAACCCTGCAACCTTCATATTTCACTTCCTCCCTCATCTCCTTCAGCCTCTGTGTGTGTGTGTGTTTTGAAAGCATGGTGTTTTAATAAAACAACCCCCTCGCCCCAATCTGCCAGAACCTGAAAGAACAGCAGCAACATTCAACAACTAACAACACAATCATAGGGAGATGATGAAGAAAGGGTGTGTGTGTGTTTAAAATGGTGTTTTTTTTAGTGGGGTGTGTGTGTGTGGAATCCACCCTTCCGCCTGGGGTTGTCAAAGCAAAGCCAAAGGTTTTTTTTCTTTTTGCAAGGTGCTAGGAATTGGCAAATTGACTGGCTGGAGGATGGACTTCCTTGGGAGACTGTGGACTCTCCTTCATTGAAGGTTTCTAGGCATCTGCCAGGGATGCTTGAGTGGAGATTCCTGCCTTGCACACAATTGGACTAAGTGACCCTTGGGGTCCCCAACTGTACAACCCTAACTGTTCCCCTATGAAAAATTTCACCGCACGCCACCGGCTGAAAGGGGATTTGAACAGCAGCTTCCCCCTCTTTTCCCTCTACCTCATAAAGCCAAGGAGTTCACATTCTAAGGAGACACAGATAATGCAGGAGGACAGCTATTAGCATCACAAAATACTCCTCCAGCCATTTCAATAAAACCTCATATCCAAAGTAAGGGAAGCAATATTTTAAGTGGGCAGAGGGAGGGAAACAAGAATAGTCCAGAAATGTTCTGAGTAGCAATATATTCTTCAAACAGGCTTTTCATACCTACTAGAAGGGGGAAATTGCATTGCTTTGGTGTCCTAATCAGAAATGCCTGTGTTGGAATTAGTCTTGTTCCTGAGAACTCTGCAGAATAAAAAAAGTGTGACTTCTCTAGTGATTTTTGCCCCATTTTTCATTGTAAATGGATTTAAGGCAAGCTACTAAAGTGAATTATTTTACCAACATATTCTGCTCCACAAATTAATACTAAACATATAAACTCTTTCCTTGTTACAAGATTTTAGAACACAGCCTTCCATGTCACTTCCTACCTCCACATCTTTTTTAGAATGTAATTTATTAAATATGCTGTAAAGGTAAAGGGACTCCTGACCGACTCGTGACCGACTCTGGGGTTGCGGCACTCATCTCGCGTTACTGGCCAAGGGAGCCAGCGTATAGCTTCCAGGTCATGTGGCCAGCATGACAAAGCCACTTCTGGTGAACCAGAGCAGCGCACGGAAACGCCGTTTACCTTCCTGCCGGAGCGATACCTATTTATCTACTTGCACTTTGATGTGCTTTCGAACTGCTAGGTTGGCAGGAGCTGGGACCAAGCACTGGGAGCTCATCCCGTTGCGGGGATTCAAACCACCGACCTTCTGCTTGGCAAGCCCTAGGCCCTGTGGTTTAACCCACAGCGCCACCCGCGTCCCTTTAAATATGCTGTAATAGCTCCCAAATATATTTCAATTCCTGCCATGTGAATGGAGGTCTTGATTCAAAACCATTGAAAATTAAATTCCTTGTATCATTCCCCCCCCCCCCAATCTGGGGAAGATTCATACCTCACACCACATGAATTTAAAACTTTTGTTGCTTTGGTGGAAACATTGCCACTGTTGGAAATAAAAACAATCCAAATGTTGCCCAGTAAACAATTAGTTAATAAACAATGTATCTGCAAATAAAAGTAACAATCCATCGCTCTGATTCAGAGTCTCGAAAGTTCTCAAAGGAGGTCCTCTGTATACTCTGCCACAATCATTTCAATAGAGAGAATGCACACATCAATCCATTTCCTAAGCATCCTGTATCATTTTGGGGGCCATAATCCACAGCCAAATGTAAAGGCTTACATCAGGAAGCATTCCAGGTTAGACTATCCAACAATAAAAAATATTAACATGCATTTTAAGAGCTCTTCCAGTTTCCACACATTTATCCAGTAAACACATAGAACCATCCCAAACATAGCCTCAGGTTCTAAACAGTGTACCAATTCCTAAACATAGAAGTGTACATATTTACAAAAGAATATATGTGCCAAAGAGGCAAAGTACTGGAGGTTTGCGATGTGGAAACTAGGGTCTACAGCACTCATGCTAACTTGAACAAACATGTCATGAACCAAAGGAACATCACGTCCTTGTCTGACATGTAATTTCTTATCTTACACTAAGCATATATTGAACATTTGCTCCTGTGTTACAGCTCTAGGTCACTCTGACACCATAATCTAAAAGCCCTTGCTTACAACATTCACAGGTGGCAATGCCAAGCTGAAGACCGTTGGGCAAACCGTTCTGGGAGAAAAAAATATATATCTATTAACATTCTCTGCATAATAGCTCTAACTGCCACACACTGGTGACAAATGTGGCACAAGTAGCAATGCTGACCCCTGCATTAGTTCACACGTGCAAGGCACCAGCATTGTGGGGCAATCTCTCCATCTACTCCATTTTACTGTCAGACAGAACAATGGACCATGCTCCATAATCATGTGTATTTCAAGAAATTGTGCTCAGGAGCTTAATTTATTCTCTTAAGGACATCACAGTTCTTTAGATAGTTAACAAGGCCACAGATAATCTTACTCACAGGGACATTCTGTTTGATGGTGTCTTCGATAATGATTGAATGAAGCCTGGTATTTCCCCAGAAAATGATGGGAAATAAAGTGTGTGTGTTAAATTCTCCATGTGTGAGAATAAAATTTGAACAGGCAAAAAACCCCAGTGCTCACAGGCCCAAAACTCAGTGTTCATGGATTCTACAACTCATTCCTGATTTGTACGCCTATGTGTTTTACATTTTATGCACTGGTGCCCTATTCAAATGCTATGGCTTTAGATGCATGTCTCAAAGAATATGCACATCCAGTGGGTGGGGTGGGGTGGGGTGGGAAGAGTCTGTCTTGCTCTCCCACCAGGAGGGCATTATAAAAAACAATTCCCCTTTTAAGCAGCTTTTGGCTTAAACAAGTGTAACCACTATTTCAATAAACACAATGGAGAACTATTCTAAGAAATAAGATTCTAAAACCCAAACTAAATATGGAGCACAATAACAGTGCTCCCTCTTTCTACCCTGCCAGAGATAATAGAATCACAGAATTGTAAAATTGGAAGGGACCTTGATACTCATCTGATCCAACCCCTGCAACTAAATCATACATGGCAGATGACCATTCAAACTCTGCTTAAAAACCTCCAAGGAAGGAGAGTCCACCACTTTCCAGGGGATTCCGTTCCACTGTCAAACAGCTCTTACTGTCAGAAAGCTCTTCCTGATGTTTAGTTGGAATCTAGTGGTACAGGTCCTACCCTCCACAGCAGGAGAAAACTCTACCTTCCAAGTGTGACAGCCCTTCAGGTATGTTAAGACATTCCTGTTTAGAAGGTTCTTTTTAACAGCTAGAAGGCCTCCCTAGGGAAAGTTTCCAAAGTCAGGGAGCCCCAAAAGAAAAGGCCCTGAATCTCATTGTCCCTTTCCATACATCCTCCTAAGAGCAGGTAACTAGGTTATATTTTGGGTGGGCTTTGGAATTCATAAGCAATCCTGGCTGTAAATTCTGCGCTGCCTTCTGTGTACAAAGAAGTATTGAACTCAATGGAACCAAGCATGAATATCTAAGCACAGGATTGCAGCTTTTGTCTGAACCAATACTGGCTTTCATAGTAGAACAAGGGTTTATAATTAACTGAGATTACCCAGTTGACCTTATTATTCAAACACAGGATTGAGGGGCACACTGACACATCAATATATTGTACAGAGAATCAGAAAAAGGTCGTGATGGTACTAAGAAGGCAAAAAGGAGTCAGGAAGGACTCAAGTGACTAAGGGCCTTGAGGTGAAAACCAGCACCTACTCTTACTCCTATGAGGTGGTCCAAAGGCTCCCTGTTAAAACCACAACAGGCTTTTCAAGCAGTTTTGAGCTACGTACTAGAAAATGTAACAATTGCTGTGCAAGTTGAAACGAGACTGGAAATGCCCCTGGGAGGATCTGTATATCATGGCATGCCATTCCTCACATGTACATTGGGTGGGTGGGGGGATGGGGGACAACCTCAGATATGCAGATGACACAACCTTGATGGCAGAAAATGAGGAGAAATTAAAGAACCTTTTAATGAGGGTGAAAGAGGAGAGTGCAAAATATGGTCTGAAGCTCAACATAAAAAAAAAACCAAGATCATGGCCACTGGTCCCATCAGCTCCTGGCAAATAGAAGGGGAAGAAATGGAGGCAGTGAGAGATTTTACCTTCTTGGGTTTCATGATCACTGCAGATGGTGACAGCAGTCACAAAATTAGAAGACACCTGCTTCTTGGGAGAAAAGCAATGACAAACCTAGACAGCATCTTAAAAAGCAGAGACATCACCTTGCCGACAAAGGTCCATATAGTTAAAGCTATGGTTTTCCCAGTAGTGATGTATGGAAGTGAGAGCTGGACCATAAAGAAGGCTGATCGCCGAAGAATTGATGCTTTTGAATTATGGTGCTGGAGACTTGAGAGTCCCTTGGACTGCAAGAAGATCAAACCTCTCCATTCTGAAGGAAATCAGCCCTGAGTGCTCACTGGAAGGACAGATCATGAAGCTGAGGCTCCAATATTTTGGCCACCTCATGAGAAGAGAAGACTCCCTGGAAAAGACCCTGATGTTGGGAAAGAGAAGGAGAAGGGGATGACAGAGGACAAGATGGTTGGACAGTGTTCTCGAAGCCACCAACATGAGTCTGACCAAACTGCGGGAGGCAGTGGAAGACAGGAGTGACTGGTGTGTTCTGGTCCATGGGGTCACTAAGAGTCGGACACGGCTAAATGACTAAACAACAACAAACAACAAAGAGGAGATTGAATGGGAAGAGGTACCTACTTCCAGATCTGAAAGTAGATATCTCCTCATTTTCAACCAGGGCTTGTCCACACTTCCGTTTGGCTCAGTACTTCCCCCTGGGAAAACCTGCAGTTTAGCACTGAATTGGAACAAATGGCAATCAGGTTTTCCACGGATTGCTGTTCATTCTGATTTAGTGCTAAAGAGCAGGTTTTCTAGGGGCAAGTGGCTGGGCAAAGGCAACACCACTTGGACCTGTGCCTAGAAAGCATGGGGAAAGCAGAAATAAATTGAATAAATAAGTGGATGAGCCTCTAGTTAATTTATTGCAGCACAAACGCCTGTAACCCAAGCAGGCCTAACATAATTTCACCTCTATATTTCAGGATCCCCCAAAACACATTTCTATATGATTCAAGCTCCCATTTCTGGAGGTAGTTTTATGGCACTTACATCTCTTACATAGGATGTAAATAAGATTTATTGGCACCCAAATGTGGTCCTTTTGCCTCTGGTGAGGAAGAATAATGCTGCAACAAACTGAGAACCACATTTACTCTCAACAAAACATATTTACTTTAAAAAGGCAAAATGATCCGCCTCCTAGACAGACGGCACGGAAAACAACCAGGAATGAACATCTCAATCGATAAGCGTATTTACTTTATATCCTTCCTTTCATCCAAGGAATCCAGAGCAATATTTAAAGACTGCTTGTTTCATCCTTACAGTATGAGGTTATGCAGCTGGTAGTATCAGATGTCAGTGCCCCCTCTGACATTTAAGTCTGCAACTATACCATTCACTGCAGTCCAGACAGACCATTCTACCAAGAAGGCATCAACCACCAAACAGTCGTTGATGCCATCAGACTCCCCTGTACAATATTATGCTAGTATGCTGTACATCTGAAATATCACAAGAGCAAAACCTTATTCACTGAAAAAAGCTACTGTGTATATTCCCTGACCTTTTCCTCTTATGGAAAAATACAGTACCCTTTTTTTAAAAAACAAAGAGGCGAACAGCTAGCAGTTAGTTGGGCTTAAAGACAGACTTCAGCTTACACAGCTACAGAACCTTAATACAGAGTTTCCCACAGTTTGGCAAAGCCAGAGGTCCCCAAGCTAAGGCCCGGGGGCCGGATGCGGCCCAATCGCCTTCTAAATCTGGCCCGCGGACAGTCTGGGAATCAGCATGTTTTTACATGAGTGGAATGTGTCCTTTTATTTAAAATGCATCTCTGGGTTATTTGTGGGGCATAGGAATTCGTTCATATTTCCCCCCAAAAAATATAGTCTGGCCCCCACAAGGTCTGAGGGACAGTGGACCGGCCCCCTGCTGAAAAAGTTTGCTGACCCCTGGGCAAAGCCTTCCTAGAACCTTTTCCCAATTATTTGGGGCAGAGGCAGGAGGAAAGTATTTCAGGTGAGAGAGTACTTAGTGAATTTACAGCTTCAAATATTCCAGGAAATGATGTTACATGATGACACAGCACTGTTGACAGGGATGGAGGGTGGGGGAGTAGAGCTTGTCCCATATTCTATGACCCCAAGCTACCTCCCAGTCAAACAAGTGCCACCACTGTCCCTAAAACCTCTGGTAATTTGGCCAGCCTAGACTTCTTATCAGCCCTAGTAGAAACTTTGTGACTGTAAGCACATTTATTTAAAGTATGAGACATTCAGAATGGCCATCAGAATCCTGCAGCACAATATTTCTAATTGAAATATATTTATTTCTGATTTAAGTCATCAAGTCTAATACGGACTCAGATTATGTAGACGTGAACCAGATCACTTATTAAAGCAGATAATTATCACCGGGAGTGCTCTTTTATATCTCATTAGTTAAATGCAACATCACAGGAGGACCCAGCAAATTAAGAAAACATACTAAAAATGCTTAATAATTTAAGTGCCAGGGGTGGGTGGGACGGGGCCGGAAGCATCTCAAGTGAAACATGATTGATATTGAACATCTTAAATTGCCTTTTTGCTACAAGTAACTTTGCATAAGCTGGAATTTGGATGTCTAAATGGAACACATAGTCACACACTTTTGAGATTTCGTTGGTGTGGATTTGGAAGGCTTAATATATTTTTCAGTGCATTTTTAATTCCATGGCATTTAGTGTGACTCTCAACATAAACTGCACCACCATTTACTAAAAGTATATTTTCAAAGTGAATTTCAGATAGAACAATCCCCAGCATCAAGACACAGGGGCCTGTATGGTTCCGTCGGTGCCTCAGGTCTGATGGAACATAGAACCTAGGTAACAGGAGTTTTATTAAGTAGATTGTGTTTCATGGTTTTACCTCTCAGCCACTGATTTTTTCGGTAAATAGAAATCCTCTCCTGCAAGGTAGGCAGCTGCAGTTCCCCCTCCAAAATAGACCTTCCTCAGGCAAGCAGCAGCTTCATTCTTTACCAGCAGTGCGCCTAGACCAGTGGGGAATCCAAACATCTTATAGAATGACAGAGGCACAAAGTCTGCTTGATGAAGGCTTAAGTCTAACAGGGAAGTGCTGACATAAGACGCTGCATCCAAGAGTACGCTCCATTTCCCTTGGACCTTGATGGGGCAGAGCTGCCCAGATTTTATCTGTTCTATCCATGCAAGGGGATACCTAGTCCCTGAAAAATTGCTCTGAGCAGGATAGCAGAACAAGTGAGGTGTTTTGCAGCTGTTCCCTCCAGCCACTATGTCATCTGTCCCCGACAGTATATCCTTTGGTTTCACTGGAACTGACAATACATTCATTGCATCAGCGATTGCTCTCATGCCCACCACAGATGTGTGGCTATCAGTGAGGTAGCAAAAGCGGCTGCCAGGCTCCTCTGCTGTTTCAGGAACCCAAGGGAAGGCCTCTGCAACAAGTTTGAGTGCCGCTGTACTGCCTGAAGTGAAGATGACTGTGTAGTCTTCTACAGATGTATTGAAGTGCTGCAGTATCCTGAAAAAAGAGAAGGGAAACATAGCATAATGGAAAAGGTCTTTTCCCTTCACTATTATATACTACTACAATATTTTTCTTGCCTCTTGTGTCCTGGCAACCTTGCTACGGTAATTCTGTCCACTGCACCAAGTAGTGGTTTTTACAAAGTTGCCCAATCGCATAAACATTGCCTGTGGGGAATACATACATTTAATTTCCCCCATCAAATAGGAGGTTGACGTTCAATACACTGCAAAATCTCTTTGACCTGGGGTGACACTGCCGCAGGAAAGAAAATAGTTCAGCAACCCAAATGGGTAGTTTGATCCAATGCTGGAGAAGGTGCCAGAGGATATAGGCTAAGACCACCTGACTACATAGCAATTAAACACAAAGACATTCTGATCCCAAGTCCGCTAAACAAACCTCCAAACTAGATGAGAAGGGGGGGGAGCTTTACAGATGCCAGCATAGGAGTTTGAGGAGACAGGGTAAACTTGTAAAATCTAACACCCTTTGATCAGGAACCCAGAGCACTGTCATAAAAACACAAGAAGAATAAAATTGTTTTGTTCCTAAACTATTTAGCATCCAATTTCAAGTTCATATACTGTATTGACAACCTGCAATGTTGTCAAGCACCTGCATGCAGAGAACAGAGCATGTTGCTGTGTGAAAGTTACATGGGAAAGAACATAGGTGGTATTTTGCAAGCAGGCTGGGGGGCGGAAATGATGCCATCTGCTGTGATAAAGACCACTTACTGTTTTTGGTGGCGGCGGCAGCTCAGCGTGGCCGTGAGCAAGCAAGGGAGAATCCACCAAAAAGTTCCTGTGTGGCCAGCTAGCCATATCATCAGGCTCTATTAAGCATAATTATTTTATGTGCATTGGAATGGAAAATATATAATGTGCCTGTATTGTACTGATGAAGCATGACTGGAAATATCCATTGAAGCTGAAGAGAACCTAACAGGTTGATTATTAAGTAGGGCTGTATCTTTTTGGCTCAGTCACAAGGTGTTTAAACCACATGAAAATGATTGCATTGGTCTATGCATATGCTAATCTGTAGGCATTTTGTGTGAGAGCTCTTTGTTTTCAAGCTACTGAAGAGAATGGACATGCTAATTCTCTGTCTCCTGTAAACTGCCTCAGGCAAATGGACAGCTGCAAGCTACAGCCACTCAACAGCTGCAAGCCACAGCCCTGCTTCTTTAAGTACCGGCTTAAAGTGAAAGGGCAGGGCTTGGGCACTCACATTAGAAGTTGCTGGTTGCAATGAGATTAGAACACTGCATCCCATGAAGAACAAGGTGTGGACCAACTTGGCCACATCCACTGGTTAGAGAAAGAGCAGCTTCAAGGAATTTCCTTCCTCCCTCCCAGCCAAAAAGAACACTTGTCTCCAACTGCCAGTTGCCCCCTAGAAATGCACAATGGAAGGGAAGTGTGCTGTAGCCAGAGGACTAAGGACTCTTGAAGTGGGGTGGGGGGCACTGAGAGAAAGAGGGAGTGAGGTTTGTGGGGTGTGTGCGTGTGAATAATTACCTACAGCTTGTAAGCCACATTGAGAATCATTGAGTTGAAGGACAGGGTGTAAATACACACAGCTCGTTCTCTTAATTGCTACACTAACTTTTAGTATGCAACTCACAGATCCACATTCTGTCATTAATGTAGTGCAGTCCAGATGAGAGAGACTGCATTGTACCAGCGGTTCTGACTAATGCTCTGCAGCATCTGATTTGTTTACACAAATATGTTGCATTGAAATATGGGATCAGGGAATTAATTAGGCAAACTACAAGAGATCTCTAAACAAGCACAAGCAATTTAGTCCATCAAAACTTTGGGCTTTTAAACAGATGCACTGAGCACAGTAGAGTGCTCTAGTTTCATTCATTTGAACAGTCTCCAGTTAGTGACCTTTCAAAAGGACAAATCAATACTAAGCAGGTACTGCATCGGATGTTTCTTACTGTGTACTAAAGGTCAAATGAGATTTTCATGTATTTTACCAGTTACAACGCTGTTTTGAGACAGACCTTGCTAACATTTCAGAGGAAAACCAGGGAAATTTCAATATAGAAGAGTCATCTCAAAACCAGCAATGACTTCTAGGAAAATAGGGCACCAACATTAATCAATCTTTTTTGCTACTTAATATGTTTTGGCTATGCTTCTAAGAATGCTTCCTCAGAAAAGTTCTGCTGAGTTTAGGGAGACTTAAATTTGAAGCAGAAATATATGGGAACGGGTAAAAGGATTGTTCTAGCTGGCAACTAGAGGCAAGTTGTGATGAGAACTTTAAAGTAAAAACAAAATTTGTTTGGAAACGGTGCATTGAAAGCCATACCAAAAAACAACAACCCACATATGACTTGTATGTATACCCCTGCCAAAATGCATATTTTGTAGAATCATAGAATTGTAGAATTGGAAGGTACCCCAAGGGTCACCTAGTCCAATGTGGGGTTCAAACCCACAAACCTCAGATTAAGAGTCTCACGCTCTACCGACTGAGCTATTCGTTTGCTTTTCTCTGCATTTCCTCCTAATATATGTATGTATTTGTGCAATTTTATATGGCTGTGAACCAAAACTGCATTGTAAAACTTAGAGAAGTACGGAATGTGATTGTTACCTGCTTGCTAATCCATGTACAAGTCCAGGAACTGCAAATTAGGTCACTTTGCTTTAAACTGCAGGCCAAGCAAAATTCTCTTCCATTCCTATTTACATTTCATTTCATGCCCCGTTTGGCCCTCAGTTTATACCGGAAAGGGAGGGGAAGATATAGGTGATCTAAGCAGAGGCTAAAAATCACACACATACATGGAACTGAGCTATTTGAAATGAACAGCATATCCACTCATTTCTAACGTAAAAGTGATCCACTTTGGGTAAACTCAATTTACCACTTTTACAATATATGTACATGCTGCCCTTCAGCAAAGTTTACCAAAAAAAGTTTACAGAAAAGACAGTTTACAAAAAAGAAGGGAAAAGAGATAAAGGTGTGGTCCACACCTGGAATACTCTGTGCAGTTCTGAGTGCCACAATTTAAGAAGGATATTGACAAGCTGGAATATGTGCAGAGGAGGGTGAAAAATTATCAAGGGTCTGGAAACCAAACTTTATGAGGAACAGTTGAAGGAGCTAGGTATGTTTAGCCTGGAAAAGGGGAGACTGAGAGGAGATATGATGGCCATCTTCAAATATCTGAAGGGCTGTCACATGGAACAAGTTTGTTTTCTCCCACTCAGGAGGTTAGGACACGAACCAATGGATTCAAGTTACAAGGAAAGAGATTACAACTAAACATCAGGAAGAACTTTCTGACAGCAAGTCGGCGCCTGGTCGGTGCCTGCGCAGAAGCGCAAAATCACACTTCGCGCATGCGCAGAAGCGGCGCTTCGACAACCGATGACTTCGACTTACAAAGACGGCCGCGGAACGGATCGTCTTCGTAAGTCGAGGTACCACTGTATTTCTAGCAGTGAAGAAGAAGAAGAGTTTGGATTTGATATCCCGCTTTATCACTACCCGTGAGGCAATACTGTACAGTGAGGCAATGCTGTACAATAAATGGCAACAGAAGTGGTTATAGTGAAACTAAAGATCCAAGGCAAATGTGAAATACAACATCTGATTTATAAAATGAAGACTACTCTACCTGTATCGGACATGTTCAATTGTGTCACATGTCAATTTGCTGCTGATATTCTGGCTGTGAGGGTTTCCTAAGAGGCAAGAGAGACGTTCATGACTCAAACAAGACATTTCATATTTTTGTCAAGCACTGCCTCAAAAAAACTCCTATAAATGTGATTAAATATAACATTCATTTTATATTTCACTGCTGTGTCTTGAAGCTCTTTGCAACAGTTTTCCAAAGCAACTAGTTAACAAGCAAGCAACTTCCTATAAAGAGATTGAGTGAAAATAATTACAATTCTAAAAGAAGTTTCTTTGCAACTGAAACACACATCAGTTGAATACACGTCAAAGCCATTACTATTAATCCACATAACAGTTAGTGGATTATGGCAGTGCACTGCATTGATACCAATCAATCCCATAGATTTTTGCCAGCTTTGCAAAGGCTGCAAAAACATACTCCCCACTTTTGCTGACAATGAATGGAACCATGTGACAATAGGCCACAAATTTCAGCCCAGCTTTAAATTCTGGAAACTTTAACAATGCCAAAGTGAGGGAGAAAAGATTTACCTTGATTTCTCCTTACCATAAACATTTTCATTGAGGTCATCAGTGAAGGCTTTTAGTAAACTCTGTGGGAAGAGTGCGGTTCCTGCATGGTCAAGGTACGTAATTCCTACAATGAAACATGCAAAAATGCATCACTCACTGAACTACCATGCTATAAAAGCTGGAAATCTGAAAATCGAGGAATTTTCAATAAATGTTTTCAGTCGGTGCAGAATAAAATCACTTGAAACAAAGTTTTTTGTTTTGTTTTTAGAAGCTCACTACTATACTCATCCAGGCAATACAACTCAGGTAATACCTGACAGTTGTAATAAAGGTGACAGTTGTAATCAAGAGCTGCTTTCTATACCCACAGGCTTGGGTATTCTTAGGATCCACTCTATTCTCAAAACAGGTCAGAAGATTTCATAATAAAGTTGGCCAGGTAAGGGCCTAAGTGTTTTCAATACATGCTCAGGCATGACATTACAAATACATTCATTTTCACATTGCATACATGTTACAACCAAAACAGAAAGCTACTCAAGTGTTGAATATCTATTGTTTATTGGAATGCTGTAAATTAGATGTCCAGGATCTCATGAATCAATGGAATAGAGAGTTCAGATCAGTTCAGTTAAATCCATGGAAAGTTGCTTTAGCATCTACATGTAGTGCTTCTGTAAAATGGTGAATGTTTAAACAGAAACTGATGTTTTGGGTGTCCTGGACTCCACAGTGTCTTTACAAGAATTTCAGATACAGGCAATGTAATGATGAATGTGCCTCTTTGAGGCATATGGTACAGGCATGTGCTATGATGTCTTCTTGCTGGCTAGAAATTATGGTTGGTATTAACTTTGTTTTGGGGGAAATCCTTCGTATTTACAGTTCATGTTCCCTTAAATTAATGGATGGACAAAACTGAGGATTTTATAAGCCTTGATGGTGTAAAGGGACTTGTATTACAGGGCTGGAAGGACAAACACCCACCATCAGTGGTCAGAAGATCTAAGTCTGAGTGCATTACATATAATCATCAATCTTGTTTACATACCTGCTTAGACACAAGGGCTGCTTATATTAATCTTTACATAAATTAGAATAGATGGAATACTGTATTCCCATTGCTAAAGTCAGCTTGCACTGTTTTTACCCTTTTACCTTTTTGTTATATTTGCATATAACAATTCTAAAAAATTTTTTAAAGTGTTGAGCGTCTCTAGTTCAGTTTTTACAGCATAAAAATAATATTTTCCTTTTAAGTAAAACTGTACACACACACACTCTCTCTATTCAATTTCTAGATTAAGATTTTGTAGGCCGCCAAGAGACAGACACAATTGCCAACTGCTCATCCCTCCTCTACTAGGACTTCTCATTACGAAAGGATTTAGACCCTGGTCAAGCACACAGTGCTCAGACTGCCTGAATATTCTGTTTAGAAAATAAAGAAAAGTGAAGGAAAGTTTATTTTACTAGTGTTGGAGCTTCCCAGACCTGCCGCTCAGCCAAGGATCTCATGTACCAATGAGTACATGATTACCAACAGGGGTGGTGCACATGTTTATTTCATGTACAGTGGACCCTCTGGATACGGATTTAATTCATTCCGGGGGTCAATGTGCGCCCCGAAAAATCCGTAACTAGAGGCGCCGCTTCTGCGCATGCGCACGGTGTGAGAGCGCTTCTGCGCAAGCGGCGAAACCCAGAAAAATACTTCCGGGTTTGCCGCTTTCGCAACCCAAAGATTACGTATCCAGAGAAGTACATAACCCAAGGGACCACTGTACAAAATGGCATCCAATATCCTTGTCATTGAGCAGCTCTGCTGATTACAGCCAGATTCAACACACCAGCCATACTCTCAACTGGCAAGTCATAGTTATTCCAAAAATATGGAAAACAAAAAGACACATAGCTCTAAAACATGGTGTTCTTGTACTCTAAGGAAACTAAGACCATGATTTGGGTTCTAAACTATAGCTTGGCATTATATCTAAATTCAGCCTGTGTTAAAAGCACTTCTTTCCAAAGATTTTGACACAGAGTTCTGCACATTCTCAGATAGGGATCTGTCCTATACCCCAACCTCCAAAGCTGCAATGCATTCAGTGATGAAAGCAAAACAGCTGGATGCAATGCTGTCATCCACATCATCCCGAGGGCCATACAAACCACTGATCCTGAACATCAGAGCAACAGTTGCATGGCACAAGGTGGACTTTGACTGGCATGTAGGGTCATCCAGTTCACACCCTAGTGATGGGGGGGGGAGGAATTTACCCACTTCAATCTTAATTCAAAGTACAGAGCATTCATCCAGCAGCCTAGAGACCTGTGGCTTTTCTTTATACTGATGTGATTTCTACCACAGTAAATCATAAACTATTAAGTTTGTGCTGATAACCAAGATCATGTTTGTGTCTCCTTTTAAACATCAGGTCAGGAATATATATAGTCTAAGAGTCTCCAGTTCCTTGGCCTGAGGACAATAAGATTAACATACCACCACCACCCCAGGGCTGATATTGTACAAATGTTTAACTCTTCCCATTGCTGTTCCTTCAGTAGTACCAAGAAATTGCTAATGGGTTTTTAAATTTAATATTTAAGTCTGCACTACCACCCTATCTGCATATCTGAATTTGTTTTAGTCATTAGGTTAGTGTTATGTACTGAGCTGAATCCTAGAACAATAGGATTCAGAATCAGCAGTCTGATTGGTCCGCAGGAGCTACCCAATCCAACTCCAGGTGGTAGTGAATCCGCAACCTGATTGGCCTGCAGGAGCAGCCAATCAGGCGGCTGGCAGAAGTCAATCCACAACCTGATTGGCCCACAGGTGTAGCCCTGAAGTAGCCAATCACGCAAGGCCCATTGTGTAAATAATGTATATAAGCAGATGGTTTTGGGAAAAGAGCCATTCTTCTCTTCTTCTCCTTGATGACTATGAGCTGAATAAAGAGCTTGAAATTCACTCGACTCCCAGTATATTTCAGTTAGCATTCCCAAGCTCTGTGCCAGAAGACAACTGCTGAGCAGGGCTGGGCCACCCATGGGACAGGGTGAGGCAGCTGCCTTGGGCGGCAAAAACCCAATTAGGAGTGCCCCCAGGGGCATCCCACCACCAGCAGCAAGATCTCTCCAGAAGCTGCCATTGTTGCTGCCACTTTGTGGGCGCTGCCATGCAACCCAGGTAAAGGACACTGCAATGGCATGGCAAAACAGGTCGTGGTGCCCCTGCTGCTCAGTGTAATATGGGAAATAAATGATTAATGGCTCATGTACTCTCAAGACACCCTCTCAGAAAGGAGGCTACCTGGTCTTGGTGGGCACTTTAGGGCAGAGGAAGCCAGTGTGGCACCGTTCAAATATTGTGGACTACAACTCTCATTATCCTTGACCATTTATCTATATCGGCTGGAGCAAATGGGAATTGTGGTGCAAAACATCTGGAGGTGACCGTTGGCTCCCCCCACTTTAGGATCACAGTAGTCACTCAAGATGTTGTTTATTTCTCAATGCACATGAAGCAGTTGGTACAGAGATTGTCTGAGAATTCAGTAACTCCCACTGTAAACAGAATCACTTGCTCACAGGCGGCATGTCCAGAACAGGGATTCATACAGAAACAAGTGGGGCAAATGCTGTTCTCACTTTTGCACTTGAAAGCATTAGGTTTTAGAGCATGTAAAAGTGAACCATGCACACCAATTTGATTTGAACATATGTGTAGGTTAATTAGGTAAAGGGACCCCTGACCATTAGGTCTAGTCGTGACCGACTCTGGGGTTGCGCGCTCATCTCGCATTATTGGCCGAGGGAGCCGGCATATAGCTTCCAGGTCATGTGGCCAGCATGACAAAGCCGCTTCTGGCAAACCAGAGCAGCACATGGAAACGCCGTTTACCTTCCCGCTGTAGCGGTTCCTATTCATCTACTTGCATTTTGACATGCTTTCGAACTGCTAGGTTGGCAGGAGCTGGGACCAAGCAACAGGAGCTCACCCCATCACAGGGATTCGAACCACCGACCTTCTGGTCAGCAAGCCCTAGGCTCAGTGGTTTAACCACAGCGCCACCTGGGTCCCGTAGGGTAATTAGTAACACTTAAATTGAAAAGGGGAGAACAACTTGCTTAGATGGAAGTGTTTTGTTTTCGATTCCAACTGCATGTGAAGACTTGATATTGAAACAGAGTTCTGGCAACCTTCCTAATCTATAAAAGCAGGCTTGTTTAGGAAGTAATTTATAATATTTTCTTGCTAAGAAGACAGAATAGGGTTTGATTTCAAACAAAAGACTGTCGTTAACTACTGTGTCACCCAAAATGCCAAAATAAATGTCTCTGCTAAAATAGAATGGAGTCTGATGACAAAAAAGCACGCTGGAAGTAATTTAGAACACTCAATTTAAGTGCAAGTTGGTTCACACAGGAAATTAAACTGTTCCCAAAACACAAGAATCTGAGTGAATTTATAGCAACTGCATTCAAAATGGACAGAAACATTTACTATGTTTGTGATGCATTTCAAGACTCCAATGATGGGGGAGGGGCGATCATTATGACATCATGTGGTGTAAGGCCGAGGTTTTCAAGCAGTGTGCCATGGCACCCTGAGGTGACTTGAATGAGAAAATGGATTGGACTGCCATTTCCCCAAGGGGCTACTCAAAACAAATGGTAACACATTTACTGAAAGATGTAGTAGTCATTAAAATGATAAATGATAAAAATAAATGAGTAATCAGACACTTTTCCATAACAAAGGAGAAAACTAGGTGTTGAGAGTCTACTTTCATGATGTCACTGGTACAATTGCCATAGCCACCATTAACAATGAGGTCACAGTTACAGCTTATCTTGCTCTAGAAACACACTTTAGAACTATTTCTATCACTCTAATGGGCAGCAGCAAGACCTTGAGGATCAGTGGGAGCAGGTCTCCGCAAACAAGATGCAGGGGACAAGCTATTGTCCTTGTGCCTGCTCCTGTCTCGCTGGCCACCACAGGCCCTTGGTCTGATCCAGAAGGGATTATTACTAGTAACATTATTTATTTATTTATTTATTTCCTTCAAATTTTTCCCCTGACAGGGACTTAAGACAGCTTACAGATAAAAATAAGAGCAGCTAAAAACAGGGGACATAGCTGGAACTCAATAAATAATAATAATACATTTATTTAATATTTAATAATAATAATAATAATAAAGTGATAAACATCAGACATTAAAAGCTTCCCTAAACAGGGCTGCCTGTTCTTGTTCTTTATTTCCTTGACATCTGATGGGAGGGTGTTCCACAGGGCGGGCGCCACTACTGATTCTGGCACCTCTCAGGTGGGCACAATTACAATTATAAGAGAACAAGGTGAGTTCATGGTGAGTTCCGGCACCTCATTTTCTAGAAAAATAGCTTTGGGTTTACCCATGTGTATTTGGCCCATTGTTGTTGCAGAACCACAGTGTTTTATGCTAATTCTGTTCTAGCTTCAGGTATGAATAAGTTCTTCACAGTTTCACCTATTTGCATTCTCCTGCTGCAAGCTGCTGGGTCAATGTAGATTCAGCAGCTAATACTGTACTGTTTTAAGCAATTTATCAAAGGAGTTGCTTTACTTCCTGACTCTTGATTAACAAAAGCATAAAAATGCGTTCCATCGTGTATATTTTTAGTCTTTGGGATATCACAAGACTCTTATGCTCAATTAAACCTCAAACAATGAAGGCAGGTGGTTTGAGGAAGTATGAATTAAACACAAACTTGCACCTCCCTCTTCCCCCAGCCCACTCTTTGCTTCTTGTCCATTTCTGTCCAGAACGAATTGTGATGTCCCACTCAAATAACTATGGCTGGTGGTTCAGGGTTTGGAATGGTTTCTGATTCTGGTTTACAAGACAAGCATTAACCATAGGGTGCCAACAAGGACATCACAATAAACGTTGGTTATAGGAAATAAGGGATGAAGTTTTGCAGAAGAGGACAGAGCACTGCAAGTTTGGTTTGGGGCAGCGTTGGCCAACCTGTTGCCCTCCAGATACTGTATAGCATGACTGCCATTAGCCCCAGCCAGTATAGGAAGGCTGACCAGTCTTAAAGATTGGGGGGGCAAGTCCATCTAGTCCAAGGGTCAGCAACCTTTTTCAGCCATGGGTCCACTGTCCCTCAGACCATGTGGTGGGCCGGACTATATTTTTTTTAAAAAAATATGAACCAATTCCTATGCCCCACAAATAACCCAGAGATGCATTTTAAATTAAAGCACACATTATAAAGGTAAAGGGACCCCTGACCATTAGGTCCAGTTGTGACCAACTCTGGGGTCGCATTATTGGCCGAGGGAGCCGGCGTATAGCTTCCAGGTCATGTGGCCAGCATGACAAAGCCGCTTCTGGCAAACCAGAACAGCACATGGAAACGCCGTTTACCTTCCCGCTGTAGCGGTTCCTATTTATCTACTTGCATTTTGACGTGCTTTTGAACTGCTAGGTTGGCAGGAGCTGGGACCAAGCAACTGGAGCTCACCCCGTCACAGGGATTCGAACCGCCGACCTTCTGATCAGCAAGCCCTAGGCTCAGTGGTTTAACCACAGCGCCACCTATACTCATGTAAAAACACACTGATTCCCTGTTCACTTGAGAACAACAGCATTCCTTCACCTCCTGCATTTTGAAGCAACTCGTATTCAGAGGCATACTGCTTCTAGTACGAATTTAGTAAAAAAGCAAGGAAGGGGAGGAGAACATGAAAGAGGTGTATAAATTTATGCATGGTGTGTAAAAAGTGGATAAAGAAAATGTTTTCTCCTTTTAGGGCCATCCAACAAATCTGATAAATGAAAGAAAGTACATTCTTCACACAGCACATAGCTAAACTATGGAATCGGTAACTGAGAGTTAGTGATGGCCACAGACTGGGTGGCTTCAAAAGATTAGACAAATTCATGGAGTATATGGTGATCAATGGCTATGTGCTACCCACAACCATATTTTCTGAGCATATCTAATAAATTAATGGCATCAAGCAGAGTTCTTACAATAGTAACATGGTGCAGACTTGTCAACTCAGAACACGCCTGAAGCACATCAGCAAAATTTTAATGATAACCCAGACTTCTTTGAATGATAAAGTAACTCATATAATTTTATTCCTCAGCTTTAAGGGTGTGGTGAATCATTATGAAATACTATCTGCCATTATGAAAGCTGCTGTTGCACTCGTCTTCCTTGTGTGCTTCCCATCTGGTTAGCCATTGTGAGAAAAAAGTTGCTAGATTTGACAGAGCTTTATTATGTTATTTATTAAATTTGTATACTGCCCTCTACCCACAAGTATAGGCCTATGTGCTCTTCGTGTGCTCTTAAAGGCAGCTTATATGTGGAGGGTGGTCCTGTATTCTGCAGAAGTTCTAGAGACAGGTGTACTTTATGCACAGAGATGTAATGCAGACTACGCAGAGTACATAGGTGATTTTCATCTTCCTCATTAACTGCCACTTTGGACTCCATTGGGAGGTGGGGTGGGAAATAAATAAAGGGAATTATTTCCCGAACAAGCATACACGCTACCTGATCATTATACTCTCTAGGATTTCAAACAGAACCATTCCAAGCCCTCTCTGGAAGTCACGCGATGGAATCTGGGATCTTCTCACATGAGCTTCTGAATGCCCACATCAGGCTATCCCCCAATGAGTCAGGGAGGGGGTCCTTGCAGGTAGTTTGCTACTACTAGCATAAAAAACCAAAATGGGTATTTATGGAAGCTATTGTTGCATTTATATCCCACTATTGCTTGCCCCCCATTTCCTTTTATCCTCACAACAACCCTGCTAAGAGACAGCAACTTGTGCAAGGTCACCCAGTGAGCTTCCTGGCTGGGATTTTAAATCCTTCACAAAATTGAATAAATGCTGCAGTTATTATGATATATTATGTCTGAAGACCTCAAGGACTGACCCATCTGAGGCCCTTCTTCATGTGCCCACTCCATGAGGTCTAGAGCAGGCATAGGCAACCTTGGCTCTCCAGATGTTTTGGAACTACAACTCCCATGATCCCTGACCACTGGCCCTGTTAGCTAGGGATCATGGGAGTTGTAGTTCCAAAACATCTGGCGAGCCAATGTTGCCTATGCCTAGAGGAAAGCAACACAAAAGAGGGCCTTTTCTGTTGTGGTTCCCTGTTTCTGGAATGCTCTCCCCAAGGAGTCTTGCCTTATGCTTTCATTACATATATTTGGCACCAGGTGAAAACAATTTTCTTTTCCCAGGCCTTTGGCTAATTAAGCCATCTATGGCCTTTTAAACTTGGGGGGGGTGTTGTTTTATTTGTCATTATGGGATGCATTTTTGTGTTTTTATATTGCAAACTGCCCTATGATCCTCAGATGAAGAGCAGTATATAAATTTAAGAAACAAATATAATGTTAATGAGTACCCATAACAAATGAATATGCTGCTCACTTTTTAACACTTTAAATCTTGATTTATGCAAAGCATGTGCATCTGAACAGAACTTCTATAAAGCTTAAATCACTTCTGACCCCCATTCATCGGAAGTAAGCATTACCAGACAAAGATCTGCTGAAGAAAGACCTATAGACTGTAGCATAGCTCATGTACAACTCTCGTCACCTTTAAAAGTTATGTAGGACACAGAAATTATACAGGGTAAATCTTTTCTAGTGTGGAACTGCAGTTATTGGGAAAGCTTCACCTGTTGGCATTCTGCCTAGTAGAAATTATATTGCATGTGTAATACAATATACAGTAATAGATTTGCATTATGCAGATTCTGGTTGTTTTTTGCTTAGGAGTGCAGCAGAGGCCCAATCCACGTGCAACAAACTGGTTTCAGAAAGTCTTGCTGGTGCTCCTGGTTAGAAATAAATACTGATGGGGGTGGGTACTTTATAATATATACTTTAGCATCTGGATTGCTTCTGTAAATGAACATTTTTGCAGGGTGCGGGAAGAAAGATTCTGCCAATTAGAGATACCACTTAAAAGGTTTTGTAAAATATTGAGTGGTTTATCTATGCATTTAAATAAATACATAAACTCAAGTGTGAGCTGACTGTTGTTTTCAAAAAGGCTATACAGTATAACATGTGAAAACCTGTGAAGGCAACTTTGATTACATTACTAAAAGAGTGACCAAAAAGAATCTTTCCAGGGCAGACACCATACACCAAGTAACCAGGGACACAAATCTTTCGGTACGAATCTATAAAAGCAGCTTCCACGTCTCTTGTTTCATTACCTTCATCTTGCTTGTGTACTTTAAACACCACTTTTGTTTAGTGCTTAAGAGAGAAAACTACCCGGCCGTTTGGATATTTGAGAGCAGCAGGACAAATTACTTCACCGCTGTCACATATGATATGCCCTTGTTGTTTACTCAAAAGTAAGCCTGGGAGTGGAGTCGCCTCCCCGAAAAGCAAAATCCCCCGCGAGGGTCTTGTTCCTTAACTGGATCGCAGCAGGCAAAACTTCCACGCGCGCCGAACACGCCGAGTCCCCGCGAGGCGCCCGCTCAGGCAAAATCCCCCGCTCAGGCAACTAGGGGGCAAAAAGCACCGAAGGGAGCGGCGAAAAGGGAGAGTGACGAAGCTAAGAAGCACCTGAGCACTGAAGCAGCCAGCCCGCCCTTTGGTGTCAGACGCGGAGCGACAAGTTTGCAACCCGCCCACCCGCCGCCTGTGGAGCCGGCGGAGAAAGTTGGTCCGCCTGCAGCTGCGCCCGGGAGGGTCTCCCCGCTTCTTCCCACGAGAGAAGCCAAGGGCCGGTCGGGGCTTCTGGAGAGCGGAGCGCGGCAGCCGCCGGGCGCAGCAGGCAGGCGAGGCTGGGGGTCCCGAGCGCACCCGCCGTGGGCGAGACTCGGCACGGCTTCCTCGCCTCCCGCCCAAACGCGAGCCGCAGACTCGGGTTACCTCCCAGCCGGGCGAGCTCCGTCCGGCGCAGCCCCTCCGGGCTCTCCCCGCCGCCGTAGCCGTACGCAGCTCCCCGGGGGAGCCCGCTCTGGAAAGCGCGGAAGGACAGCCGCTCTGCCCAGCGCTCCAGAGCCATCGCGCGCCGAGAGAGGCGGCCGGCCGGCAGGCAGCGGGGCCTCTGGGAAAGGCAAGACGCAGCCGAGCCCGCCCCGCGCCAACCAGGAAGGGCGCTCGCTCGCTCGGCTTCTAGGCGAGGCGGGCACCCCGGGGCGGCCCTGGCTCCTCCCGCCGCCGATTCCCACGGGCAGAGCGCCGCCGCGACGCCTGTAGCCCCGCTGGCTCCGCGCGAGAGACTGCTGCCTCCGACGGGGACCGGGCGCGCCTTCCAGGACGGTGTCCCGGGATAGTGGGGCGGGGAGAGCCGCGTCCACCCCCTTGACCTCTCTCGCGAGGGTGGGGGGAGATGGGACCTAAAACTCTGATTCAACTCCCAGCCGATAGCGTGTAACTTGATGAACTGCAATTTCATACTGCAGTTACTGTACTCTGAAGTTTATTTGTTCATGGATGGGTACTTTAAGGTCAGCTAATGATTGGTTGGGAGGTTGTTTCCTTGTGGTTTTTTGAACACCACAATTGTAGTTCTCAGTAATAATAATTGTAATAATAATAATTGTAGTTCTCCATTATTATTATTTGATTGATTGAATTTATATACTGTACCGTCCCATATCCACAGGTCTCAGGGCAGTTCACAGAATAAAATCAAAATATAAAACCACAAAATGCATTAAATAAAAGCAGCAGCAACCCAATAACTAACACACACACACACAAACACACACACACAGAAACCCCACCCCCACCCCACATTTTAAAAGAGCAAAGGATGTCAATCCAATCAACCAAAGGTCTGGTTAAAAAGGAACATTTTTGCCTGGCGCCTAAAGGTGCCAGACAAACTAATAGTGTAGTTGTGTCACAGACAGGTTGGATGCAGAGGAATGGTGGGATCAGTGTCGAACGGTGCCACTTGGCTGCCTGGGGCAGCGCTCCCTGGGGGCGGGGTGTCACTCCACAGCGCTCGTGATGTCACGACGCGTGTGCCAGGACGAGCCAGGACGGACTGTGCATGTCCGCACATGCACAGTCCGTCCAGGTTAGCACTGCTGCTCTGCTCAGCCGGCACGCTCAGCTGGCAGCAGTGCTTGGCTGGCGGCAGGGCTCTGCTTCTTCCTGCTTGGGCGGAGGAGGTGAGGGGCGGGCCAGGGGCCGGGGATGCTGCCCCCGCGTGCTGCTCCCACCAGAGAGGAGCTAGGGGCGGCCTGCCCCCTTCGCCCCTCCCTTGCTATGCGCCTGGGTGGGAGGGGAACCCCCAAGGGATTCCCTACTGAGGGGTACAGAAGCAGTGATCTGTGGGTCTGACAAGATGTCTCGAGAGGTGTGCTGTCTCCCCGGGGCCAAGATCAAAGATGTAACAGAATGGCTGCAAGGAATCATAAAACCCACTGAAAAAATACCCCTTCCTCTTGGTCCACGTGGGAACCAATGACACTGCAAGCCATAGCCTCCAGAAGATCAAAAGTGATTATGAGGCTCTGGGCAGGAAGTTGAAGCAATTAAATGCACAAATTGTCATCTCATATGTCCTCCCAGTTGAACAACATGGCCCAGGGAGAGAGGGAAAAATAGGGGAATTGAACAACTGGCTTCGCAAATGGTGCAAATGGGAACGGTTTGGATTCTTAGATCATGGTCTGCAGTTTCTTGAAGACGGACTTCTGGCAAGTGATGGGCTGCACCTCACAAAGGTTGGGAGGAATGTTTTTGCCTTGAAACTCAAAAACCTCATCTATGATTGGTGGTAGGATGATGATGAGTGATCAGAGGGAGAAAACTGGGAATAGGAGGTGTTGGAAGCTGAAGAAGTTACAGGATCCTTCTTAGCACTAGGCACTAGGAGAGTGATCAGCTACACCAGCAAGATCCCTGTAGGTTCATCTGCAAGAAAGGGGAGAGGATATCCATAAATCCTACTCTTTTCTGAACCATACCAAGGTTGAAGATTCTTATAATTATCCTTTGGACTGAGAAATGCAGCTTTGGAGGTGCCTAGTGCGGGGACTTCCAGATGAGCAGCACAGCAGGGGTTAAATTCCTAGAATCATAGAGTTGGAAGAGACCACAAGGGCCATCCAGGCCAACCCCCTGCCAAGCAGGAAACACCATCAAAGCATTCCTGACAGATGGCTGTCAAGCCTCCACTTAAAGACCTCCAAAGAAGGAGACTCCACCACACTCCTTGGCAGCAAATTCCACTGCCGAACAGCTCTTACTGTCAGGAAGTTTTTCCTAATGTTTAGGTGGAATCTTCTTTCTTGTAGCTTGAATGCATTGCGCCGTGTCTGCTTCTCCTGCATTTCCACCTGTGCAACACACCCCAGGCAGCAGCTACACAGGAACAGCTTCTCTCCCATTCCTTCCTCATGCATTGGGGGTGGGGAAGGAGGAAGCCACACCTGTTGAATACTTTCACTCAGCAGTTGTTAATATTTCTCTCTCTTTCTCAGACAGATACAGAATATTATGTTAGCTCAACCAACATACCATTGCAGTTGCAGGGGTGTGTGTTCTCTTAGAGTTTTATTGCTTTATTGAGGTTTCAGTATTGTCATTTCCGAAGATCTGTGTCCATCTATTATTTTGTTCAGAGACTAATGCTGTATACTAAAACCTGTCCCACCCCCATTTGAGAATTTATTTATTAGTTTGGCAGGTGCTGGGTTGAGTTTACCTATCATTGCTAGGTGGACAAGGGCAGCATGTATTTAAACATTACTCTGGGATTCTGCAGCCTGCACGCACCTTGTAATGTCTTCCTCTGAACTTTAATTGAACATGTGGAAAGCCAGGGAATGCTAGCTGTCAAGCAACTGAGACTGGTGCGCTTGCTGGTTGTGTGTGTGTGTGTGTGTGTGTGTGTTTGTAAGAGAGAGAGAGAGAGAGAGAGAGAGAGAGAGAGAGAGAGAGAGAGATCATTTCTTTAAAACAGAAAACACTTCGTTTTGAAAAGTAATGATGATGAGCAATTGTCAGGCAAATAGGAGGGGCAAGTATTGGGAACCTTTTGTAATATGGATGGCACCCTGTGCAAGGCCAAAATTTGGTGCCCCCAAATGGATCTTCTCATTTATAGATCTTCTTAATTTTGCATCCCCTCAGCTTGGTGCCCTTTGGAGGGGGGGGGGGGACGACGACGACTGCCTGCACTGTCCTAAATCTGGCACTGCAGAATGTGGAAATCCTCTCTGCCTTCCCATACATACAGGAAAGCCCAGCCAATAAAATCTTTGTGTTTTCAGAAAGTACAGACATGCAGGAAGACTGTAAACGCAGACCACTGACTAAAAGTCTGTATGCTCACAAAATCCCTTGGCCATCTCAAGAACAAGATAAGCTCAATTAAGAACGCTCACCCCATCTATGAGAAATGTATTGACATTTCCCTTTTGTTTGAATTTCTGAATACAATTCATTTTCTCATTGATTGATGAAGAATGGTAAAACACACCGTGCTGTACCTCAAGGGAAGGGATACCTCAAAAGAGGAGTGCTCCATCTCTTCCATGGGCCCATGCGTCACTAAGAGGGTTAAAGAAATAAAGCATTGGTCTGCATTTGGTCTGTTACAAGTATTGCTTTATTTCAGGTATGTTGTTTCCACCATGATAAGTAAGGCCCTTCAGTAGGGTGTCTGGCTTTGGTGCTTAAGTCCAGGACTCTTGTGCCTGCCTGTGGAGAAACGGGGCTGGGTGAAGCCCAGAGAATTGTTCCCTCTCTAGCTCTGCTCAATGGGGCTTAAGGGGAGGGCCATGGCCTTAGGCAGGCACCTCACTTAGAGTCCTAGCTGTTTCAGTCTCTTTCCTGTGCCTCGACCACCTGCGATCTCTCTCCCTCCTCCTCTCCCTCTTGAGGCATTTTCTATCAGTCAGACTTCTCTGCCAGAGGCCCTGCAGCCAAGCTCCTCCCCACCCATTTGGCAGATGAATAAGTGTGCCTTGCCCTGCCCTGCCCCTTCCAGCCCAGCCCAGGTGGTGCCTCCAGGCAGTATCCAGTTATGGTCTCCCCAAGAGTCATTGGCTGGTTGGCGCTGCTGGTGTGGACTGGGAGCTACTAAAAGGATAAGGTGCCAGCAAAAGACCAGGAAGTCCCTGATGGCCCATCACTCTCCAACAAAAGTTTCAGCATAGCACTGGTAGAGTCTTGCCTATCTGTCCTATATGCAGAAGAGCATTGCTAACAGACGAGGGCATATGCATATTTGCAACCAGTGCTTTTTTTTCTGGGGGGACGCAGGGGTATGTGAGGAGTAACAAGTAACAGAAGGGGTTAACTGTGTACTGTGTAGCACCTGACCACTGAGGAAGATATCATGTTACAGAATGTGCTAGAAGTGTTTCTGTGTGTATCAGTTGGTTTCGTTTTTGCCTGGGAGACGGTCGCAAGATGTCTGCGCTCTCACCAGGTTGTTTGTTATTTTCTCTGTAGAATAAACTCCAGTAGTTATTAGAACACTTTGGACTCTGTGTGTTCTTAAGAGGCTTTTTATCCAACGGCTATACAAGCTTCCGCTGTGTGTGAGAAGAAGAAGAACTCTGCTGTGTGTGTTTTACTGCCAGCCCGGGTCTACAGAGCAGAGGCGCTAGAGAAAGCGTGCCGGGCGGTAATTAGTGGCTCCTAATTGAGTCATAAACAACTCAAAGGAGTCCTATATTCGTCACAGGTTATGGGTCACAGGTCATGGATCCACCTGTCACAGGTTCTGGGTGACAGGTTCTGGGAGATAAGAGGTCCTGAACCTAATCAATCACCAAAGCAATAAAAGGTGATTGCAGCTGTAAAAGCTGTGGAGAAAGCCGGTGTAAAGAGCTAGCTGGGAGAAACCTGTTGTTTTGCAGTCCGCAATTAACAGATGCACTCGCTAGCAGAAAGACCCTGGACTAGAGGCTGGGATCCGCAGTCTACCCGGAGGAGCAATGTCAGCTATTCTGAGTGAGTACAGTACAGTGCTGGACACGGAGCCCGGGGGTGGACAAGATGACGGAGCAGCTACAGGAGTCATTTGTCGTGCCGTTCCAGAGGTTGAATGGCGACAACTATGCAGAGTGGAGAGAAAGGGCCAGAATGTGGTTGCTGGGAAAGGATTTATGGACTTGTGTGTTAAATCCTCCAACCTCTGTCGCTGATAATTCAGCAGCTGAAGCACAGAGGTTTGCAGCAGAAACCAGGAAAGACAATAAGGCTCTATGTGCCATTGCCATGAGCTGTGATGCTACGCAACTGCCCTATGTGCAAAATGCTGAAAATGCTAAGCAAGCCTGGGACAGTTTGGAAAGGGTCCATCAGAGAAAAACAGCTGGAGCTAAGCTGCATGCTATGAGGCATCTCTTTGAGTTGAGACTGAGACCAGGGCAACCCATTAAGGAGCACATTGCCAATGTGATTGATGCATTCCATAAGCTGCAGCGGCATGAGCTTGTGTTCAAAGAGAAGGAAAAAGTTTATATTTTGCTGTCTAGTTTGGGAAACGCCTATGAGCATTTGTGCTTAACGTTTGAGGCAATGCCTGAAGATGAACTCACGATTGCTTACGTTTCTGGTCGTTTGGCGGACGAGGAACTGCGACGCCAGAAAGAATCAGCTGAGAAGGGGGGCCGTGGGCGCAGAGAAGCCAGTGGGGGTGCAGGAAAAAGCACTGAGGAATCCACTGTGAGTGCGTGCGCAACAAGGCTTTGTTTTCGGTGCCAGCAGCCTGGGCACGTAGCGAGATTCTGCCCAGCTCCGGAAGCAGCCAAGGTCACTCAGCCAGGTGCCAGGCAACCCAGCGGACGTGGTCGTGGGACCAGCCAGCAGCGCCGAGGCAGAGGACGTGGGAAGACTACAGATAAGCCTGCCAGCCAACATCTTTCTGCTGCCTTAGCAACGGTTGGAAACAGACAACAGGACAGTTTCACTTTTATTATTGACTCAGGCAGCACCCATCATCTTGTACCGCCTTCAGGACAGATCCTGAACTGCAGGCCACTTGAAGATGAAAAAAGCCTGCATCTTGCTGATGGTTCTTCTGGAACAATTAAAAGCAAGGGTGTTTTTTATATGCAATGCTTAGACACTAACCTTGATGTTTATGTTGTACTAGGCATGGAGAATGGTCTCTTAAGTGTGTCTTGCTTATTGCGTGAGGGCTTTGAAATAAGTTTTGCCAATGGTGTTTGCAAAATTGCCAGAGATGGGGCTGAGCTGATAAGCGTTACTGTTGGGTCTGATGGTCTGTTTGTCCTAGATGGGAGGGGGCAAGCAGGTGGAAGTAACACTGGTGATGCTCAGGCTAAACGTGCAAATACCCCAAAGGGCACAGAGGGCGCTATTCATAAGGATTGTATTCATGCTTGGCATAGGAAATTTTGTCACATGTCTTTTCCTTATGTGAAAAAAGCCCCTGATTTTGTCAAAGGTTGCAGGTTCAAGCCATGCAATAAACACCTGCAATGCCGTGCATGTGCGAAAGCGAAGACGAAGAGATGCTCTTATCCTAGGTCTGAGAGGAAGCGCACAAAACCATTTCAGTTAGTGCACTTGGATATTTCTGGGCCGATGTCAACGTCAAGTTTAGGTGGTTCAAAATATGTTTTGTGTCTTCTGGATGATTTCAGCCATTTTTCCTGGGTCATAACACTGAAAGAGAAGGGGGAGGCTGCCAGAGTGATAAAAGAGTGGGTAGCCGAAGTAGAACTACAGTTCTCTCTCACTGTCCAGTGTTTCCAGAGTGACAGGGGGGGAGTTTTTGAGTGCAGAACTACAAGGGTTTTTCCGCAGCAAGGGAATTAGGCACAGGAAAACCGCCCCTTTTAGTCCACAGGAAAATGGTTTAGCTGAAAGAAAATTTAGAACGCTGTCTGAACTGGTAGAGGCAACGTTGTTTGATGCAGGATTACCCCAGAGATTTTGGGGGGAATGTTATAAATTTGTGAATTTTTGTTCAAACCGCGCTTTTAATTCAGTTGTGGACAACACACCCTACTACATGTTGTATGGCAAAGTTCCGAAGGCGCACTATTTCAGAACTTTTGGGTGTGAGGCTTGGGTTCTAATTCCAAAGCAGAAGCGCAGAAAGGGTGGATCAAGATCCAGGAAAATGATCTTCTGTGGTTACGAACCAAACTCAAAGGCTTGGAGGTTTGTACCAGCAGAGGGGGACCAAACCCGCATTCATATTAGCAGGAGTGCTACGTTCTGTGAACAAGAGGGCTGGAGACGCATTCATGCTAACCCCGAAGTTCTTCTTGACTGGTCTTCAGGTTTTGACCAGGAAGAGGAAACTCAGGTGGCTGATGCTGGAGTTCCAGCTGCTGCAGGACCAGATCCAGGTCAGGCAGCTGGTCCAAGTGGTGTAGCTCCTAGGGAAGTGAAGCAAGTAGTCAGAAGCGCACCGACTTCACCCCAGGTCAAGCCTGGGAAGTACAGCAAACGTGGTAGGTCACCCACTTCACCCAAAGCAAGCCCAGAGGGGGCTGCAAAGCGTAGTAAGTCTCTTGACAGTGCTGCTAGTCCGAGAGAGCCACAGTCAGAGACAAGCAGTTCGGATTTAGAGGGGGAAGATGTGGGACCAAGGCGTTCAAAACGCACCACGAAAGGTAAACCACCTGAAAGGTTTTCAGCTGTCAGTGTATGGGCGAACCTAGCAGTGTGTGAGCCTGAAAGCTTTGAAGAGGTGCAACAGTTGTCAGTGGAGGAAGCTAGGAAGTGGAAAGTTGCAATGGAGAAAGAGTTGAACTCCATGCAATCTCTTGGTGTGTATAGTCTAACACAGTTGCCAGAAGGTAAGAAAGCAGTCAGTTGTAGGTGGGTTTACAGGCTGAAACCCACAGTGACTGGAGAGCCTCAGTACAAGGCTAGGTTAGTGGCTAGAGGTTTTACTCAGAAGAAAGGAATCCACTACACAGATGTATTTAGCCCGACTTCGAGATCGGAATCTTTCAGGATGCTTTTAGCGACTGCAGCGCAGAGAGGCCTAGTGGTCAACCATTTTGATGTGGACACCGCTTATTTGAACTCTGACCTCCAGGAGGAGTTGTACATGTTGCCTCCTCCAGGGTTTGAGAGTGACGTGCCAGGTCAGGTGTGGAAGCTGCACAAGTCGATCTACGGTCTGAAGCAATCCGCTAAAAATTGGAATTCATGTCTTGATTCTGTTTTGAAGAGCCTAGGTTTCAAGAAGAGTCTAGCTGACAGTTGTCTGTATCTCAGAGGTGAAGGAGAACAGCAAGAACTATTGCTTGTCTATGTAGATGACCTGATTTGCTTAGCAAAGAGCCAGATGCAAGTGCAGAAGTTTGCAAAAGAGCTAGGCAAGAGTTTCAAACTCAAGAATCTAGGTGCAGTTAATGTTTATCTAGGTGTGCAGATAGACAGAACTGAGGATGGAAGTTTTTTGCTCAGTCAGAAAGGCAAGATTGAACATTTGCTGGAGAAGTTCAGAATGTCTGACTGTAAAGGGGTCAGAACACCCATGGAGACAAACTTTGTGAAAGAGTCACAAGTGAAGGACAAAGTAGCGTTTGAGAGTCCTGAAGTGTTTCAGTCAGCGCTAGGGAGTCTGTTGTATTTGTCACAATGGAGCAGACCAGATATTGCTTTTGCAGTCAATTTGCTCAGTAGAGAAGCATCGAAACCTAGCGTGCATGCTTGGAATGGCATTAAGAGAGTGCTTAGGTATTTGCAGGAGACCAAAGAGTATTGTTTGGAGATGTCAGCGCAAGGTGAGCCACAACTCACTTGTTTTGCAGATGTTGATTGGGCCAATCAGGAGGACAGGAAATCAGTGACTGGTTTGGTAGTCAAGTTCGAAAATGCCCTGATTGGTTGGCGGTCGCGCAGGCAAAGCCTAATAGCAATGTCTTCCACGGAAGCCGAATTCTGTGCGTTGTCTGCGACATGCACTGAGTTGGAGTACTACAGATGTTTGGTCCAGGAAATCTGGGGTGATTGTAGCCAGCCCATCACTGTTTGGGGCGACAATCAACCATCTTTGAGACTGGCGGAGTCTGGACAGTTCAAGGCCAGAACCAAACACTTAGACATCCGCTTCCGAAACGTATGTCAGAGCATACAGGTAGGCTTGGTAAAGTTGAGGTATTGTCCAAGCCAAGAGAACCTAGCAGATGGGTTCACAAAACCCTTGAGTTTCCAATGGCATGGGGAATTATGTGAAGGGTTGGTTTTGGGGTAAGTTTGGATACCCGCTATCCCCAGTGTTCAGGTGAGAGGGGGTGTGAGGAGTAACAAGTAACCGAAGGGGTTAACTGTGTACTGTGTAGCACCTGACCACTGAGGAAGATATCATGTTACAGAATGTGCTAGAAGTGTTTCTGTGTGTATCAGTTGGTTTCGTTTTTGCCTGGGAAACGGTCGCAAGATGTCTGCGCTCTCACCAGGTTGTTTGTTATTTTCTCTGTAGAATAAACTCCAGTAGTTATTAGAACACTTTGGACTCTGTGTGTTCTTAAGAGGCTTTTTATCCAACGGCTATACAAGCTTCCGCTGTGTGTGAGAAGAAGAAGAACTCTGCTGTGTGTGTTTTACTGCCAGCCCGGGTCTACGGAGCAGAGGCGCTAGAGAAAGCGTGCCAGGCGGTAATTAGTGGCTCCTAATTGAGTCATAAACAACTCAAAGGAGTCCTATATTCGTCACAGGGTATGCATACCTGTGGCGAATTTGAAACTGTTATGTCATGTTTTTGTTTCACAACCAACCTATCGAAGGGTTAACCCAGACTCCTGGTTAACTGGCAGCAACATTCCATGGGAGGCGTGGCCTGCATGGGGTTTTAATGGAAAGGGGAACAGTTATGTCAGTTGGCGGTTGGGTTTTTTTGTGTGTGTGTGGGAGCTTGGGTGGTTGTGGAGAAGGTAGATTTTAGAGTAGATGAAGTAGTGGATAGGTATTCTGTTATTTGATTACTAAGAAACGTTACCAGTGAAATTAAGTTTGTACCAATGTTACCAGAAAGCAACCATTAAGATTCAAGCCAATAAATATCCATCTTTAAAGTGTCACATTAGTAATCGTCTATTTCATTTTCCAGCTAAGGTACCCAGGAACCCAGGTGGTGGGGAACTCTTTTAAACTGTCAAAACTGCCTTTTAGAGGAGAAAGGTTAGTTTGTGGCTGAGAGTGCACCAAGAAAGGGGGGGGGCTAAAGGAGGAGACAGGTTCTGAGTGGTAATAAAGTTACCTCAGGAAGGAGGTTAGCTTTACAGTAAGGGAGGTTCTAGTGAAGGGAAACCCTTATCTGAGCGCACATAGGAACAGTCTTGTTTATAGCCCCAAGTCTATATAGGTACCTGGTCACATTTAGGCTGGAAGAGGACTCTCTTTTATTTTTGAAAACCCACAAGTGCAGAGGGTTTAAAGAAAGGCTAGAGGGATAAGTGGGAGGTTTGATTTACCTTAGCGCTTTTAATAATTGAGAGGTCAGAGTTATAAGACTGAAAGTGAGAGGGACTTTCGTCGCAATACCCCTAAACATTTTGTGGATCTTTCTACTTTTGTCCATTTACTGTATTTATTTTTCCCTATTTGAACTATAAAATGGTGATTTTCTTGAGTCAAAATGAGAGTACAGTACCCCTAAACATTTTTAAAGAAAAAAAGTAAGTGAGTGAGCTCCTGATCTTGTGTCTGATGTCATTTGTTCCAGTAACAGTGTTTTCAGAGTAGGAAAGAGGAAGAAGCTGGCGTCTGGGTCTGGGTCTTGCATCATCTACTCACCAACCCGATATTCCATTAGCGGGTTATAGCTATAAGCAAGTGCAGGCTTAGCTGTGTTTTAAGCAGGCAATGTGTACACAGCTTAAGAAATGGTGGCCCCCTTCTGGCAGGAGTGAAAAGGGACAGAAAGGGAGACAGCACACCACTGCAATTTGTTTCTTTTTTAAAAAAGAAGCAGAAGAATAAAGCAGGCAAATATTCATGGGAAGAAGTAAGGAGTAAGGTAGAAAAGAAAAGCGTGATAGTTTGCGGGGAGAACAGAATTCCAAGTACTATACAGAAAAATTCCTTCCAGCAGCACCTTAAAGACCAACTAAGTTTTTTATTTTGGTATGAGCTTTCGTGTGCATGCACACTTCTTCAGAAAAATGTAATAGAAAATTGATTAATTGATAATTTAATTTTTACACTGCTTAATATGTTTAAAACATCTCTAAAGAGGTATACAGAAAACTTAAACAAAATATTACAAAAATACACTGCTACATATAAAAATGTTACATTAATCACAAAAAATGGAAATCGGAAGTAGCACCAACATTAGAAGAGTGGCAAAATAAATTCTTTGAAATGATTGAATTAGCAAAAATGACGGCAACAATCAGAATGCAATCTAATCAAAATCTCAAAGAACAATGGAAATGTGTAGAAGAATACACAAACAAAAGATGTTTTAATAAGACTTTATTGGTATGTATAGATTGAGCTCACAAAGTTAAGATATATATAAAGTTAAGTCAATCAATGAAACAATAAGGAATGTACAATATCATGGTACAGAGATATAATCTCAATAAGAAGGCTATTAAAATTACTTAGGAATCACACGCGGGTGAAGGGAAGGCATGCGGGGGCAAAGAAGAAATGGAAAGTGTTAGAATATAAGGAAATGAGAATTCGTTAAACCATAAATATTAAAAATAAAATATGTATGTATAAATGGAATGTAAATGAAATATATTAAGACTTTTGTGAATGTACAAAGATCTTAATTACAAATGTAATCTATATATATATATATAAATGTAAAAATGGTGAAACTGTGGGCTCCACTTTTCTCGGTAACCGCTAGACCAATCCCCCTGAAATTTGGACACAATGATCCATGCCACTTCCCGAGTGTTCGCAGAAGCCTCACATCTCTTACCTGCGCAGGTACACACCTGCTTTTCCACAAACTAAAACAGCGCCCTCAAGTGGCGTTATTCCCTCAGCTCCTCCTCCTACACCCCCTCCCTTCCTGTGAAATCTACACCACACCCACAAACCCCGCCTCCACCACGAGATCCACCACTCACATACATCCATGAAGGCCAAACCAACTGAAAACAGGCCTTTTCCAGCAACAAGGCCCAACATTGCCAAGTGGAGGTAGGGGGCTGTCTGGGGGGGATGAGGGCCCGAATAGGGGGCAGGGATAGGTAATGGGTCAGAACAGGGTGGGGGGGGAGACACAGGGATGAAACCTGCCCTCTCCACAGTATCTCACAAAGGGTATTTGCCCCAAATTTAGGTCTTGGCTTCCAGAATTCCAAGAATAATCAAGTATGAACTGGGAGTTGATGCCCTCAAGACTGCTGCCCCTATAGTTGCAAAGCATTGTACTGTATTAAAAAATCAAGGGAGTGGGCCCTGATTTGATGTCATGCCCAAACTATGCAATTCTCACCATTTTATTATTCTGTGATTCTGGTCTTCCAGATTTTTATTTATTTAAGAGTTAATGCATTGGAGGGGGCATTTACACCTTGTATTCCACCTTTCAAACACTGCCCATGGCATATTTGGATACAAGATATAATAATAATAATAATATATTATTTATACCCCGCCCATCTGGCCGGGTTCTCCCAGCCACTCTGGGTGGCTTCCAACAAAACATTAAAATACAGAAATCCATCAAACATTAAAAGCTTCCCTAAACAGGGCTGCCTTAAGATGCCTTCTAAAGGTCTGGTAATTGTTCTCTTTGACCTCTGGTGGGAGGGCATTCCACAGGGTGGGTGCCACTACCAAGAAGGCCCTCTGCCTGGTTCCCTGTAACTTGGCTTCTCGTTGCCAGATTTACAGATATGCCAGAATAGTACCTGCAAATCATTGTTTGTGTCCCTACAGTGAGGGAGAGTAGGGAAATATTGTACTGCTCTGCATTGTTCCTTGTATAATTCTCCTAGGGACAGGTTCTCAAAGGAATTCTCTAGAGAATTTCATTTTTGAATAATAGGAAGAAAATCTGTTATTTGTTGGTGGATGGGGATGAATACACTACATATAAGGTTTCTATGTTTGCCTTAGCAGCTCAATGGATCAGACAGAATTTCACTGTACAACATGAGCCCTCGTGTGCCAGGAACAACCTATGCTAGAATGTTCTTCTATACTGCTTGTATTTTTGTGATGATCAATGGCTCCTAAAAAAAAAAAATTGACTGACTGAATTGTAAGTGCAGGCAAGAGGACAGTGAGTTGAATCCAGGGGAGATGGTAGGCTAGGAAAGCAGTAAAGTTCCCTGACTAGTTTCACCTCATATCCCTGCTGTTTTTGAAGATTTTACTACATTCTGTCTCCTTATTTCCAAACTGTTCCCTATGAAGACTAGAATATTGCTTTTAAAAATATAGTAGTAGTAGTAATAATAATAAATTTATTTATTTATACTCCGCCCATCTGGCTGGGTTTCCCCAGCCACTCTGGGTGGCTGCCAACAGAATATTAAAATACAATAATCTATTAAATATTAAAAGCTTCCCTAAACAGGGCTGCCTTCAGATGTCTTCTAAAAATCTGGTAGCTGTTTTTCTCTTTGACATCTGGTGGGAGGGCATTCCACAGGGCGGGTGCCACTACTCTTCGCCCACTGCTGTTGCTGGACCTTGCACTTTAGCTTGGTTGAAACAAAAGTGACTAAACCGCCACTAGGTCGGCCCCGGATATTTGGTTTTATCGTGGGGGTAACAAAGGCTTCGTATCCCTGCAAAGAAGGGACATGGAGATCTAGACACCATGTCTCCTGTAGACATATAATCTGAAATTTTGTAAGGAAATCTAGAAGGTCGACATCACCCTGCTTAGATAACCATCCTGCCACATTCCAAGATAGAATGTGGAAATAGGCTGATGGTGGAAATAGTGGCAGTCAATCTCTTTTCCGATGGTTTGAGGCTCCTGGGTTAGGCTCATCCTCTTTCTGCCATGCTTGGTGTTTCCAGGTTTGAGGTCGCTGGTCCCTAGGTAGGTGTGATAACTTTAACTGAGGGGCCAATAAGTTGATATGGCCCAGAGGATCTTCGATGACACTATTACAAATATCAAGATGTTCAGCTGGTTTTTCCAGAGCAAGGGCTTTGCCGACCCGTATAGGTTGCAAAGGTAACAGGTCAACAGCTGTATCTTGCGTCGATACTGCTAGCGGGTCAGAATTTGACAAATGCTGTGAATCTTGATTGCGTATTGGACTTAGAATAATGGAAGCCTCCAATTCCGGCATCGAGGCATATGAGGACGAGAGCATTTCAGACTGGTCTTGCTTGGGTAGTCCAATGTCAGGCTTGTTGCACGTAGAGACCAGGGTACCAAGCGGGGGGTGTAGAAAATCAATAAAGTCATTTGCAGGCAGGCTTGCCACTCCCTGTGGGGTAATAGATTGATTGACTGATTGATTGATTGATTGAAGTAAGTGAAATTAAAATGTGAAATGGAACACACTTAGAATAATTTCTCTTTGTTAATCAAAGAGCAAAAGCTCATACCAAAATAAAAACTTAGTTGGTCTTTAAGGTGCTACTGAAGGAATTTTTTTGTAATAAATTTGTTATTCTCTAAGATACCACAAGGCTCATTTTGTGGAACCTTAATTCATGTGCTCCTTTTAGAGGAGGGGAAGTAGCTTTTCGGGGGGAACTGCAGCAGGTCCCCCCTACTTTAATCTAACAGCCGCAGCCCCTCCTTGCCTCTTGCACCAATCCCATGTAAAACTCCCCGTTTGCTGCTCCTGCTCGCTTACTCTGGGTCATGACCAATCTATGTTATGCAAGGCTCCCACACGTAGGTATGCTACAGCTTCAGCATAACTGATTATGTGTGTGAATGGCCCAGTTATGAGCACATATATCTGCTCTGCCATTTCTATAAAGTGAAATATATACTGCATAGGAAAAAGAAGATAATTTCCACCAGACTTTCTACCTCTGGGAATCAAATTAAAACAGATTGTATTATTGTTTACATTTGCATCGGGATCATGCAAGTAAGAATAACGTTCTTGTCTTTTCTCACCTGACCTCAATGACAGGTGAACTAGGACACGGGGCTTTAAAATGTCTGGGTACCCTTTCATGGTGAGCCCTAGAGGCTTTGATATGGAAATGCTTAGTAAAGTTATTCATTTATTCTGTTTGGAACTTGCAGCAGTATAAATACAGAGTTACAAAAACATGAAACTAACTCCCTCTATACTTAAAGAGTGAAGACCTAAACCAAACACAGTTTCGGTGCATGCCTAACTTAACAGTTTCAATTTAAAAGTCTGCATTGTATCTCAGTTCCAATGTAGATCTGAATGTTTTTCAGAGTTTTATGAAAGTATTGTAACCTGAAAGCAATTTTAGTACTGTTATCTGACATGAAGCAGGATCCTCTGTACTCCAAGCTTCTTCTTCTTTTAATTTTTTTTTAAAAAATTTAAAAATACTTTATCATTTTAAAAGGTTTACAAATTTTTAAAAGAAATTACATCAATCAAATCATAAGTGCAACAAAAATCATTCAAAAAGAAAAATATTAGCTATATACACATACGGGGAAAAAAATTCATTCACCTAACTTAACAGTTTCAATTTAAAAGTCTGCACTGTATCTCAGTTCCAATGTAGATCTCAATGTTTTTCAGAGTTTTATGAAAGTATTGTAACCTGAAAGCAATTTTAGTACTGTTATCTGACATGAAGCAGGATCCTCTGTACTCCAAGCTTCTAACCGTTTACACAGTACCTATCATCCAAATGATGCACTGTGTATTACATTTTATTGCCCCCTTCCTCCAAAAGATGATAGTGTAGCCCTTATCTTGACCTACCTCCTGTTTATACCTCCAGTTGCAAAGTTGAGAGATGGTGGTTTAATGCTGGTTTACCAGCATTAAATAAACTTCAAATTGTGGTTTAAGCCCCTTGTTAGAAAAATGACATTAAACCACTTTAATGTTCCTTATTTTGGACATGAAGGCTCAACTCAACTGTGGCTTAATTAAACCAGGCTATAAGCTGTAAGGAAGTGAGGCAGCAAAGGGAGGGAGGAGGAGCAATCATGTGGTCCTGTGGCTGGTTCCCAGCTGCTAAATGATGGTTTAACAAGCAGGGAATTGAGTGTCTAAACCAGGCCAGTATTTCCATACAGCCAGATATTGAAGTTATTTACTCAGAAGTGCCAAATCTAGTGGGACCCATTTCCTAGCAAGCTTGCTCAGAATTGAAGCCTTAGCATTTTAATATCATAGCTTTTACAGCATCTCCAGGAGGGCCTATTTAAAGATGATTTCCTTTGAAACAAATAACACTATTTCTAGATTTTATAGCAGTCGGTATTAGGAAAATGGATGTTCTTCCTTTAAGCATTTGATTAGACTTTTATCATCACACATTTGCTCACCCTATCAGTAAAGCATCAGAATGATATAAATTAGGCCAAATATTGTTTCTGTCTGATGGTTGTCACGATATGTCAAAGCATAATTAATCTTCTCTTGCATCACACTTACCGGTAGGTAGTGTGCAACAACACAACTAAATTCATCAACTTGTGAGGTTGATATTATTTTATACACTCTATTTACAGTAACTACTACATGATATAATTGGGCCATAGGGGCCAACTCCTAGGGGCCGAGGGGTCTTCACCCCCCATAAAAGGTTTGAGGGGGCTGCCCCCCCCAAAAGTTGATGGGCACTGCCATTCAAATGGCATCAGTGCATTGTGACATGTAATTGATTATGCAAGGCAGGCTGGGGTGCCCATTTTATTCACGTTGGCATCCCTGGCCACTGTGTTTTATAGTTCTACTAATTATAAAGCATTAAAGGTAATTTTGATAAATACCTTCATAAATTAAAAGGGCCCACTTTTATTGCATTTGCAGCAAAGAAGGAACATGTGTATAAACCACCAAAGACACACAGGAACATGTGGACCAACACTTTCTAAATTGGCAGCTACGGTATTGAATCAATGTTTTCTTTTATTATTACTGGCTATCATTTAGGTTGTTTTGGGAGGAACAGGAGGGGGGCTGTAATTGATGATATATTTGTTTCTATATTCAAAATTATTATTATTTTTTTAAAAAAATATGTCATTTTCCCATAATATTTATTTGGGTACACATTCCTAGCTTGAGATGCCTCCAGATATCGTCTTCTTCTTTGGCGATCACTCGTAGTCGAGTAAGATTGTCTTCCATAAACATGGTTTTAACAATGAGTCTGTAAGTGACTGTGGAGGCCAATTCTGGATCCACATGTTCTTCCATAGTGGGGACATTGGTTTCCGGGTGGGAGTTGATAACGGTGTGGATTTGCCGAGTGTGCCTTCCTCTTAGCACATTTCTCCCTTGCGTCCTGAGATTGAGTTTCTTCAAAGCCCATGACACCTTTGGTAAAGGCTGTTCTCCAACTGGAGCACTCACAGGCCAGTGTTCCCCAATTGTCAGTGTTTATACTACATTTTTTAGATTTGCCTTGAGACAGTCATTAAACCTCTTTTGTTGACCACTAGCATTACACTTTCCATTTTTAAGTTCGGAATAGAGTACAGTAGTTGCTTTGGAAAACGATCATCAGGCATCTGCACAGCATGACCAGTCCAACAAAGTTGATGTTGAAGAATCATTGCTTCAACACTGGTGATCTTTGCTTCTTCTAGTACACTGATATTAGTTTGCCTGTCTTCCCAAGTGATATGTAAAAATTTCCGGAGACACTGTTGATGGAATCTTTCGAGAAGTTGGAGATGGCATTTATATTTGTTTCTATATTCAAAATTATTTTTTAAAATATAAATAAATAAATAAATACATACATACATACCTTATTTCACCATAATATTTCTTTGGATACATATTCCTAGCTTGAGAGCCCTCCAGATATACACAGGACAGCACTTGCTTTGACTCCAGCTAGGGATCCTTCGCAATGACAAACCTAGACAGCATCTTAAAAAGCAGAGACATTACCTTGCCGACAAAGGTCCGTATAGTTAAAGCTATGGTTTCCCCAGTAGTGATGTATGGAAGTGAGAGCTGGACCATAAAGAAGGCTGATCGCCGAAGAATGGATGCTTTTGAATTATGGTGCTGGAGGAGACTCTTGAGAGTCCCATGGACTGCAAGAAGATCAAACCTATCCATTCTGAAGGAAATCAGCCCTGAGTGCTCACTGGAAGGACAGATTCTGAAGCTGAGGTTCCAATACTTTGGCCACCTCATGAGAAGAGAAGACTCCCTGGAAAAGACCCTGATGTTGGGAAAGATTGAGGGCACTAGGAGAAGGGGACGAGTTTGACCAAACTGTGGGAGGCAGTGGAAGACAGGAGTGCCTGGCGTGCTATGGTCCATGGGGTCACTAAGTCAGTGTTTCTCAACCAGTGTGCCTCCAGATGTTTTGGGACTACAACTCCCATCATCCCTAGCTAGCAAGACCAGTGATCAGGAATGATGGGAGTTGTAGTCCCAAAACGTCTGGAGGCACACTGGTTGAGAAACACTGCACTAAGTGTCGGACATGACTAAACGACTAAACAACAACAACAAGGGATCCTTCTGGGAGTAGATCAGGCAAACCAATTCCAGGGGGGGCAAGGGGTCTTCAGCCCCCTCAATGCCTGTGCTGGTGCATCCATCTGATGATTGCCAGGGCGCCTTTCAGGAAGGTGTGCTGGCAATCTCAAAGGAATGCACCAAAGATTCTTGCAGAGTGGGAGGAGGTGGCCTTGCCACAGCAGCCTCAGCTTTGTGCCGGTGGCAGCAGCAAAGAAAGGTAAGGTGTTGGATGGCAGGCAGTGGGTGGCAGACCAAGTTGGCCTGCTTGGTTTGGGGGGGGGGGTTGTGGCATGCATGATGTCACACGTGGGTGATGCCCCCCCAATGTTGGGTGCAACTCAGTGTCTCTGAATTGGGCACAGTGCCCAATATATGCAGCTATTCCTGCACCTGCAAACTTCAACACACAATGATGAAACCTTGAAACCCACACCTATATTTAAAGGTGCTGACCTTTAAAGCCCTAAACGACCTCTGTCCAGTATACCTGAAGGAGTGTCTCCGCCCCCATCATTCTGCCCGGACACAGAGGTCCAGCGCTGAGGGCCTTCTGGCGGTTCCCTTGCTGCGAGAAGCCAAGTTACAGGGAACAAAGAGAAAATATTCAAAGTGTGTTCCATTTTACATTTTAAATTCACTTACTTCAATCAATCAATCAATCAATCAATCAATCTTCATTGCGGTCAAAGATCAGACAACAGAAATAACATCAGCAACATGTACATCAGCACCAAGAGGCCAGATCCTTACTTCCCCACCTCCCATGGACCAACTTTGTCAGGTGAGCAGGACCACTCATCTATCAGTAGCCTGATGTAATGATGACATCAGGTGATGACTTCAAAGAGGCATCAAACAGCTGGATGGGCACTGAGATGATATGATATGAATTCAAACTGTTTCTGCAACTGGATTCCACACACACACACCCCGGCCAGGCAGAGCACTTGTGCAATTCCAGGCACGATCTGAATCTAAACTGTGCCTGCAATTGAACTGGGCAGCTAATGCTAAAAGGTGACTTAAACCAAAGGCTGCACTTTACTCAGCCAATTAAACTTAGAAGTATATGACATTTTGATTATTTAGTTGTGCATTATACCCAAGTCACTAATCCCAATGGCCGAAACAGAGTTCCCATTGATTAATGACTCTGAACTACAGTACTTGTTTTCAACTCGGACAAGTTGCCTTTATGCAGCTTCTATGCCACCCAGCTTGTCAGCAAGTCTACTGATGTTTATCCGTTCAATATTTAAACAGATGCAGATATTCCATGTCTAAGCTAATTGGTATAAATTGGTGTTTTTACTGTTATCTAAAGGGCATTTCAGTTAAAAATTAATTTTTATGTGGGAGATATAGGGATCAAATACTTGGAGATTACCATTTTTTAAAACCCCGAGTAAGGGATCCAGGTTTAATATAGAAATATGGTTTGTTTATGATAAAAATAGATGTAGACAGATGGAACCAGCTGAAACGTATTTCCCAAAAAGGTTAATATATTGTTAAGATGAGTACACTAAGCTGTTGCGCAGTTTTTAGCTCTCTGCTCAAATGAAACTCAAAACGTTTCCACCAACAGGGCATTGTCAGTGGTCTCTGAGCTCAACACAACTGATGTTCAAAGTAAGTGAAATACGAAATGCAACTTTTAAGCTAAAAGGTGAACTGTGTTGCCAATAAAGACAGTGTAGTTCAATCTTTTATCCAACATTTCTTTATTCAGCTCTTTTTAAAATATGGTGCTCCAGGCAGATTTCTAGCCACCTCTAGACACTGATTGATTTCACTCTGCGAAAGAAAGCAGATTCACTCCCTAAGTTAAGCAATCATCTTACTCTAGTGTCAGTGGTCAAGTCTTCATGAGAAGAGAAGACTCCCTGGAAAAGACCCTGATGTTGGGAAAGATGGAGGGCACTAGGAGAAGGGGACGACAGAGGACAAGATGGTTGGACAGTGTTCTCGAAGCTACCAACATGAGTTTGACCAAACTGCGGGAGGCAGTGGAAGACAGGAGTGCCTGGCGTGCTCTGGTCCATGGGGTCACGAAGAGTCGGACACAACTAAACGACTAAACAACAACAACAACAAGTGTCAGTGGTGCTATTTACAGTATTCCATACAATTATCAAAACTGTAGCATAGTCTATAGGACCTAAAAGCTTTTGTGGCATAGTCTGAAGAGAGCTTGCTCCCAATTTGGGCAACTAATGATATCAGGGACAAGGGGAAATTGGCCCCTTGGTCTTTGGGGTGTGAAAGATGTCCAGTGCCCTCTAATTAAGCAACAACCTCACTTTCAACCTGTTGTGGTTCTCCAGCAGGAACTGAAATTTAATTATGTAAATAAAACCTGGAATTCTCATCCATTTTAGAAATACCGGGCATCTAGAAGCTCTTATTGTAGGGCTGCAGTTTAGGGAGGGTTGTGGCACAAATTGCCACCATCTGTAGCTCAGGCAACATAGGATTATCCCCAATATCTGTCTCCATCCTGTTGGTTCTACACACTGCTTAATTTTGTAAACAATGTGGATGTTTGTACTAAGCAAACATGTCAAATATACAAACATTTGGGGGGGGGTTTAACAAAGTGATTGTGTGCCCTATACTGATAATTTTGCTATAATTACAGTGTGCCATAAAAAGTAACTGCAACAAATATTATTGAAAGGAATTGCTTTGGGGCACACAAACTCTTGAATATAACTGTTATAAGAAAAAAAACTGCTCCTTTTTCCCTTATGGGGTATCCAAGAGCTCATATAGAGTCCTTATGTAGGTTCTCTATTGGTAGGAGAAAGTAACAGAGGCCAACCAGAGAATAGTGAGAAGCAAAGTAGCTAGTAAGCCTGATCTTTATTAAACTGTTGCAACAGGGTCCCCTGCTCCCCCCACGCAGGGAGGGAGGAGAGGAACCCCGAACAGTGGTGTGCAAGCTCTTATATAGACTTTTGTAATTGCCTCCCCTGTAGCTCCAGACCACCCTCCCAAAACATTATACATACAACACAGGGTGGTGGCGATCTACAGCAGAAAGCCTGTCTGTCAGGATACCTGATAATGGTCAATCATTGCTCAACCTGGGCAGTCCGGCCATTCTTTTGTGATGGTAAATACTTTAGTTCCTGAATCTCTTAAATATAGTGATAGTTTGCTCAGCTTAACAGATACTTGCCAGGCTGTTTTTGCAAAGGGGGGGGGGATAAGCCCCTACATTCCAAAAACAACTGGAAAGCTTTTCCCATTTCCTTCCTCCTTGCAGAGAAATATTTGAGGTCAATTGGGAGAGTCAAAATGGCTTCAGGATTGCTCTCCTGTACTGTTTCAGACACTATACTTATGCATGTGTGTTTGCCTTGTACATTTATGAACATTTATTCTATATATATAAGACCTTAGAATTCCTTTAACATATCTTAAAAAAAAGCTTTTAAGCCTTGCTAAGAACCCCCCCTCCCAATCTGAAATCTTAAATGGTACCTCTGTAAGATGGAACATACTTCGGTGAAGATATTCATGCTGCACAAACTGCATGACTACCGTGGGCAACAGGTTGCCCCAAAACCTGAGGCATAGCTGCTGCAGCCAAACAGGCAAGATTTTAGCAGCGATTTCCAGTAAAACCCTAAATCTGTTTATTCCAAAGTACATCTCACTGAATTCAATGGGAGCTGTTCCCAGGTAAGTAGAGAGAGGTCTGTAGCCTTAGTAGTGATTCACTAGAGCCATGCATAGTATATCACAGGGCATCTCATTTGTACTCTAATTATGCTTTGGTTTTATCATCACATTCTTTCTAGGGATTATTGTGTCCCTTGCAGCTGATCCTAATGTTCCATGACACACAGACTAATGTGTATTTAGTAAACAAAAAATGAAGTGACAGAACCAATTAAAAATCCATCTGTTCAGATGAAGAAAGGCTGTGCCAAATTTTTCAGATGAGACTTGGTCAACAACAAAATCACGCCAACCCTGGTCTTGGCAAGAGAGCAGACAGTGTCTAGAGAGTGCCCTCTCTAATCCCATCCTGGGCTTCAATCTGTGAAGTGGCTTTTCAACCTACAGCTTCAATACATGTAGAGCTGTACAACAAAAGAGCATCAAGTCAGCTTTATGGAAATGTGAATAACTTCATTAAATATAATGGGGTTTGTATCCAAGCCACTGTAGACTCATTTGAAAACAATAAACTTGTTAGTTGTGACTAACTTGCCCATTGATTTCAAAGGGCTTACTCAGAGTATGATTTAGACAGATGCAACCCAATGTTTCTGTTATACAATCCAATCAATTTATTCCATTCTCATAGATAAAACAACCTACAGCGCTAGCTTATTGTGATCAATATTCACTAAAATAAAATTTGTACTAGAAGCCTACAGCTTTTAGTTCAAATCTATACAGTATTTCAATCTATATCCCACCCCTCTCTGCCTTGTCTTGGCCATTAGGGTTGCTTGGGTCACAGCACTGTAGTCTGTAGGAACAGGAAAAATCACACCTGACCATGATTCTCCTTCCACAATATTCTTAAAAATAAGGTACCATCTCAAGGTCAAGCCTTGGCAGCTCTATGCTCTCTTAGTTCCCTGGTCCATAACTCTTCCAAGCACCTTTGTTTATTCATTTTCATTATCATTGTAGGTAAGTCACAATTTTCTGGACCAGCCGCAGTTTCACACTAAAATTTAAGGGAAGCCTCATGTAGAGTACGTCAAACTATTGAGCCTTGAGTTTAGCTGGCTAGGCAAAATTGTGGCAATATATTTGTTTCATTAAAAAAAGTTTCAGTTGACTTCTTTAATCAAGTGGAAAAAGCACTTCTGACCACAGCTACCACTTGGGAATCCAACAGCAGAGCTGTGAAAAGGAGTATTGTACAGTCATAGTCACCGTCAAGTCAGTTTATTGTGTTTTAGCAGGCACCCATTATACACATGAGAATGATAACAACAACAGCAACAGATTTACATATCTGCTCCTTAACCTTTAAAGGATAAATCTTTTCCCATATCCTATTTAAATTTAATAGCAGGGATTTAACAAGTCTTTTCTAGGGGTGACCTTCCCTTCTGTGATCTTAACAATGGGTAAATATAGTTGTTTCTAAGTTAATTATAAAAAGGGCATTCAAGGAGCACATGAATTGTATCTTCTGTGGACACAGAGTTGCAACCACAAACTCTCCTCCTTAGGAATTCTCTTATGCCGGCCCATTCAACCTGCTAATGGAAGGAAATTTAATTTTACTGTGTGAAGGCTATCCTCATTTTAACATTTGGATTTGGAAGGGATAAATTCAATGGCATAAAGGAAGCTTACAAATTATTGGATTGACAAGTTGTGATTGCCTTTCAACATCTCTAAGCCTTCGAAGTACAGTGGTACCTCGAGTTACAGACACTTCAGGTTACAGACTCTGCTAACCTAGAAATAGTACCTTGGGTTAAGAACTTTGCTTCAGGAGAACAGAAATTGCGTGGAGGCTGCACGACGGAAGCGGGAGGCCCCATTAGCTAAAGTGGTATCTCAGATTAAGAACAGTTAAGTTTTTAACCCGAGGTACCACTTTAGCTCTTTTGAAACCTTGCATCAAAAGAAAACAGAGAATCCCAAACTCAGGGCAACCTTATGCATTTCATGCTTCGATGAGTTTGGGCCCATCTCTTCCAAAATTGTCAGGAGAAAATCTGATAACTGCTTAAAAATAGTTTTTAACCAGAAAAGCAGGGCTAGCCTAAGAGCTTCAGCTTTAATGGACATTACATCCAATTCTGCACGGAGTAATTATATTTTTGTAGAAATAGGGACTGGTAGGAGTATGTGCAAAAAATTATTTTGTGTTCTTTCCAGTGAATCTAAATTGGCCATAGCCCACAGTGGTGCTCCATATAGCAGCTTTGGCAACACCCTGGTCTTACAGAGTTCTAAAGCGGGCTGCACCAGACTATGAAATTGTAATGGTCCATTTAAGGTTCTACCAGCTAGCAAGGTGCTTGATTGGACCTGTGCAAACCATTTCCCTATCCACTGAAAGACCACACCAAGGTACTTAAAGGAAAATACTTGCTCCAGTTTATTTCCATCAAGTGACCAGTTGTAAGTTTTATTGAATTTTCCAAATTCCATAAGTTTTGTTTTTTAGTAATTGATAAGAATATGTTCATTCTTGCAATACAAACTAAACTGATTCAACAGTATGCACAAACCCAATTGGGTATAAGAGATCAAGTTTGCATCATCTGTATAAAGGAGAATGGGATATTTCTGATTTCTGATTTTCACTGGAAAGTAATGCTCAGCTCTTATAAACTCAACTAGCTTGTCAATAAGAGACCTAGCATATATCTTCCCTTGGACATCTAAAAGGCTAATTGGCCTATAATTTGCTGGATCATTTCTAGGCCCCTTTTTATTTATTAATACCACAATAGCCAATGACAGTGTTCTCGAAGCTACCAACATGAGTCTGACCAAACTGCGGGAGGCAGTGGAAGACAGGAATGCCTGGCGTGCTATGGTCCATGGGGTCACGAAGAGTTAGACACGACTAAATGACTAAACAACAAGCCAATGACCAGCTTAGGAGGCACAAGAGTTATTAATTAAAGAAAATGGTGGTGCAAAAATTGTGGCCCACCAGTCAAAAATGCAATAAAAAAATCTGGTGGGAGACCATCCTCACCGGGGCTTTGTCTTTTTTTAGTCTTGAGATTAGTGAGTTAGCCCTGTCTGCTGAGATATTTTCCCCGCTGCATTCCCATTTACATCCAGTATTGTCCTCAGTAGTGATCATGGCGACAGCGGGCTCATTGAATGCCCTCCTAAAATGGCTTTCCCAATCGGTTTTTACCAATAGTTCCTTCCAGAACGAGAGCTGTTCTTTTTTCCAACCTTGCAAGTATATCCCAGAATTTAGCTGGGTTCTTTTGCAAGTGTGAGGCCTAATTCCTTCCATTGTTCCTCATAATTGACCTTTTCTCTCTCTCTGATTAGTCTTCTATAATTCTTGTGCATTTTGTAGAATTGTGAGGGAATTGTGGGAGAATTACTGGTGTGATATGATCTTAAAGCTTCTCTTATCTGCCTTTTTAAAGTCCTGCATTCTTTATCAAACCATGCATTGTCCCTTTTAATTTGGTAATTTCCACGAGGGATACCTTTTTAAAGGAAAAATGGCCTGAGAGAAGTTATTAGTTGTACATATAGTTCATTTGCTAATTCAATACTGGATACTTGTAGCAGATTGTTTCTTAATTTCAAAAACTCTTCTGAATAAAGCCTCTGTTGTAAATCTGTTTGCAACAAGGGATTCCATTTAATCCTCTTGTTTGAAGTTAGTAGTGCTTGTTCAAAATTTAGATAAGTGTCATCCTTTATGGTAGCACTATTAGACCAATGCAAGGAAAATCTGAGTGGCTGATGATCATTACCAACTACTGAGCTTACTGTGAAGAGACGAAATGATGATTGAAAGAGATGAGCAATCACCACATAATCTACTACACTTGCGGCGGAATTGCTTATATAAGTAAACTCTCCTTCTGAGTTATCTAGTTGAGAACCATTGATTAGGGTTTCCACATTCTGAAGAGCAAAAAAGAGGACACATTTGCTGAATTTTACTTTAAACTATGGATCGTTATGACGTTATGCTCAGTGGCAGCACGAACATGCAAGAGGCAAATCGGGGAGGTAGCCTCTTATTCTGCTGTAGGCAGCAAAGCAACAAAGTCTTGTAGCACAATACATTTATTAAGTCTTGAAGGTACTATAAGACACCTTGTGGGGGGGGGGGAGGTAGGAGCACAGGTTGAATTTAAGTAGGCATGCTGTCTCCAGGTCCTGAATAAATCACACACAGGGCCGGCTCTAGGTAGACCTCTGGTGGCGCGGTGCACCAGGGCGCCGGGCCGGTAGGCAGGGCGCCGCACGGCAAAGCTGCGCGGAAACCATGCTGCACCCTGCGAGGGCGGGGGCGCCAGCCATTGATACCCATAAAATAACAGTATTAGGAGTCTGGGAGAGGTTACCCACCACAAAGACTCCCTTTAGAGATTCCACATCCAGATGTGCTGTTGGGAATTTGGACAGTTCCAGGGCCGGATTTAGATTTGATGAGGCCCTAAGCTACTGAAGGTAATGGGGCCCTTTATATGTTCAGCTGTCCTTTGTCAACAACAAATTGTCACCGTTTTTTGTGTTGAATATATGCTATATATGTGGTAATTTATGGACCTAATAGGTATCTAAACCATTCGCACATAAAAAATATGTATTTTATCAAAGTAATTAGGGAGCAGGCTAGCAGGCAGGACCCATTACTTACATCATAGGAGCCCACACAACACAAAACACTGTTGCTGTATGTAGGTTTTATTTTATTTGTTTTTTATCTTATATTTTGGAAATGTACATCCAGTTGTTGTTTTCTTTATTTTGGGGGGGGGGCCCAAGAGAGTGGGGCCCTAAGCTATAGCTTGTTTAGCTTATACATAAATCTGGCACTGGACAGTTGAGAGAACCCCTAACTTTGCCTTCTTCTCAGTCCCAGTGCTTCCGCAACTTTCCCATCAACCTTGGGTCAGATCTAGGGGGCAGCCAAGAATCTTAACTTCTCTTCTCAGTGGGCCAATGCCCTGGTTGTCAGTATCGGAGAAGGGGGGGGCAATAAGGAACTGCAAGCCTTCCCCTCTTATTCCCCCCTTGATGTTCCTCACTGCCACAACATCTGCATGCTCCTAAAAACAAAACAAAAACCACCCTGCTTTGGGTGGGAGATGTCTGCAACATTGCAACCTCCAGGAAAACACCACCTCCTTCTCCAGCAGCCTGACCCACCACCTGCATGACTCCATCCCTTGCCGTCCGCTTCAGGTGCCCAGCTGCATTTCTCCATGGTCATATTCACCTGCCTAGGGCACCAGCAGCACAAAATGCGGGGCAGCAGTGCGGGGCAGTTGCCCAGAGGCTGAAAGAGAGACTTCCTCCCTCTCAAATCCCCTCCTCTCTAAAGCCCAGTTGTGCCCAGTGCAAGAGAGCATTCAGGCACAGCAGCCTGATAATAATAATAAAAAGGGGACCAAACCAAACAACCCAAGGCAAAACAAAGCAGATTACTGATCAGTTTGGGGGGGGGTGTCCACTCCATGGCAGTAGGTTCCCTGGGCTTAGCTGTATCTAAGTAGCCAAATTTTCTGCATTAACCAAGTTTCTTGGAACAGCAAGATTTGGAAATGTTTTATGTAGTGCAGAAAATCACTGTCCTCCAGTTCATTCCTCCAACCTGCCAAGTGACAAGAGGAGACAGGAGACTCCAGTCTTTGTGTTGATTGTCATTGTTATGTAAAGGTTTAATTTCAATAATATTCTCTGTGGTTATTACTGATCCATTCACTAACTGACGAGGCTTATGTTGCAGCTGGTGTACCTCTACAGGAATAGAGACTTTCCTTTTGAGATTTTCTTCTCCTAGTTCATAGGACTCCAATTTCCTCATCTCTAACCAGGTTGCTGTTGTATGATGCACACTTGATTTCTATTTCTAGGAGGTGTCTCAAAGGAAATCAAATCGTCCTGGGCATAGTATCAGCAATCTTAACACGTTTAGATCGTGTAGGCAATGATGCCACTGGGTCTGAGTTTATTAACTGCTCTTCTTCAGTGACTCTAGAATTGCTAGATAGGTCTTGAAAGCAGTCCTTCATGGGAGTATTCACTGGTTTGAGATGTGAATTCCTAAAGGATATCAAGGGCATTTCTTTTAAGGTTTGACTTTCAGTCATGGAGTGGACTGGCCAAGGTGTCAACTTGCCCAATGGCAATTGAGCCCCCTTTGATGTTCAAGAGAGACAATATGCTAAAAATGTTAATGACCTTTTAGTAGCTTGAAAATATAATAGACATTCCAATATAATAAAACAAACTATTAAACAACTATTTACATGTTAATCCAAATTTTGAAGAATGTGATACAAGAAATAATTAGGCATGAAGTTTCTCAAGCAGAATATTATTCTATTCGAGTTGAGTCAACAGAAGATAATTCATCCATCAATCAGTTTAGCATTATTATTTGGTATGTACTTAAAGGTGTTATCTGTGAGCGACTACTTTCAGTTGTGCCAAGTAATGATGGTACAGGATGTATATAAGTGGCATGTTGTGGCACTAAGCTGTGAGGTCCACAAAGTGCTGAACAAGGTTTGAATGAGGATCCAGCAACAAAAAGTAGCAATGATCAAGGTTCTAGCTAACAGAGGTTAGTTCAAACTCTGCAGTCCAAGGACAGCTCCCACAGCAAACTCTCAGGGAATATAGGGGCCTTGAGTTCAAGACAAGCCCCTGCATACCGGTAGCACTGGCCTCCTGACCCAGCTCCTAGCTCAGAACTTGCAGGTATCTAAAGTGTCTAAAGTGGTGAATAAGTACAAAGGATTAGGAGCCGTGGACATCTGGAAAAGTGGCAGCACTTTTGATTTTGGTTTATCATTTTTGGAGTCTAAAAGTCTCAGTCTCTTCTTTGGATTGGTCTTCAAGCTAGCATGAGGTATGTAGAATCCTTGGAGGAAACCTCCATGACTTTATTATAAAATTTCTGTTATAATCATAGCATAGCTGACAGCAGAAGCTGCTATGTTCCTTCCTATATCCAGGCAGAAGCAGCTAATGATGGACAAGCTTCCTGAAGCTCAAACTGGAATTCGCTCAAATAAAATGAGTAGAATAAGGCTCAGTGGTAGAAGAAGCTGTTTTGTACTGTGTCAGATCTCAGTCCATCTATCTCACTGTCTACATGGACTGGCAGATGGTCTCCAGAGTTCAGATTAGCTCATTCCAAGTTCCAGGTCTCATGAAACTCCTGATAATGTTAAACTGCTGTAAAATTGTGTATAAAGTGGTACCTTGGTTTTCGAACAGAATGCGTTCCGGGAGTCTGTTCGACTCCTGGAAGTGTTATAAAACCAAAGCACGACTTCCAATTGGCTGCAGGAGCATCCGACAGCCAATCGGAAGCTGGGGAAACTGCACAGGACATTTGGTTTCCGAAAATCATTCAAAAACCGGAACACTCACTTCCGGGTTTAGGTCGTTCAGGAGCCAATTTGTTCAGGAGCCAAGGCGTTCAGCTTCCAAGGTACGACTGTAATTCCCTTTTCTGAAGCAGTGAGCTTTTGGGTTATAGCTGAGTAGAGCACAGTTCCTTTCTGAAATCCCCAAATGAGTTTTATGCATTTCCTCAGAATGATACTACAGTGGTACCTCGGGTTACAGACGCTTCAGGTTACAGACGGTTCAGGTTACAAACTCCGCTAACCCAGAAATAGTACCTCGGGTTAAGAACTTTGCTTCAGGATGAGAACAGAAATCGAGCGGTGGCAGCGCAGCGGCAGCAGGAGGCCCCATTAGCTAAAGTGGTACCTCAGGTTAAGAACAGACCTCCAGAACAAATTAAGTCCTTAACCTGAGGTACCGCTGTACTCAGCTCATCAGGTCTGCCTAATTTCAAGGCTCCTAGCAGCAGAATTTGATCTTCACTGCAATACCTGCTGAGTCAGCAAGGAGCTGTTAGCTGCTTCTTCTGCCTGGATGCCATAGCATTTGGAAACCAAAAATATTTTTGAATAATAAAGAACAGCCTAGGTAATTTCACATGCAACAATTCACTGACGTATTTAGCCACTGACATACATATTGGGTATCAGTAATTGATATATACTAAATTCTCTCTCACAGCGCCGTCTTAAGCGCCCCTGTTGCCATGGTGCGCTGGATCTCTCCGGCGCCCTTCCGCCCCGTTTCGCAGCGCGGTGGGCGGGTGGGCGCGGCGCTGCTGCGCGGCGGGCGGGCGGGCAGGTACAGCGCAATCTCTCCGGCGCCCTCCCGCCCCATTTCCCAGTGCGGTGGGCAGGTGGGCGCAGCGCACAGCTGCGCAGCGGGCCGGCCGGCGCCATGGTGCCCTGCGCCACTGGGGGTCTACGAAGAGCCGGCCCTGCTCTCTCAATGAATAAATAAAAAGTCAGACCAGAAAAGTCATTGTGTACAAAATTTTTGTTATTTGGCCTTATTGCTCTTTATAAAATGAAGTTAATAACAGAATCTATAAGTTTCCAGGAGACCAATGGGAAAAATATAATGGGCTACTTTAGCTACACTGAAGGCCTTTTGGGCCTTTTGAAAGAAAAAACCAAACATCTTTGAACAATGGACTCCCATTAGATTGGGACAGAACCGCTGGGTGTGCTTAGTGGCACATGACCCATTCCTTTATAACAGGATTGCAAGGGACTCTTGTTGGATCAATGCCTTTGCTTGAGTAGCCAAATTACCTGCAGTGCCTTTGTGCAAATGAGCCTTTGAGTAGATATGTGTGTTACCTGTTGCACCTTTGAACAACATTTTTGCATATAGTCAATTTTCAACTTACATGGGGGTTACATTCCGGGAATAGTGTGTAAAGCGAAAATCGTGTATAGTCAAAACACACTGGGCGCAATGGCAGGTGTGTTTGCCAAAGTCTTTTTCCTTGGACACCCCCCTTTTTTTTAATTGCCAAAAACATAAAGCAGAATGTGCACAAGTTAAATGTCCATAAGTTGCAAGTTACCTGCATATCACATTTATTTGAGCATTAAAGGTTTGGGGTGGGGGTGGGGAGGGACATCATCTGCATTCATCAGCAATTGGGAATCAGGACATTGGGAGCCAAGTAGGTAACACCTCAGCTCAGGTCCCTGGAGGGACTTCATTTGGTGGCCTCATGTAGGTCAGCAAAGGGGAATCTGAGGCTCTCCTGTTGTTGTTTGATGGCAGCTCCCCTCCACCTTTTCCACAGGCTGTGCTCGTGGGGTTGATGGCAGTGGGAACCCCACAAAGTCTAAATAGATATTAAACAGCATGGGGAACAAGATGAAGACCTGTTGCGCATCACAGTGTAACTGCCATTGGGCAGAGCACCCCTTTCAATAGTTCAGGGGTGGCCAACTCTGAAGAGACTGCGATCTACTCACAGAGTTAAAAATTGGCAGTGATCTACACCCTTTTGGGGGGGGGTTCAGGTCAAAGTTGTTAAGCTTTTTAGGGAGGAGGAAAGCCCCATTTTTAGGGGTTCAGCTCAAAGTTGTTGAGATTTTTTTTAGGAAGGTGAAGTCCCATTTTTAGGGGTTCAGGTCAGAGTTGTTTAGGGGAGCCAAAGTTGTTGAGCTTTTTGGGGGGGAGCCAGTGATCTATCAGTGATCTACCACAGATGTCTAGTGATCTACCGGGAGATCACGATCTACCTGTTGGACGTGCCTGCTATAGCTGATTGTTAAGATAGGAATGGAAGGACTTGGGTACAGTGACTAAAGGGTACAATGGTCAATGAAAGCAAAAGCCACTGAAGATTCCAGGAGAATTAACAGAATTGCACTCACTCTGTGCTCTTTGCTTGCAACCTCAATACTAAATATTTTCTCTCATCAATTAAAATTATCCTTCCATGAAAGAACAGTGAAAGATTTAGTTAATGAGGTCTGCCATTAAGCTTACAATGTGGTGCAGACATGGGTAACATTATGTGTTGACTGTAAAAGCAATATAAATAAGCAATATACCAGATAACATCAAAGCCCAGTCTGGTTATGCCCCTAGCATCCGAGGCACCACAACATTTTGCATGCTTATTGCTACAGACTCCTGGAATTATTCCATCAATTTAAATGAAGTTATATGGATAACAAAGAATGCTATACTGCTTTTCATAGCCCTTAATCTTAAAGCTCAAGTTTCAAAGCTTGCTTAAAGGAGAGCTTCAGAATATTCTTTCCGTGTTATTCCTGTCCTCAGACGCCTCAGGCAAGATAACTTGAACCAAGGCTCAATTAACCAGCTAAAAATGGTCTGTGTGTGATTCTGCTACCTCTTTTCCTCAGCTCTGTCCTTCCTAGTTCATTATTCTGTGCTACCCATATACCGCAAGCGTAATCTATTAATTAAAATTGTATTTATTATGATATAAACTGTACTTCATCATCAAGAATAGATGAGAAATGAACGCTAAATATAACTAAAAATGAGCATTACCGTTAAATAACTGTTGCACAGTGGGATTTGTTGCCTTAGTGCTGTGACTCTGCTTGCTCAGGGTGTATCATCTCTGCACACATCTGAACCTATTTCTGGGGAACAAGCCGCCCAGGACCAATGAATGATGGGCAAAGACATCTGCCAACACATCTGAAGAATTTGAAAGCTGTGCTCCACAAAATGCACAAGGTGGGGCTAAAAGTGAGTAGGCAAGTGTCTTTTCCTTTTTTCAGGACCAGGTTAAATATTTGGGCCATATAATTATCAAGAGGAAATCAACCCGCAGCAGCAAAGAAACTCGGGTAGTCACAGAGGCACCTACTCCTACTAAAACGTCAGAGCTGGGCTCAATTTTAGTGTGCCTACTGCCTACCTAAATGTATTGTTTATTCTGAGTTTTTCTACCATAATGAGACTGCTGTATGAATTACTGTTTTATGGAAAAGCCAACTCTAATAATTTATATACGGTATTGTAACTGGGCACCTGTAATTGCATGTAGACAAACTAGTACAAACACCTACAATTACTCCTGATATTACCTTACACTGGCTATTTTGAATACAACCACTCAAAAAATAGAGGTATAATTAGTTTTGCAAAGGTCTGTTGAAATTTGTTGCTTTTGAAAGACTTGGGTAGAAAACTGTGCTTGTGATCATGGTGGCAATCGTGCTTCAGTATACACATGTGCTGAGTCATGACTCTCACTGGCCTTGTGTGGCGGGAATAGCAGGATCACATTTTCACAAGGAAAAGCTATTAAAAACATTCTCCTATTTGTTGGACAGAAATAAGCTTTCATTTAATAGAGCGTTTGTGTAGCACTGTTCTTCTTCTACCAATTTCATTACACTGGTGGTTGGAAATAAATGTCACCTTCCATTAATTTCATGGATATCGCATATCCTATATAGCCTCTCAAAGTTGCTGTCATGGGGTCTTGTTTTCCTTCAGTAATGTTCTGAAATTATCTGATAGCACTTTTAAGAAAAATCTACTTGCCTCTTTGTAAGTAGCGGTACACTTTTTTTGCCAAAAGCACAAAGAAAATAAGGCTAAACCCAAAGATGCAATGATCTACACAGCTATCGGTCTATCACATTTCAGACTAGAATAACTATTCATCAAGGATATATATATTCCTGTGGAGAATTATGAATTCCCAGTCATTCTATTGACTGATTTTGAGCAATACACACTTGGCTATCAACTGTATATGTTCCCAACTACTGCTAAGTCTATAAAAAAAATTCCATAAGGAGCATCAACTGTTTTGTGTTTAATACAATAGCATTACAAGGGACTACGGGTTATGTGATCTGAACACAACTCATACCACACCACTCCAAAACATTTACATTATTATACTAATGATGCTGCAAGAAAATAGTAGGTGGGACTACGCTGTATGGTGTCAGAAATTACTAAAACAGGACAAGTACCAAGAAGTGCAGACCAACAATATGTGTAATGAGAAACCTTCAGAGAAACACTGGTTAGTTCATACAAATCAAGGTCAGTCACTGACTGGTGGTAAGTTCAGAACCGACAAAAGGAAACATAATCTTAAACAACATACAATGGTACCTCCGGTTATGAACTTAATTCGTTCCAGAGGTCCGTTCTTAAGCGGAAACCGTTCATAACCCGAGGTGCACTTTTGCTAATGGTGCCTCCCGCTGCTGCCCTGCTGCCGGCGCATGACTTCCGCTTGCATCCCAGGGCAAAGTTTGCAACCAGGAGCATCTACTTCCGGGTTAGCGGAGCTTATAACCTGCAGCATTCGCAAGGAGGACGGTATGTAACACAAGGTTCCACTGCATTGCTAATTTACTAAATTATTTGCCATATGATATGTTGATGACCTATGGGACCCAGGTGGCGCTGTGGTTAAACCACTGAGCCTAGGGCTTGCTGATCAGAAGGTCGGCGGTTCGAATCCCTGTGATGGGGTGAGCTCCCGTTGCTTGGTCCCAGCTCCTGCCAACCTAGCAGTTCGAAAGCACCTCAAAGTGCAAGTAGATAAATAGGAACCGCTACAGCGGGAAGGTAAATGGCGTTTCCATGTGTTGCTCTGGTTTGCCAGAAGTGGCTTTGTCATGCTGGCCACATGACCTGGAAGCTATACGCCGGCTCCCTCGGCCAATAATGCGAGATGAGCGCGCAACCCCAGAGTCGGTCACGACTGGACCTAATGGTCAGGGGTCCCTTTACCTTTACCTTTATGTTGATGACCAACACCTTGCAGAGCTTTTAAACTTGAAACGTACACTTAAAAATGGAGCTCACAGGGTGACTATTACTTTACAGGAAGAACATTTCACATTTGACCACCTGTCTCCTTGATTCTTGCCCATCCTGGCTCATAAAAGCAAGCCGGGAAGGGCTGGGCGATGGGCTGAATGATTCCCTCTGTGAGGGAGCCTTCCCAGACCCGCTGAAAGAGGTGGTTATTAAACCACTTCTTTAAAAAAAATAATTGGTCCCAGCGGATATGGCCAACAAGCGCCCAGTCTCGAATCTTCCATTCTTGGGCAAGGTGATTGAGCAGGTGGTTGCTGAACAACCCCAGGCACGCCTGGAGGATGCAGACCATTTGGATTCCTTCCAATCGGGATTCAGGCCTCATCATGGGACTGAAACTGCCTTGGTCATGCTGGTCAAAGGTCTCTGGCAGGCTAGGGACAAAGGTGTTGTTCTGCTGGACCTAGCTCTGTTGAATCTCTCAGTAGCCTATGTTTAATCTGAGTCTCCTTTCTTGTAACTTGAAGCCATTTGTTTGAGTCCTACCCTCCAGAGTAGGAGAAAACAAGCTTGCTCCATCTTCCATGTGATAGCCCCTTTCTAGACCCTTGATAATTTGGGTTGCCTTCTTCTGCGTACATTCTAGCTTGTCAATTTCCTTCTTAAATTGTGGTGCCCAGAACTGGATACAGTATTCCAGGTGTGTCTGACCAAGGCAGAATAGTATTATTACTTCCCTTGATCTGAACACTAAACTTCTGTTGATGCAGCCTAGAGTATCACTAGCTTTTTTTGCTGCCACATCACACTGTTAGTTCATGTTAAGCCTGTGGTCTACTAAGACTTGTAGAGCCTTTTCACATGTACTACCGGCAAGCCAGGTGTTCCCAATCTTACATTTGTGTAGCTGTTTCAGTGCAGAACCTGACATTTGTCCCTACTGAAATTAATTTTGTTAGTTTTATCCCAGTTCTCCACTCAGTTAAGGTTATCTTGAATCCTGATTCTAACACCACTCCCAGTTTGGGGTCACCTGCAGATTTGATGAGCTCAGTTCCTTCATTCTTTATAAAGATGTTGAACAACAACGGGCCTTGTGGCACCCCACTTCTCACTTTTTTCAGGATGAAGGGGAACCTTTAATGAGCACTCTTTGAGTTTGGTCGGTAAACTAGCTAGAAATCCACCTAACAGTTCGGCCCACATTTCACTAGCTTCTCCACAAGAATATAATGGGGGACTGTCAAACCCTCACCCAGTGTGGTTCATGGCTGAGCATGGATCTGAACCCTGCTCTCCCAGGTCCTAGCCCAGGCATCCCCAAACTGTGGCCCTCCAGATGTTTTGGCCTACAGCTCCCATGATCCCTAGCTAACAGGACCAGTGGTCAGGGATGATGGGAATTGTAGTCCAAAACATGTGGAGGGCCGAAGTTTGGGGATGCCTCAAGCTTAGGTCCCCAGATGTTGTTGGACCACAACTCCCATCATGCCCAGCTAACAGGAGCAGTGGTCAGGGATGATGGGAGTTGTAGTTCAACAACATCTGGGGACCCAAGGTTGTGAAAGGCTGCTCTGACCACCACACCTCTGAACTATAGGTATTTACATCTCTCAGATGCAACCCATTGCATTCCATATGTTTCCGTTAAATACCTGAGTAGCATTGTTGGTTGTGATGAGGAAGGCAAGTCTTGACAAATAAAAGAAAAGCTTAAGGCTCCCCCCCCCCCCGGCATCCCCTGACAAATGAAGAACACAAACTGACAGCCAAATGAGAAATCCATTCTAGACTCTCCTCAAAATGGATGAACCTGTCAGTAATCTCCTTGGACAGATAAGAATTACCAATAAGCCTCAACAGAGAGTTTGCTAAAGTTTTTTTTTTTTAAGAAGCTAATAATAACATAGGGAAAGGACTAATGTCAGTCCGATGCATTTGAAAGTGCTCCAGGAAGCCATTGCTTTTCTACAGCATACAGCAGCAAAATAAGAATGTTTTACATTAATTCTATTTTAAATTGTTATGATTAAGAACATAAGAAGAGTCTTGCTGGACATAAGTGGCTCAAATGCTTTGGACAGAAGAAAAGCAAGACAAGAGTAATCAACAGCAGCATCTGAGGAGCTTCTTTAAAAAATATATACATTTACTTACCCTAGTTTATAACAGACTAGCATTTTCTGAGTTAATGATAGAACTGTTATAGTTAACTGCCCAGCATTTTCAAACTAGTGCTGGGTTTCCATTTATTTGTCCCATTGGCAGGTGGCAAAATGGGGAGTAGGTCCTGGTGATTCTCAGGGGGTGAATTTCATGTGGGGGCAGACTAACAGCCAGCAACTTTGTGCCCCCTTCATAGAGGGGGCATTATGGTGGCTGTGAGCCCCTGGTTGCTGGAAAGAACACCGTTGCCATTGCTAACACCATTGGCAGCAGGAGGGAGGGAGCAAAGGGAGGGAGCATTTCCCCTGTTTGCATTCATGAAATCCCACCCCAACTCAGCCAAAAGTTCAATAATTGAACTCCTAGCCAGAGTTTCCAATACTTTTTTTTTAATTCTTTAGAGCCAGGATGGTGAGGCACTTCAGTGTGATCTCTCTCTCTCTCTCTCTCTCTTTAAATTGGGTTTTATAAACAAGAATAATGTTATACAAATAAGTATGTCATGTGTATATCACAACAAAGCATAATAAATGTGGAAATTTTCTACAACATATGTTTCATTATTAGTGATCAATGTATAGATTCTTGGTTTATGAATTGGTTTAAACAATTAGGGAGGAGGAAGAGGAGGAGGAGGAGGAGGAGGAGAAAAGAAGTGAGGAGAGGTGAATGGTGTGGTGTGGTTATGCTTCTGTTATTCTACTTAGTGTGTGTGAGGGGTTGTGTCAGCGTTACTTGTGTGGGTTCTCTTACTATTCACTCATTGCATTTCCTTGGTGGTGAGAGGTTGGGTGTGGCTTAGGGTGTGGTTGGTTGTCTTCGGTTGGCCGTAGTGAGAATTGTTTTTGTGTGTGAACAGGGTGTGAATGTGTATTTATGAATCAGGTTAGCCAGCCACTGTGAGCTCTGCTACCTCAGCCAACACTGTATGGCTTCACTGACGTTCTCATGTCCAGGTAAAGGCTACTGATTGCTGACCAGAGTGAGCTTTCCAGCATAAATATGCAAAACGTGCAATGATGGCTTTCATGTTACCTTCAGCACCACAGAAAACAAAAACAAACCCCTGCCTGATAGAAGTATTATTATTTCAGTTCTTCTTCTACATGAAGTCTGCTGAGTTGCTGTGAGAACAGAATGCTAAGCCACATGTGCCTGATCCAGCAGGACTCGTCTTAGAGTCCCCATAAAGCATAATATTTCCAGTGTGATGAGCTTCCCCTGTTGCTTCCTTATTCCAACTTTCCCTGGGGAAACTTGCATTTTACTGCTGAATCAGAGCAAATGGCAGTTGGGTTTTCTGTGGACTGCCATTTGCTCCAATTCAGTGGTAAAATGCATGTTTTCTTGAGGGAAAGGCAGGAAGTAAAAAGGAAAGGAAAGGAAAACCGGTTCGGACATGGAGCTTTAAAGCCTGGGCATGTGCCTGAAAAGCACAGTGCAAAAGGAAGTCTGGATGAGCCCTTAGTGTCCAACAGTCATACAGCTAAAACGCTACAATCTCTGGAATTTGCTACCAAGGAGTGTGGTGGAGTCTTCTTCTTTGGAGGTCTTTAAGCAGAGGCTTGACAGCCATATGTCAAGAATGCTTTGATGGTGTTTCCTGCTTGGCAGGGGGTTGGACTGGATGGCCCTTGTGGTCTCTTCCAACTCTATGATTCTATGATTCTACAATCTTTTGGGAAAATGTGCCAGCGCCACAAGTCAAAATATGAAATAGTACCATTCTGGGGGCACTGCAGCTGTGGTGCATCCTCTACCCCCATCTTCAGGTGGTTTTGAGTCAGGGAGTCAGCCATAAGTGCACTGCTGGCAAGTGTAGGCCTCAATCCTTGCCACAGCTCTCCCGATTCCAAGTGTGTCAGTAATGCCATTCGTGGCTGCTGCACGGTGGGTTTCTCGCCTGCATTCTGAAGGCATCTTCCCTTTCTCAAACTTGTTCCACATTACCTGCTCCCTGAACTTTACAGTTCACATCTGTTCATTGAGGGATTGTTTGTACTTTGTTGTTGTTTAGTTGTGTCCGACTCTTCGTGACCCCATGGACCAGAGCATGCCAGGCCCCCCTGTCTTCCACTGCCTCCCGCAGTTTGGTCAGACTCATGTTCGTGGCTTCGAGAACACTGTCCAACCATCTCGTCCTCTGCCGTCCCCTTCTCCTAGTGCCAGCCACATAAATGATGGCAAACAACAATACTTAAATAATAAACAAAGCAATGCACTCATGCACTAGTTAGCAATTGAACAAGACCCCAACTCCCACCCTACTACAAATATCATTGAACCATTAATTAATGATTGTGCCCTCCATCTTTCACATCAGGGTACTTAGCGTTACCCAATGAATACTGACTGAATGGCTACATTTAAAGCTCCGATCCTGTGCACCTGGAGGAGGAGACGCACAGGGCGGTATGTAACCACGCTGGCAAAACGGGGTTGGGTTGGGGGCGTCGACGTCCCCTGAGCTCCTTCCCACGCCGAGCAGAAGAAAGAGCCAAAGGCCCAGTAGCAAGGGGGTCCTCCTCGCCCTCGCCCTCTCTGGCCCCGTCCGTCCTCGGAGGCCTCTGTCCTTCGGGGCCGTGGCCCTGTGCCCCGCCGCTCCATCGCCCATCTCTCCCTTGCCGGCCCGCGTATCCCGTCGCCGCCTGAGCCGAGGGCAGGGCAGGGCTGGGCTGGGCTGGGCTGAGGAGCCAATTCAGCCGCGCCGCGCCGCGCCCAACAGCGGCAGCGCCGTCGCCGCTGCGCACAGGAGCGCGCCCGGCGAAGCGAGCGCGAGAGCGCGGTCTGAGGCTGCGAGGACCAAGATCGAAGGAGGCAGCGGCGGGGAAACAGGCGCCTGCTTCTTCGACCCTGGCAAGTCCGCCCCAAGCGCAGGACTCTCGGGGGGAGCTGCCCTGGCTCAGCCGAACAGCCGGGCTTCCTTTTCCTCCCCAGACTGCCAGGACCCTTCAGTTCTTCTTCTTCTCTTGTGGGGTTCTTCTTTCACTCACTCCGGATTCGCGCCACTCCGACCTGGCGCTCCCTCCCCTGCTTGTTTTGGTTTGGTCTACTGGCTGCTGCTCGCTTCGCACCTCGTGTCCGGGAGCTGCTCTCTCTCCACACCCTTTTTCGGCCGCACGGCGCCCTCCGTTCGGGGAGACCCTCCTCCGACAACCACCTCTTCGGAAGGTGAGTTGTTGTGTCTCAGTCTCTCCCTCACTTTTCTCCCCCTGGTCTTTCTCGGGGGTGGGGTGGGGATCCGCGAAAGCACCAGCGACCGCGCAGAACCCCACCTCCCCGCTTCCGCGTCCCCACCAGCTCCTTCTTCCCCTGAGATGCCGACGGGGTTGATCCTCTCCCGTCCGGGCGGCTGCTGGGGAGCGAGGGCAGGAAAGCGCCGCGCATCTCGCCTCCGCTTCCGCGGCGCCCTCCCCGGCTCTCCCTCGGGGCGCTTCTCCTGGGACTTGGCCAAGAGCTGCGCTGACCGCGCGCCCGGCACGCGCGCCGGGGTCCGCCGGGAGGCGAGGCGCCTGCCTGCCTTTCCCACTCGCGGGACGCCACCCCGGGGGCTGCCGTTGGCAAACCCAGGCGGGTGAGGGTCGCCGAGGGAGGACTGGAGCAGGATAGGGGAGGAAAGCTGTGCCGAGCACCTGAAATGATCCACTCCCACCCAGGCTTCTGGAGGACCCCATTTTCTTTTGATCTGACAGGCTCATTAATAGCCAGCCCCCCCCCCCGCCCACCCAAGAATGGGCAATTAATAAAAGCCACTTCAATGGCCCCATGGGCTATAGCCAAGGAGGGCAGGGCGGCAGCACTCCCCCCCCCCAATTATTGAAAAGGAGTAATACTCAGTTAACTGAGGTTCCCCCCCACCCAAAAAAAACCCTGCCCCCCGTAATGTTCTCTTTCAGGGCGGGATTTTGACCCGTTATCTCCGAAGAAAAGCTGGACAACTTTTTGGGTGATCTTACAAAAAAAAAAAAAAGCTCAACAACGCCCCCCCCCCCAGTCCCGGCTGCGCCCATGAATGACCCTTCTATTTAGGGCAATGTAAGGACTGTTTGGAGGAAGAACCTGCCACATCCTGATGGGGCTCCGGGTCGAATGCCGCTTTAGTCATATGTAAGCAGGTTCAGTTCTGCGAATCACAAAGTTCTGTTTTACCGCTGAAACCTGACAGGGAGCTTGATCAGTAGTATGATCCCGTCCTCTCAACAGCATTTTTTGAAAAATGGAGGTGGTACTGTTAAATGATTGTCAAAACAGTTTTGTGTTTTTTTTAAAGAGAGAGAGAGAGAGATTTCCAGTGATATCTTATTTGGATTCAGAAACGCAGATCTATTACATGTATTTGAATAAGAAGGTGTGGTGTGGTGTGGCATTTTACAACTTGAGTCAAAATTTCTTTGTTCACTAAAAGTATGCATGCATGCATAGTTTCTTCCTCTCCTTCAAGACACATTAGTGGTGGATGTGCAAGTCAGTAGCTGTGATGCGGGGTGGGATAGACCCAAACAATATAATAGAAAGTATGGGTGACCAAAAGTCTATGCCATCTCACCTATTGTTTCAAATTTAGGTTAAATAAAACCTTGGGAGTGTGGTATTGAGTCAGAAAGATAGCAATCCCGAATTACAGGAATTCAGATCAACTGCCTGTTTTATTATCAGTTATCCTATTATAACAAGCTATTGACTCATTTTAGCCTTGACCGAAAAGAGACCACCAACAAACCTGGAGATAGGCAGAGTCCTGTGTTCACCAGAGACCTGAAACCTAGAGTGTAACTAACTATGGGGTGTTGCTGACATTATTATGAAGTTCCTGGCCCATATAGACAATACCAGTGGTTCCCAACTTTTTTTGGCCATGTCCCACCTAAGCATCTCTACAATCCTGATGCCCCCCCAGCATATAATTCTTATTATTCAAAAAGTGAACTCCTATTCACGTGGAGGAAGCCTAAAAGGCCATTCACTGTTAATTACTCATTCTCAAATTGCCCCCCCAAATCTAATTGCCCCCCTCTGGGGCATGTGCCCCACGTTGGGAACCATGGCTCTAGACAGATGCCAAAGAGCAACACCTGAATCTTAAATTGTGTAAACACAACCTACAAATACAAACACTGTTTAAAACCTACTTCTTTGTAGAAGAAAAGTATACAGATTGTGCTCTCCCAACATAACCATCCCATTGCACCTAATAAATAGCTGTTACACTAATTAGCTAGTCATTACAGGAATACAAAAAATGTTCAGCTGTTTAAATGGCGTCAGAAATTGAGTGAATGTAAGCATAGTATAGGAGTACTTTGTCAATTTTAGAAAATTAATATTTCTTATATGTTTAGTATTATGGCCAGTTGTGGCTAATCTATTATTACGTCTCATATATTATTTGCTTTGTTTGCAGCAAGTGCTTGTATATAATACACAGTGCATAGTTTAAAGTAGATCAGACTGAAGTTTCTGGCAGATAAGTATTTTAGCTTCTGCATCTCTTCCTACTTACTAACTAGTCTGTAATTAGTATTAAAACATAATGTGACCAGGGAAGGTTTGTTGTTGTTGTTGTTGTTGTTGTTGTTGTTGTTGTTGTTGTTGTTGTTGTTATTTCTGCCATTTAACTTGGTCTGCTTTCTTAGAAATACCTGAATATGAAAATATTTCATGATGGCACACTAGAATGCAGTTTAATGATTCACGGAATGAAATCACAATGCTTGTGAGGTGCACTCACTGATTTCATTGAGAGTTTATTGAAAGAGAAAATTTTTTCTCTTTTTTTGGTATGACAATAGATGGTTAGATGGATGGCCTCCTGCGTACTGCCCTGGTTTGCTGGAGCTCCCTGGTGGCAGGGGGGGGGGCTTTGGGGTCAGGGGAGGGGGAGGAGGACAGAAATCCAAGCATAAAATGGACCATCTCTGACTGTTCACATACATGGGATACTTCTGTGGCAGGGGAGGACCCATGTGGGTGGGTAGGAAGGAGGTGGAAAAGGTGTTTATCTATGTACCGTTTTTTTTGTTTTTTTGTATTTTGTAAAATTAATAAAAAGTATGTTTTAAAAAAAAAGAGAGTTTATTGAAAGATATCCTTAACTTCTCCATAGAGAGGATTACAAACATTTTAAATTTCAGATGAGTCACACCCTTAATTAGCACCTGATAAACTATATTTTCTGTATTTTAGAATTTCTGTTTTGTTGGAAGCCGCCCAGAGTGGCTGGGGGAACCCGGCCAGATGGGCGGGGTATAAATAATAAATTATTATTATTATTATTATTATTATATGAACCTTTGTAGCCTAGTTAGTATTACCGAGTATAGTTTGCTCATTTTGAAACAAAATTCTTCCAAGTTGAACTAGAAAACTTGTTGGGTAGCTCTCAGAAGGTGAGACTGGGACCCCGCTGCTTCATCCCATGAGAATCACCACCTTGGCAGTGTCACAAGGTTCACTGCTGTGTAGAAATGCCACCAAAATTCACCAGATTCAGGTCTGGAGATGAGCTTTTGTAGTGCTCGTCTCAAATGAAGGAAGGAAGCCTTAGAAGTTCCTAGGTTCTTCTCTGGTTCTGATGAAAATCAAAGGAAGAGAAAACTTTATGGTGGACTTCGCCTTTGAAATGCTGCACCCAGCAAAACTGCTTCTGGGTGGGCAGGTGGGGGAACCTCCCCATAGAATAGAAGAGACCCCTAAAGAAGAACCCAAATTGATATTACCAACCACCACCACCACAACTTCTGAAACCCTTTTAGGCTGATTGTTTAGAAAGTCAACATTAAATATAAAATATTCAGGGGCATGTTGTTGTTGTTTTTTAAAAAACACAACAACCCCAAAATAAATTACTATGTAAAATAATTATCACTGAAGTTGATGACATTGAATTTGACCTTGTCCAGGAGATCTTCTCAGCCTAACTTCTGCATTACAGTGCAATGCTTTTCAGGCCCTCCTAGGCAACACAATGAATGTAGAAGGTGATTAACATAGAAGGGGAAATAATAATGAAGGAAACAAGACTAACAGAACAGTTGAAACATGCAGGAAACTTTTAAGTCGTCGTCGTCATCATCATCTATTAAATTTATATACCATCCTTCATCTGAAGATCACATACTCAAGGAAATGAGCACTTAGTAGTAGAACAACAATGAACTGTCATTAGAACAGATATCTCCAAAGGTTTTATAACAGTCTGAAATACAACAGTACTGGGAAGGGCATTTCAACAGAATCATAGTACTGTCTCTAAGATATTGCTATAGACATTTGAATGGAAACAGCAGTACGGTATTTCAAAGGACAGAACATGCCTAAAATGGAATGTCAGCAGCTAGCATTCCGAGAACAATGGAAGTGTCCCTGCTGGTCTGGTACTGGTTCTGATGCTGAATGAGAGCATATTGTAAAATGAATACAATGGTATTGTTCAAATAACTCTAAGGACCACCTTCAGTGGAATTACAGAGCCATAAACTTTTCCCCAATTGTAGAGATGTTTCAGTGGACTGATGGACCTGATGTTTGATAATAAGCACTGAGTATCCTGGAAAGTTATCTTGGCAGTGTGGTGGACAGCTTGCTGGAAACACTGTTTCAGTGTACAGCAGCGATCAACAGTGGTTGTTTTTTTTTTAAAAAAAAGGTTGCTTTCATGTTCATTATTAGGCAAAGGACTGAAAACAGAACAGCAAGTATCACAATGTTTCAAAGTAAATTTGTGGTGTACCACATTTGGAATATTATGTGCAGTTCTGGACACCCGATCCTAAGAAAGATGCTGTAGTGTTGGGAAAGTACAGAAAAGGGAAATTAAACTGATAAAATGTCTTTTCCTAGCACAAAGATGTGCAGAGCAATTCGACAGAACAATCCTACACCAGATACCTAGATGCACTGCAGATATACTGGCCCAGCAACAGGCAAAACCTGTAACCACTAGGGTTGGGTGATATCTGGTTTTCAGCATTGCCATGTATCACCAACTAAACATCACATCTGGAATAAGGATGGAGCTATGTAGAGGCATTGGCTGGCTTCACACTTTTTCCTGCATCGTGATTTTTGCATAACACACACACACACACACACACACACACACACACACAGAATACCGTATATTGCCAGATCAAAAATTATGAAACCAATATCACAATATGAACTTCAACCTGGTTTTGGATGATACTGTATATCACACAGCCCTAGTGCCTACTCAGCCTTGTGGGAAAGGGGAAAGATATAAGTACATACATACATACCACATAATTTCCACTACAGTCCACCAAACATGGAGGTGCTGGCAATGAATACTGCATCATACACAGAAGCAAAGGCAATCAGTGACATCACAATGATCTGGGCATGTCCACAGCACACACCCCATGCATCACAGCACACCATGGTACCACAATGATGATATAGCAGAAGGACTCTTTTTTAAAAAGACATTTGCAACATTTATGACTCTATATATATTTTAATAGCATCACAGCACGCAATGATACCACAGCAACCGCACTTCAGTAGCACAGTGGCTCCAGGGGAATGGGAGCAACCGTCTCATTTTAGAAATAACTATGGTATTGAGAAGAATTATTATTATTTTCAGTGCCTCTCCAAATGTACATGTCAAATTCTACTCATGGCCTCTTTTTAAAAAGAGATCCGCAACATTTATGACTGTATATGTGAGATACTTTAATAGCATTCGTGAGGACCTTAAATATACAGAAAACCAGTGTGGGGATGAATGATTTTGGTTGCAATTCAATATATACACTTACCTGGGAGTGAGTCCAACTGAACTCAAGGGGGCTTACTTCTGAATAGATATATATAGGATTTCACTGTTACAGTTCTGTTAACGTTTCACCAATTTGGGTGTGCACATGGAAACAATAGCTTGAAGATAAAGAAAAGTTGAGAGTGAGAGACCAAAGAATAGGCACACTCCTAGCAGTCCTGGAAGCAGGTGTCATTAGCTGTTCTTAGGGTGATCGCATAGTATGTCTGCAGGCTGCCCCAGCTTATTTTCACACAATCTGTCACTGAAAATAGTTCAGACCTTTTGCCTCATGCTGTGTTTTGTCAGGTTGCCCCTTGATCAGCATCCCAACTTTCTGGTTTCTTTGTGCCAAAGTGAATGCTTCATTAAATTGAAACTAGCCTCCCTCCAAAATCCTTCACTCTGTTAGAACAGTTATCAGGTGATGCTTGCTCCACATCTTAGCTCCTTATCTTTTGTCACCTCTCCTCCATCCTTAGCACAATCTTCCCTTAAAATGAGAAACAAGAGGCAGAATTTGCAAGCACTCATTCTTTCACTACTGATGCCATCAAGACCAGACCAGCCAGGACAGCAAATAGTATAGTAATTCATGTATTGCTATATAAATTTACAACTATGCATTTTCTTCCTTGTAAGCCACCTCTGGACCACCTCTGGACACAATGTTCATTTCTTCTGAGGAAACAAGTTTCTGGTCTTAAACACACAAGCTTTGTTATTTCATAGTCTTGCAGAAGGAATTTAGATGGTCTCTGGATATTTCTGCTTTGTATGCAAACAGGTAGAAGTGCTCACAGTCAATCACAAATGCTTTGTGTTGGTTAGAACTAGGATTTAACCCATATGGTATAACTGCCTAAAGTTGTGGGAGAGGCAGTGTTAAATGGAACAGTAACATAATATTTATGTTGTTGGGTGAATAGCTCCAGCCTTCCTTCATTTTTTTTATAAAAATAGATATATTTACAAAGTGGCAGATGCAAGCACTCTCTTGTTATTAATGAGTTTGCAAAAACTAAATAAGGGCATTAGTGTATAACATCCTAAGTGAAAATAACTGCTGACTCCTGATGTTGAAGCTTTTAGGAGGCTTGCTTTTTAAACCAGCGTGTACTTGAGAAATGGGTCATGGGTACAAAGTATAGTTGACTTCTTCGTATCCCTTGGAGTCTTTGTAACTTGCTGGACAAAGCTTGGATAAATGAATGTTTAACTCTATTAAACTTGTTAATTAACTTGCCAAGTTTGAGTCAGGCTTCTGTATAGCCAATCTCCTGCTTAGTGAGAAACCAGGAAGCCTTTCCAATCTGCAACACGGTTTTTCCTTTTTCCTTCTCCTTTCGTGCCACAAATGGCTTAGTACCAGGCATTAGGGAAGGGGGTTAAGCAGCAAGGAGGGATTATTTTCCTTCTCTGGTGCCTATTGTGAAGTGATAGAAAAGACCACGGCCATTCCATCTTTCAGTCTTTTGTACATCCAAGAGGACTCAAGGGAGGAACAGTATCTTATTTCACTTCACGCTGGGCTTTTGTAGAAGGCCTCTTGCTTCTGATGAGTAGAGCCCAAAGGTCAACACAGTATAGAGGTGGTCAAAAGGATGGAGAGTCCAGGAAGTTTCTCATTTCAGTAGCTAGCTTTTGCAGAATGCTGCTGGATGCTTGAGATGGGAACATTCCTAGAGCTTGATCAGAGAAACTTGGGAGCTGCACAGTCCCTCCCTCCCTCTAGGCCTGGGAGCATCACTGGGCTTGTTCATTGATGGCAAGGAGCCTCTGAGCAAAGCAAAACAGCCATTGTCAGTGTTTGTTTGGCTGTGTTTGAGCTGAGCTTGGCATCTACCATGTGGGCAAAAAAGCTGAAACATGAAGAGTTAATTTAGAACCCTTTTTTTTTTTGGTGGGCCATTCTCAAATTGACCGGAGAGAAATTTACTCAATAGTATCAAGGCAACATGCAAGGATCCTGTACAGTGGAACCTTGGCTTATGAACACCTCAGTTTATGAATTTTCGGTTTACGAACGCCGCGGACCCATCTGGAACGGATTAATTCACTTTCCATTACTTTCAATGGGGAAGTTCGCTTCAGTTTATGAACGCTTCAGTTTAAGTACTCCGCGGACCGTCTGGAACAGATTAATCCACTTTCCATTACTTTCAATGGGAAAGTTCACTTCAGTTTATGAACAGACTTCCGGAACCAATTGTGTTCATAAACCGAGGTACCATTGTATAGTGGGATGGTGAATGCTAGTTTGTACACCAAAGATGTCTGTATACATGACTTGCCTAGTGAAATAAGTTAACAGCAATTTCAGTGTGTTTTCACACATTAACGATTTTCTGAAACATTTGTTTAAACAATGTTTCTTCATTCCTTTCTTCAATGTAACGGGGCAAACTTGAAATGGGGCATTACCAAGGCAAGAGATTGTTCCTTTCTTATTCTGCTTTGTGGGTGTCCTTCTGAAACATCAAACTTTCATTATATTTAATTATTGATTGGAAGCATTTTTCATGCCAGAGCAGCACTTTACACATAGTGAAATCACTTCTCTGGAGAGAGGAAATGTTTCAAGTGATTCTTGGGTTGATTTCAGTTTTGCAAATTGCTCAGTTCTGCCCCCACCTTTGTGTACCCAATAAACTTAAAGCATAAAACGGTAAGCACGATGATTATGCTACCATGAATCACGTGGGCTCTAATGGCCTAATACTCTGAGCTTTAATTAGTAATATATATAATTTTTTAACAAGAGCTATATTGTGAATGAAATGTAGATGAATGTGACTTTATATCTGAGTTTCCCAGAAGGTTCTAAATGGATTCCTGCTCCTGGTGTGTGTCTAAATAATTAATAGAGTCACTTCAAGGTTTTAGACAAACAAGGCTATTGGTTGCCAGTAAAGAAGAAGAAAAATGCTATAGAGCAGTGTTAAGTGCTCTCCTCTTTTCAAGGGAGTTTGAAGTTTGGGGGCAAGATTACAGAGTTTTAGTTGCATTGGGTGAAGAGAGCACTGGAAACTCATGATGTCTTTATAATTTGCTTTATTTACAAATATTCAGACGAAGCACATTAGAGGTAAATAAGTCTGCTGAAGGAGTACAGCAGACAATTTTCAATATTTATTTTCTGGGAAAGCCCCTGCACTTGTTTCATATTATTCTACCTAGAAACTCTCAACATTTTCCTCCCTCAAATTCCACCCAAACTTAAACTGATTTTAAAGGTTTTATCTGCTCCCTAATACTAGTTGGAGGGCATCATTTTTCCAAGCTCTGCTTCGTTTTACATCCAATAGCTGGAGGGAGATTTCAGGCTATTAGGGGAACATTTCCTGTTATTATCTCTCACTGATGAAACACGAACCAGTCAGCAGAGGCTGAGCTAGCTGCTCCGGCACCCAGAGCGACGCACAAGATGTGCACCCGGGGGTGGGGTGAGCATCCCACAGGGGCAGGGCGGTGAGCACAGGGGCAGCGCCACCCACGGCAAGTGCCCCCCCTCAGCTCAGGGATGATACCCGGGGCGGCCCGCACCCCCTACACCCCCTTCCTCCGCCAGTGCCAGTCAGTCTAAGAAAATAATCCCTCCTAGCACCGGTAACAGTGCTTTCAGGGCTGTGATGTAGGAGGTGGGGAGCCACATGGGAGCCACATGCCAGGGATAGACAGGGTCAGAGACAAATGTGGGTGAATCCGAGGCAAAAGTGGATGGAGCAATGTATGTGAAGCTTTCCTTGGTGCAATAGGCTGATAACCAGTTGTGAAAAAGGTCATTAGTTTGCACAAACATGCACACACCTCTCTGTCTTCCACCCTTGCAAGTAAGGGCCCATTCCAGCCAGGCAAAAACCCTTGAGGAGGGTGCAGAGCAGGGCCAGTGAGAGGTGTGGTGTGGGGAGGGGTTGTGGCTTAGGGAAAGATCCCAAGGGATGGTCAGAAGGATCTAGAGGACTCTCTTGGGCCCCCTGTAGAATATCTTCAGAGGGGAAAGTTACACAACCTCTTTCTCTTGCCATTCCAACCTTCCAACCTTCCAAACTGGCAGTCTCAGCATTACTATTCATAGGTGAGGGGGACTCACCAGAATATTGTTTTATTTATTTGTACATTGACATGTTCAGGATCAGCACTTTCACAGAAGTATATCAAGCTGGTGTCCAACGTACAAAATATAATAAAATCAGGTTTTTTAAATAAAAAACACAATTAAACGTAATTAAAAACTTTAATAAATTGTTGCATTAGACTGTTTGAAGAACTCATTAATGTAGAATGCAGCAACTTGTTTACCAGGACCATGAAATGAGGTAGATAATGGTTGGAGGCTGTGGCATCCTTCATTTAGAACTCTTCTTTCTTTTCAGTGCCAGGTGAAATGCTTCTTAACTGTCTGGGCCTTTTAGTTAGCTTGTTTCTTGATGGAATCTTATCTGCAGTGTGATCTGTTTTATTCATTGGTATTTATTGTGGATATTATTCTTGCAATCTGCTATATGAGCTTCTGCTTAGGAGCAGCTAATAAATAATTTAAATAAATAAATGTAAAACCCAACTTGCCACTTAGAAACGAAGAAGGCAACAAGTGACCACTCCATCCTGAATGTGGAATGCAATTGCTTGTTTCATAAATTGTGTGTAGCACTGCACACACTGGAGGCAGGCATATGTTGTCCACATCTTCAAAAGAGAAAAAAGAAGATCTAGGTAACAACCGACCAGTGAGGACCAGGAAATAATAATAATAATAATAATAATAATAATAATAATAATAATAATAATAATTTATTATTTATACCCCGCCCATCTGGCCGGGTTCCCCCAGCCACTCTGGGCGGCTTCCAACAAAACATTAAAATACAGAAATCAAACATTAAAAGCTTCCCTAAAGAGGGCTGCCTTGAGATGCCTTCTAAAGGTCTGGTAATTGTTGTTCTCTTTGACCTCTGGTGGGAGGGCATTCCACAGGGTGGGTGCCACTACCGAGAAGGCCCTCTGCCTGGTTCCCTGTAACTTGGCTTCTCGTAGCGAGGGAACCACCAGAAGACCCTCGGCGCTGGACCTCGGTGTCCGGGCAGAACGATGGGGGTATGGGAATGTTAGGGATGTGGATTAGGATATATTATTAGATAGATCCTATCCAAGCTTGTGTTAGCAAGCTTCCAATATCAGCAGAGTGACATTCCCCTTTTGTGCGCAGCAAAGCATGTGCGTTAGATTCGCTAGAATCTCTATAACAATATTACACTTTATAGTTCAATATTACACTTCCTGGCAAAGGTCCCCTTTGTCCCTCTTAAAAGAAATACACAACACAGTGTTTATAAAATAAGATAGAGTTTACTTACAGTTTCATCCTGAGTTACAGCATAATCTCAGAAAGGCAGGCTTGCTTAGAAAAGTTACAAGTATATATACATCTAGAGACTACTTAGTAAAGTAAGACTCCATTTGGTCTCACTCTTGGCTGCAGGCCTAGAGTGAGAACCATGCTAACTGGAGATTCTCTTGAGATGTGTTCCCATCGAAGGAGGAAGTATCTAAGAGAGAGAGTGATTGCAGGCTAGGGCTTTTGTCTAATCCAACTCATTTGCATGTCTGAGGGAACAGGAACTGACCTGTAGTCAGGTGTCCCTCCAGGTGAGTTCCTGTTAGTGGACACTCTAGGAACTGTTGTGACTTGTCTGCCCCAGTGTTCCATCCCACAAACCCCTTCTCAGGCAATTCACAACATTCATTACATACAAAACAAAACATAAGCAACTTTATTCAACCACCCAAGAGTCCCAGCTTGACACGCAGGTTCTGGAAACTCTGTCTTGGCAGGGGTTTTGTTAGGATGTCTGCTGTCATCTCTGAAGTGCAGCAGTATGACAGTTCGACAAGTCCATCTTGTATCATCTGGCGAACGTAGTGGTACCTGACCCCAATGTGTTTTGAGCGTGCTAGGAACTTCTCATTCTGCGCCAGCTTTAGACAGCTTTGGTTGTCCTCCAGCAGGCTTATAGGTTCCTTTCTCTCCACGCCAAAGTCTGTTAGGAGTTGGTCCAGCCAGGAAATCTCTCTGCACGCTTCTGTAGCCGCAACATATTCCGATTCTGTAGACGATAAAGCTATACATTTCTGTTTATAACTGCCCCATGTGATAGCTCCGCCCCCATACATAAAGACATGCCCGCTTGTGGATTTATAATCAGAATTATCACCCGCCCAGTCAGCATCAGTGTACCCAATGAGTTTAGGGTCACTGACAGCTGGTAACTTTAATTTACAATCCATTGTACCCTTAAGATATCGAACCACCCTCTTCACACCAACCCAATCATGCTCAGTGGGACTACTCACTTTCCTGCTGAGAATCCCTACTGCATTGGCTAAATCAGGTCTGCATGTGGTAACTAAATACAAAAGTTTACCAATTGCTGAACGATACTCTGTGTTGTTTGGCAGCAGCTTCGAATCCTCTTGGTTCTTTAAGAAGTCTGTAGCCATCGGGGTGTCGACGGGTTTTGCATCCTGCAATTGCATACTCTCCAACAGTTCAATTATCTTTTGCTTCTGATTAAGTAGAAATGAACCATCCTGTTCTCTTTCAACTTGAATCCCGAGGTAATACTCAACTGGTCCTAATTCCTTCACTTGCACTTCCTTGTTGAGGTGCTGGACTACATTTTTATAATCCCTGTCATTTGACGTTGCGATTAAAAGGTCGTCAACGAAGGCAAGAATATAAGAAAATTGTTCATTACTCTGCTTAGTGTACAAACACTTGTCAGCTTCACCTTGCTTGTACCCAAGTTTCACCAGCATTCCATGCAATTTTAAGTTCCAGGCTCTGGCTGCTTGTTTTAAACCATACAGTCCCTTTTGAAGCTTGCAAACCAAATGTGCCTCATTTGGCTTTATAAAACCTTTAGGCTGCTTCATGTAAATTTCTTCAGAAATTTCCCCATGCAAAAACGCAGTAGCTATATCGATGTGTTTCACCTCCATCCCTTTTGATGCTGCGATGCTTAAAAGTAATCTTACGCTACTGTATCTCACTGTCGGTGCAAAGATTGGTCATAGTCGTGGCCATATTGCTGTGAAAAACCTTGTGCCACTAGTCTTGCTTTGTTACGTTGCACCTCCCCTTCTGAACCCCTTTTAACCTTGAACACCCATTTGCTCCCAATTGCTTTCTTACCAGCAGGTAATTCTGTGAGTGTCCAGGTCTTGTTCTTGTGCAGTGCGTCAATCTCCTCCTGCGCGGCTTTCCTCCAGAGACTGGCTTCGGTGGCTGGCATCTGCTCTACCTCTTCCCAAGTGGAAGGTTCTGGTGGAGACGCCGACCCTGCAAAGTAGGACAGTCGTAGTGGCGGAACGCCCTTGTTGGTTCTGGATGAGCATCTGACCTCTGGTTGTGCAACCGCATCAGCATCCTCATCCTCCTCCAATGCTGGCATGTCCACGTACAGCTCCTCCTCTTCGTCTCTGGTGCCGCCAGGGGTCTGGACCTCTGCGTCTTCTGGGGTGTCGCCTGTAGGGGGTGTTGTGACACTAGAAGATATATTAGTTCCTTGTGCTAAAGGAAAACTTATAAACTCTTCATCTGGTGACTCTCTAGAACAGTCAATAACAGTGTTCTTTGTATCAAACTTTCCTAGTTCATCAAAATGAACCACATGGTATGGGTCTACTCTGCCACTCTTTGGATCTAAAACTCTATATCCCTTTCCTCCAAGAGCATATCCAACCAGGATACCTGCTTTTGCTCTGGAGTCAAGCTTGTGTCTGCGCTCTTTGGGCACGTGGTAATAACAGACACTTCCAAACACACGTATGTGCTGCAGACTTGGGACTCTCCCGTGCCAAAGTTCAAATGGTGTGCGTTCTGCACCCTTTGTAGGCAATCTGTTTTGCAAATAAATCGCCGTATTCGCCGCTTCACCCCATAGCTTCTGTGACAAGTTGGCCTCTTTTAACATGCACCTTGTCATCTCCATAATAGACCTAAACTTTCTCTCAGCAATGGAGTTCTGTTGAGGCGTGTAAGCAACTGTAGTTACATGTGCTATGCCTTCTTGTGCCATGATGGCCTTCATCTGCCGTGAGCAAAACTCTCCACCATTATCCGAAATTAAGGTGGAAGGAGCTCTCTGGAATTTGTTCTTCACCATGTTTAAGTACAGTTTGAACAATTCCGGTGTCTGACTCTTTTCTTCTAGAAAATATCCAACACAATATCTTGAGAAGTCATCTATAAATATCAGAATGTACTTATTGTTTCCTAGGGAAGGTACATTCAGCGGACCACATAGGTCAGTATGAACAGTGTCCATGACTTTTGTGCTTCTCTTCTCTGTACAACGTGGGAAGGAAGGCTTGACTGCCTTTTCAGTTATGCAAGTTGTACAGTTTGGCATTGGTGTACTGCAATTCTTTACCTGTAGACCTTTTACCAGATTTTCCTTCTGCATTTTCAGGATAACGTTGGTGTCCCTGTGTCCAAGCCTTTTGTGCCAGAGTTCCAGATCTGGTTGATCCTTTCTGCTGGGTTGTGCAACCCTTGCAGACTCATTCTCTGAAATATCAATCTCATACACATCATTGATTAGTTTGGCTTGAATAAACACTTCACCATCTTTTATCACATTGCATTGTCCATTTTAAAATATAATTTCAAAACCTTTCTTGTCCAAGCTAGACACACTTATTAGATTACAGTTCAGCTTTGGTGCATACTTAACATTACTCACTGTAGTATCAAAAGACTCATTGTTCACTTTGAAATTTAAGTTCAAAGATCCTGCACCTATTGACTTTATAACATTTCCATCAGCAATTTCAATCTCAGACTGTTTATTATTGTCTATTTCATTGAAATATTCCCTTTTATAACAGAAGTGGCTGCTTGCTGCACTCTGGAAAGCTACATTTCTTTCTTGCAATATCATTGCACGCCCACGACCCCCCTTCTTTTCGCCTTTTGGTGGAAAGGGGCGGGATTTATTCCTAGGTGCCCGGCATTCCTTCGCCATGTGCCCTTTTAAATTGCAGTTAAAGCAAATTATTTCCTTTGGCGTTTGTCTGGACCTTTGAAAATGCTTGGAAGCATAATTAGTGTCCTTTCTCCCTGTATTCCTTTCTGAAGAATCAAGGTAATCTCTGCATTCCTCTCTCAAATGATCAATCAGTTCTTCAAAAGTCAGGTCCCTTTTGTGATCCATGCAACTCTTGAATGAACTGAAGCTTGGTCCTAGAGATGCTATCAAAAATGAAACCTTTGTTTCTTCATCAAGGGCTTTAGAAGTAAGATCAATCCTCTGAACAATTTCACTAAATTTGCTGATATGGTCAGTGAATTCTTCTCTTGAATTCATCCTCAGCGCAGTTAATTTGCTCATCAAATTCCTGTAGGAGTTCTTAGTAGATGCTCCATACCTGCGCTCAATATCTTTTAAGATTTTAGCTGCATCATCTTTGCTATTAACTGATGTTAGATGCCTGTTGCGAAGTCCACTCAAAATTATGTGTCTGGCCTCGCTGTTCATGCGTTTCCAATTTGCTATCTTGGCTAAATCCTCTGCTGTTGTGCCAGTAGGCATAGGTTTTTCAATGGCATCCAAAACATTCCTTGCATCTAAAAATGCTATCAGGCGTTGTTTCCAAAATACATAATTGTCATCATCTAAAGCCATTAATCCTAGGTTAACTCCACTATCAAAATCTGCAAAAGCCATCTTGGAATCTCAAAATTCTAAAAAAAATTTCAAAATTCAAAAATTTGCCAAAAATTCCAAAATCAAAATCTCTAAAAATATCTCAAAATGCAAAATAATCTTCACTGCCTCTGAGTTCTCAGTGCTGTAAACTCTGAGGGAGGGGAGGGGTAGCTAATCCCCTAGGCACACTGGAGAACAATAGACCATGTGCTCACCAGGAAGTTCTAACTGAAAAATCCTACTCAGTTCAAAATCACAATCCAAAGCAATCCTTCAAAAATACACAAAAATACGCAGTTCTGGGCCGTAATAACCCTTTATGGGAATGTTAGGGATGTGGATTAGGATATATTATTAGATAGATCCTATCCAAGCTTGTGTTAGCAAGCTTCCAATATCAGCAGAGTGACATTCCCCTTTTGTGCGCAGCAAAGCATGTGCGTTAGATTCGCTAGAATCTCTATAACAATATTACACTTTATAGTTCAATATTACACTTCCTGGCAAAGGTCCCCTTTGTCCCTCTTAAAAGAAATACACAACACAGTGTTTATAAAATAAGATAGAGTTTACTTACAGTTTCATCCTGAGTTACAGCATAATCTCAGAAAGGCAGGCTTGCTTAGAAAAGTTACAAGTATATATACATCTAGAGACTACTTAGTAAAGTAAGACTCCATTTGGTCTCACTCTTGGCTGCAGGCCTAGAGTGAGAACCATGCTAACTGGAGATTCTCTTGAGATGTGTTCCCATCGAAGGAGGAAGTATCTAAGAGAGAGAGTGATTGCAGGCTAGGGCTTTTGTCTAATCCAACTCATTTGCATGTCTGAGGGAACAGGAACTGACCTGTAGTCAGGTGTCCCTCCAGGTGAGTTCCTGTTAGTGGACACTCTAGGAACTGTTGTGACTTGTCTGCCCCAGTGTTCCATCCCACAGGGGGTGGAGACGCTCCTTCAGGTATACTGGACTGAGGCCATTTAGAGCTTTAAAGGTCAACACCAACATTTTGAATTGTGCTCGGAAACGTACTGGGAGCCAATGTAGGTCTTTCAGGACCGGTGTTATGTGGTCTCGGCGGCCGCTCCCAGTCACCAGTCTAGCTGCCGCATTCTGGGTGAGTTGTAGTTTCCCGGTCACCTTCAAAGGTAGCCCCACGTAGAGTGCATTGCAGTAGTCCAAGCGAGAGATAATTAGAGCATGCACCACTCTGGCTAGACAGTCTGCGGGCAGGTAGGGACTCAGCCTGCGTACCAGATGGAGCTGATAAACAGCTGCCCTGGACACAGAATTGACCTGTGCCTCCATGGATAGCTGTGAGTCCAAAATGACTCCCAGGCTGCGCACCTGGTCCTTCAGGGGCACAGTTACCCCATTCAGGACCAGCGAGTCCTCCACACCCACCCGCCTCCTGTTCCCCACAAACAGTACCTCTGTCTTGGCAGGATTCAATCTCAATCTGTTAGCCGCCATCCATCCTTCAACTGCCTCCAGACACTCACACAGGACCTTCACCTCCTTCACTGGTTCTGATTTGAAAGAGAGGTAGAGCTGGGTATCATCCGCATACTGATGAACACCCAGTCCAAACCCCCTGATGATCTCTCCCAGCGGCTGCATATAGATGTTAAAAAGCATGGGGGAGAGGACAGAACCCTGAGGCACCCCACAAGTGAGAGCCCAGAGGTCTGAACACTCATCCCCCCACTTTCTGAACACGGCCCAGGAGCGGAACCACTGTATAACAGTGCCCCCAGCTCCCAACCCTTCTAGATGGTCCAGAAGGATGTTATGGTCGATGGTGTCAAAAGCCGCTGAGAGATCCAGCAGAAAGGTCCTGGAACAGACAATTGAACTCATTTTGTGATTACTAAGACCCAGCATGGGTTTCTTAAGCCAGTAGGGATGTGGGTGGCACTGTGGTCTAAACCACTGAGGCTCTTGTTGACTGTATAGAAATAAGAGTAGAATTTCAAACTAGGACATAAACTACAGTAGTATAGTATTTGCCAAACTTTTCAGAGTGGGTATCTACCTTTAACACCAGCCTACATTATGACATTGGAAGACAGGAGTGCCTGGCATGCTCTGGTCCATGGGGTCATGAAGAGTCGGAGACAACTAAACAACAACAACAACATTATGACATCTACTTCTAAATATTTTCTAGAACAAGTAAGCCTGTAACAAAGATTGTTGCAGTGTGGAGTGCTGCTGTTCCCTCTTTCAAACTGCCATTGCCGCCTCCTCCTCCATTGTTCCCCATTCTTTTCTAGGACTTGCCTTCCCACCCAGTTTCTCTTTCTTCACTCCTTATTGGGTTGCTCTCTGGGCAATAATTAGCATCAGCAATAGAGGGAATGGTGTGCCCATCTTTTTCCTTTCTTTCGTTTTCTTCTTGTTTCTTTTCCCTTCTACCTCTTCCTTCCTTCCTTCCTTCCTTCCTTCCTTCCTTCCTTCCTTCCTTCCTTCCTTCCTTCCTTCCTTCCTTCCTTTCTAAAACTGTAAACTATTGAAAAAAAGAAAAAGAAATGGCAGGTGCAATCCGTTTTAGATATGGGTGCATCTCAATCCTGGAACCCGACTCAATAGATAGAATGAATTGGTGGAACTTAGGGACAGTTAATTACTGCAGGAAATAGCTATTAAAAAGGCACTGTTGTTTTAAGACATCAAACAAGGGTTAACTGACATTTAAATATTTTTGTAACTGTTGTAAATCACAGTGCCCTAGCAGCTTCCAAATAACTTGAATGCACTGGCCATTTTCTTCTTCCAAAGAGATAGGGGAAAAGAAAATATTAATACAAGCAGTGTTGTCACCATCTTATTGAATTTGTGGTGTACAGGAAATTACATGGACAGCATCACCAGGAAAGATAAGCACATAATACTCAGAATTAATGACACAAGATTCTAACTCTCACTGTGTATATATTAGCACTTCTGATTTCACTCAAGTGACTGGGAAAGTATCATAGGTAATTAAAGCAAAATACAAACGGCTTCCATGAGTTGCAAGAAGCAGTTTAATTTAAGCGCTTGTGGATTAAATATACCTACCTGTCAACAGCAGAATAAAAACTGCTGTAATATATTTCATACAATAATTATACAACAATATTACTGTATTTACTCAAGTCTAATGTGCCATCGAATCTAATGCGCACCTCAATTTTCAGAACCTTGAAACAAAAAAAAAGTATTTGCTGGCGAATGTAAATGTGCCATCAAATCTAATGTTTGCAACGTAAATTGGCCAAAAAGGTTAGCATTACATTCGAGTAAATACCGTAATTATAATGATTATTAATGTCATTTATGCATCTCTTCTCATGCAGGATCCTTAAGTGATTTATAGTATAATAAATATATAAATGCTGTGTATATAAAAACAGCTAAAGCAGTTGCATAGATAAATACTGTACGTACACATGTGCTATCAAACAGCACTTCACGCGACTGGATCCCTTTTAGCATTCAGGGTATATGGGTGTGGGTATATTTTCCTGCTACTATTTATATAATTTATTAGTTTTAATATTTTTAGTAAAGGTAAAGGTACCCCTGACCATTAGGTCCAGTCGTGGACGACTCTGGGGTTGTGGCGCTCATCTCGCTCTATAGGCTGAGGGTGTCGGTGTTTGTCCTCAGACAGCTTCCAGGTCATGTGGCCAGCATGACTAAGCCACTTCTGGTGCAACAGTCCAGGTCCAGTTTGACCCCCCCTCTATGGGACCCTGTAAGTTACCTCTTTGGCCCTTTTATTGGCTCATCTGGGACCAACATAGATAGCTGGCCCTAATGAATACTTGAGGTTCCCAACCACTATGGTTCTAATTCATGGGCAATCATTTAATTTTATCCTGATTCTAATTTTTAAGCTGTATTTTAATCAATTGTTTGATTGTATTTTAATGTATTTGATATTTGATGTTAGCCTCCCTGAGGCTGGGGAGGGCGGAGTATAAATAACAATTTACTTACTTACTTTTGCCAATGTTTGAGTTCTTTTTTGGTTCCTTTGGACAGGACTTGGCCGTTTTTGATGGAAGCCTGCTTGGCTCTCATAGCTTCTTTGACTGCGCTCATTAACTTCTTGACCCTCTTGTTGACCCTCATGGTACCTTTCATGATCTTCAGTAAACACTTCAGCTGAGTGTCTAATAATTGTGACTTCACCTTTCAGTGTCATTTTTGCCAATCTCTTGATGGATTTTCTTGGCAATCGACCATTTGCATGTATATTTAATTTAGTAGCACTATGGCCAATGCTCCCAGTTGGCTCAGCAATACACATATCTCACGCCAATACACATATCTCACATCATCTAGGGAATCTAGATTTACCACTTTGTCATGACTGGAACACATTGGTAGTCAGTTTTAGGGCTGGGCCAGCTAAGTGAGTTGCCAAGGATTCAGGCCCTGTCAGAGCCCTCACGCCTCCTTCCCAAAGCCCAGCACCTCACTTACCCCTCTTTATGGAGGCAGCACGTGGGCTGGGGGGAGGCGAATGTTGCCGAAGGCTGCCAAAAAATACCTCAAGGCCCAAATATTGGACCACTCTGCTTTACCCTTACATCACATTAAATGGCACACTGACTGACCCAAATGTCTATGTCAATAGCATAGCCTGGATGCCATGGGGTTTTGTGACATCTATGAAAGACAATCATTTTATATGCTAGGGCTCTGTTGTTTTGAAATGGTTAGGCTGAGAAAATACCATAGTTGGTTGGTGCTGATTCCGGGGAGACACCACTGCCAGGCTGATTTGACATATGTTTGTTGGGGTACCGTAGAAGAACTTTAGGCATATTTATGCCAACAGCATATCTCAGATTCCATTGCCATAGCAGATCACAGGTTCTCTTAAGGTTGATTCCTAAATAGTACATCTAATTTATCACTTGCTAATGTGAAAGAAAGTATGACTTCTCTTTTTGACATTAAATGCAGAATTCTAATTTAAATAAGTGCTGCTGATAGAACTATCATCAGGCATCCCCAAACTTCGGCCCTCCAGATGTTTTGGACTACAATTCCCATCATCCCTGACCACTGTCCTGTTAGCTAGGGATCATGGGAGTTGTAGGCCAAAACATCTGGAGGGCCGCAGTTTGGGGATGCCTGATTATCATGAACTGAGCAATTTAATTGAAAGCTGAATTTAAAAACACACAACAATGTAACATTAATTGCAGTTTTTGAACTCAGCTTTAAAGTGGTATATATTCATATGGTTTAATTAATTCCTTAATCCAAAACAAACCCATAGAATTTGCTGACATTTCAAAAGTTTATAAATTTACTTTTGAAACACTGGGAGACATTGTATTCTCTGGAAGGGCACTTTGTCTGCACAGATGCCAATGGGTTAGTTATAGTGGTGATGTGGCTTTGCTAGATGCACAGCAATATATAACAAATGATGCCAGTCTCAAATCTCTTAATGGAAGATTGGCACATTGACTGCAATGGGCACTTTGGCACTATCCAAACATAGAAATTGGACTCTGGTTGACTTCAGAGGGAGAATTACACTCTAAATGTTTTGAGGCTGAACGAAAAAGATGTCTCTCTCTGTATTCAATTTTCAGATCCCTTCCCATTTCTATCAATGTCATCAGCATGCTGATATAATTCAATTCCATCTTCCATTAGCCACTAATGCCACATTAGGCTGGGCTAGCTAAATTAGATCCTCCCTAGGTGTTTGCTCTTGGCTCTCATAGTATGTATGAAAGAAGCAACCTGGTCTCCCCACTGGTTTCTCGCATTTGTTCCTAATGTACTCTGCCCACCCTGTCCATTCTTTCTAATCAATTTTATTGGCTACATTAGTGCTTTCCCAGCTTTAATGACTTGGGGCTTCAGATATAAAACGCACACACACAAAACGAAAACAAAAAAACCCAACCCAACTAAGAACAGAAGCTCAGAATGGATGAAACTCAAGTAGTACTATGGCCTCATCCAGAATTATAATCTTAACACAGTTGTTTAGAAGGTTAGATCAGTTCCATCCCTGTACTAAAAATGTGATTCTATAATCGTATATCTGGTTTCACAAACAGTAAAGGTGCTGCTTTCATTGTTGCACTGCTGCTATAATCAGTGGTGCTTAAGTTGTTTGTTTTAAACAAGTTGCAGATTGAATAATTTAAACTCAGTCTTTCTTTGGAATGGAATGGAATTCTTTTTAAATTCATATTGAAGTGAAGCAAGCTGTTTATATGCTGGCAACATGGTGAAGGCATGCATGGTGCCCAGTGACTTGTTCCTGCTGGTCTTTGCCTTCCTGGTGTAAAACCATTTCATGTTTTTGGAAAGATGGCTGTTGTGACAAAGTAAGACCCTACTGCCATAGGCAGCAGGTGTAGGGGGCCACAGAAAATTTGTGGGTGCTTGTGGTTTCTACTTGTCAGAGCCCCAACACAACCTCCCACAGAGTGTCAGAGGCCTTGCCAGGCCTCCAAACGTGACTTCAGGTAGAAACTGGAGGAAGGGGGTGCACTGGGGGTGGGCAGCCCCGGGTGTCACCACTGAGAGGGGGGACAAAATGCTGGACAGCACTCACTGCAGGGCCTGCAGTGTGCTCGAGCCACACATCTCTCTTGGGACAGATGTGGTGGCTTGGGCACCCACAGGCTCCCCGCAGCACCTTAAAGGCGAACACATTTTATTATGGCAGACACTTTCATATCCTCTTTATTATGGCACAAGACTCCACTTCATCCGATGAATGAACTAGGAAACCAAGTTACTAATGCAGCTGCTTTGGGGCTTCATTAGATCTTATATGGCAGACAAGAATAACAATGCCCTTGCTGTTTGTAAAAATGAAAAGCAGCTGCAGGAGACTATGGATTATTAGCGTGCAGGAAGGATGAGAAATAGGATTTTGACTTCTGACTTTTTCCAGATCAAAATTGCCCCCCTCCCACCTGCCTTTTTGACTAAGTGGGGGGTGGGGTGAAAGCAGCAGCAGCAGCAAAACCCAGGGAAGGAAGGCCGAGCCCCCCACCTCTCCCATCTCCCCGTTTGACCGCTCCTGATTGCACTCCCTTCCTGCAGCTTGCCATGTTAAAATTTTGTCGTGAAGCGCCTATACTAGTTTGCCATGTGAAATCTAGTTGGGCCCTAAAACAGATGTACTAGAAATGCAAGAGAGAATGAACTGCTGGTAATTTTGTGTTTTATTCCTAGAGTGAATCCATTAATTTTACTTTTTTTTAAAAAAAAGGAAAGCAAAAGTCAGTTTTAGTATGTATCAAGATTCAGGAGTACTGTATATAAACGTGGATTACTAATATTTATTTAAAAAGCTATATGTTGTTTAATAGATTAAAAAAACAAGAATTTGTCCCCTATCATTTATGATGTGGCCTATCCTTGATGCCACATCTTTAATGCATTGTACAGGGCACTGCCCTTGAAGATTGGTCCAGAACATGACTTGGCAGGGTACAGAGAAAGAGCATAGAATGTACTGTAATGTATAGTTAGGGTGTCCTAGTCTTAGGACCTGGGAAACCAGGGTTCAGATCCCCACTCAGCCAGGAAGTTTACTCGGGTGACTGGCCCGTCACCAACTCACAGGGTTGTTGTGAGGATTGCATGCATGGTGTACTTGACACTGGGCTGCACTTTGGAGAATTCACCACAACATGGTAGAAACTCTGCCTGGCGCCCTCCTTTTGAGATCTTTTTGAGATTTTGGGAGGAAGCCTTTTTCCAGATTTCACCAACACCTGAGCTGAGGATGGTGGTGACTGGTGAAGAGACCTTATCAGCACCCTTCCCTCTTCATATAGGTACCAGGTAAAAAAAACACCAAACCAGGCCTTTCTTTAATTTGTGCTTCTTTTGATTTGCATTCTTTTTACTTCTGTTTTGTTTTGTATCAACCTGCTTAGGTGTGAAGCTTTTCTTCTATCTTTCTCTACCTATTTTCTTTTTTTGTTGTTTTATTATAGTTCCTTGTTTTCTGTTAACTGCTATCTTAACTTTTTGTTTTTAGTTGCCTTGAAACCTTTTTTTAAGATGATGACAGGATGAAACATGTTTCTTCATTTCAGATTTAAAAACAATAACCCCCAAACGCCTTTGCTGAACTGCACTTATGGCCTCACCCTGTGCAGTGTGGCTCATAGCACTGGGCTGGATAGTTTCAGCACTGGCCAAAGGGCACTGTACTGCTTAGGACCCAGCCACTGCACACTCCTTTTTAGAAAACACCCCACAGTAATAGGGGATCACATTCCAAGGAGATGAGACAGAGCCACATTGTGATTTTATATCAGTGTCACTGAGTCATTTGCACTGTGGCAGGACAGGGTGTCCTGACCAAAGGAGAGAGACTGTTGTTAGGCAGTGCAGAAAGGAGCTTTGATTTTTCTAGGCGCTTACATGCAAATTTATTTTAGTTTTGCACAGTAAAGTCCTACAGTGGTACCTCGGGTTAAGTAAGTGCCATTTGCACCCCGAAAAGTACTTAATCCACATGCTGCAGAACCCGGAAGTAAACGCTTCTGGGTCCACGGAGTACTTAAACTGAAAGTACTCAAACTGAAGCGTACTTAAACCAAGGTACGACTGTAGTTACATCCTGTCTGGATTACTAAAATGTGTTCTACATGGGGCTGCCTTTGAAAATTGCCCAGAACTTTCACCTGGCTCAAAGAGCTGCAGCCAGATTGCTGAATGGGGAGCAGACGACTCCCTTGTTAGAACAGCGCCACTGGCTACAGGTCTATTTCTGGGCACAATTCAAAGTGCTGGCTAAGACCTATAAGTCCCTCTACTATGGCTTAGGACCATGCTACCTGAAATATCATATTCCCTCATATGAACCTGCCCAGGTTCTGAGATCTTCGGGAGAGGCCCTTCTCTCAGTCCCATCACCCTCACAGGTCTGCTGGGGGCGGGACATGGGAGAGGGCCTTCTTAGTGGCTGCTTCCAGACAACTTTGGAACTCCCTCCCTTGAGAAGCTCTAGACTGGCTACTTCATTGTTGTCCTTCCACTGGCAGGTGAAGAATTTCCTGTTCCAATAGGCTTTTGGGAACTGACTGCTTTTAATTAAAGCGGTGGTATTGTGCTGTTTTTATTGCAATTATTTGAATGATTTTAATATATTAGGCATAATATAGTTTTTATTCTATTGATAGAATTAATGGAATTAATTCTATTAATTCCACCCCCCTCTCCATGTATTTAGCAGCTCTTATTTTTATCTGTAAGCCTTCTTGAGTTCCATCAGGGAATAAGGCGGGGTATAAATAAATAAATAATATGCAACTGCCTATAGAACACAAAGCCTTGTTGACCCTTGTATTTTGACCTTGTTGTGATCATGCTGGTGAGTTCAAATGAGGCTGCATGTTACAGAGCAGTTCAATAAAGCTTTGAATCTCTAAGGGTAGTTAATTATCCTATAGGAGAGTCCTATTTGACTCTAGAAACTGAGAAGGGTTTGGTGGTTTCTTCCAGCAAACTACTTCTCAATAATTAAGGCCAATTGAAGAACATGAGTAATAGATTTAGCGTTTAGGAGCCAGATGCTTATAAGCTCCAAGATGGGTTTGAGGTCCAAAACAGAACTTAAGATGGGGGCTGAATAACTAGGCAATTTGGGTTATTCAGGTGTTTCATACCAAAGCATAGCTGGTAACTACCAACACTCAAGTTTAATCAATGACTAGGCCTGGGCAATGTATCAATATATCACCCAGGATGGGCATGAGGCCACGATAAACTGGGTGAAGCTGCCATTGTGTTTTGGCCCTTATACCACGGAAGGAACACATGGGCAGGTGGCTTCTTCAAACTTCTCCGCTGAGGGGTGTGTGGTTGCTGGTGCCTCAGTGGAGCAGTTTAATGAAGTCCCCACTGCAGCTCACATGAGCTGGAGGCAAGGGGCTTGATCATTACGGTAATTTTAAAAAACCAGATAATAATAATAATAATAATAATAATAATAATAATAATAATAATAATAATTTATTATTTATACCCTGCCCATCTGGCTGGGTTTCCCCAGCCACTCTGGGCAGCTTCCAACAGAAGTATTAAAATACAATAATCTATTAAACATTAAAAGCTTCCCTAAACAGGGCTGCCTTCAGATGTCCTCTAAAAGTCTGGTAGTTGTTTTTCTCTTTGACATCTGGTGGGAGGGCGTTCCACAAGGCGGGTGCCACTACCAAAAAGGCCCTCTGCCTGGTTCCCTGTACCTTGGCTTCTCACAGTGAGGGAACTGCCAGAAGGCCCTCGGCACTGGACATCAGTGTCCGGGCAGAACGATGGAGGTGGAGACGCTCCTTCAGGTATACTGGACACTGATACAAGGCAAAGCTTAGGGCTCATGCATGCTGCTATTACAGACTGCCGGTGGATATGACCAGAGCTGGTGGTGAGCATGGGAAAAGCCAAAGTGGGGGGGGGCACCCTCTCACCTTCTTCCTCTTTGTCTCTGCCAACTCTTTTCTCTCTCCCTCTCCCTCTTTTTTTCTTAAATGTGCATGTCACTTGACTCAAGCATCTGTAATTCTGTAAACTTCTTTTTAAATACAAAGCATGTGTGTAGACAGACCTGCCTATGAATGCTTCAGCTGTAGGGAAAGATTTAGCATCAGAGTGAATATTGGATACTTAATAAAGTAGATGGTCATTGTTACAGATGAAGTCTCCTTTTGTTGGGATGTTAAAATTTAAAATAGAGATGTTCAAGCCACAATCCTACATATAGTTACAGACAGTGCTTTTTTTCCTTAAAAAAATGTTTAGCGGTACTCTCATTTTCCTACTCATATTGAAATACTTCCCCTCAATGAGGCCAGACTTAGATTCACAAAATGTTTAGGGGTATGCATCCCCCTGCGTCCCCCCAGAAAAAAGCACTGGTTACGGGGAAGTAAGTCCCCCACAAACTCAAGGACCTTGCTTCTGAGTAAATATATTTGGAGGGAGGAAATGCAGGATGGAAAAAGTCTTACAGTGCAGTCTTAGGCATTTCTACTCAGAAATAAATTGTGACGAGTTCATTGGGCTTACTCTGCTTAAGTCAGCGGATATTTTAGTCTCTAAAAGGGAGATAGGGAAGAAAGGCAACAGAGAGCACCAGGGAGAGAATTAAACAGTGGCGAGAGGGGGAATTAAAAACTACTGAGGTAAAAAGAGGAAAGGCACATTGGGGAAGTTGGAGAATGAAGCTATTGGAGATATGCTGGCCTCTTTAGAATCAGAGCATTTTAGAGTTGGAAGGGACCTTGGAGGCACCTAGTCCACCCCCTGATCAGTATAGCATTTACAGTGCAGGATCTGCAACTGCAGCATCCCTGATTGAGGTCCATCCAGCCTCTATTTAAATACCACCCAAGGCAGCCTGTTCCACTGTTGAATCCGCTTCCCTATGATTTTCTAACAGAGAACAAGTCTATATCAGTGCTTCCCAAACTTTTCTCCCCATGGACCACCTGAAAATTGCTGAGGGTCTCGGCAGTCCACTTACTGGTACTGGTAATTATTTTTATGCCTGTTGTAGCAATTGTAATGCTCTGTGTTAGATGCTGTATGACTTTTAACTGTAATTTTAGAGATAGGCTATAGACCACCAGATTGAAGCTGGTGGACTGTCCTTACACCAGAGTTGGAGAGCTGCTGTACTACATAACAGAACCTCATCCATTCTCCTACAAGTCTCAAAGATTGCAGACAGTGGCTCCTTCAGCAGAGACTTGACTCCTCTGAGTCTGGAAACATGAGCTGGTCCAAAGTAGCTAGGTCTTCTCTAACCATCTCCTTGCCTATCCTGGGCTGCAGGTTCTTTCTTATGTTGTTGTTGTTTAGTCGTTTAGTCGTGTCCGACTCTTCGTGACCCCATGGACCATAGCACGCCAGGCACTCCTGTCTTCCACTGCCTCCCGTAGTTTGGTCAAACTCATGTTCGTAGCTTCGAGAACACTGTCCAACCATCTTGTCCTCTGTCGTCCCCTTCTCCTAGTGCCCTCAATCTTTCCCAACATCAGGGTCTTTTCCAAGGATTCTTCTCTTCTCATGAGGTGGCCAAAGTATTGGAGCCTCAGCTTCACGATCTGTCCTTCCAGGGAGCACTCGGGGCTGATTTCCTTAAGAATGGATAGGTTTGATCTTCTAGCAGTCCATGGGACTCTCAAGAGTCTCCTCCAGCACCATAATTCAAAAGCATCAATTCTTCGGCGATCAGCCTTCTTTATGGTCCAGCTCTCACTTCCATACATCACTACTGGGAAAACCATAGCTTTAACTATACGGACCTTTGTCGGCAAGGTGATGTCTCTGCTTTTTAAGATGCTGTCTAGGTTTGTCATTGCTTTTCTCCCAAGAAGCAGGCGTCTTTTAATTTCGTGACTGCAGTCACCATCTGCAGTGATCAAGGAGCCCAAGAAAGTAAAATTTCTCACTGCCTCCATTTCTTCCCCTTCTATTTGCCAGGAGGTGATGGGACCAGTGGCCATGATCTTGGTTTTTTTGATGTTGAGCTTCAGACCATATTTTGCGCTCTCCTCTTTCACCCTCATTAAAAGGTTCTTTAATTCCTCCTCACTTTCTGCCATCAAGGTTGTGTCATCTGCATATCTGAGGTTGTTGATATTTCTTCCGGCAATCTTAATTCCTGCTTGGGATTCATCTAGTCCAGCCTTTCGCATGATGAATTCTGCATATAAGTTAAATAAGCAGGGAGACAATATACAACCTTGTCGTACTCCTTTCTCAATTTTGAACCAATCCGTTGTTCCATATCCAGTTCTAACTGTAGCTTCTTGTCCCACATAGAGATTTCTCAGGAGACAGATGAGGTGATCAGGCACTCCCATTTCTTTAAGAACTTGCCATAGTTTGCTGTGGTCGACACAGTCAAAGGCTTTTGCATAGTCAATGAAGCAGAAGTAGACGTTTTTCTGGAACTCTCTAGCTTTCTCCATAATCCAGCGCATGTTTGCTATTTGGTCTCTGGTTCCTCTGCCCTTTCGAAATCCAGCTTGCACTTCTGGGAGTTCTCGGTCCACATACTGCCTAAGCCTGCCTTGTAGAATTTTAAGCATAACCTTGCTAGCGTGTGAAATGAGGGCAATTGTGCGGTAGTTGGAGCATTCTTTGGCACTGCCCTTCTTTGGAATTGGGATGTAGACTGATCTTCTCCAATCCTCTGGCCATTGCTGAGTTTTCCAAACTTGCTGGCATATTGGGTGTAGCACCTTAACAGCATCATCTTTTAAAATTTTAAATAGTTCAGCTGGAATATCGTCACTTCCACTGGCCTTGTTATTAGCAGTGCTTTCTAAGGCCCATTTGACTTCACTCTCCAAGATGTCTGGCTCAAGGTCAGCAACCACACTACCTGAGGTGTACGAGACCTCCATATCTTTCTGGTATAATTCCTCTGTGTATTCTTGCCACCTCTTCTTGATGTCTTCTGCTTCTGTTAGGTCCTTACCACTTTTGTCCTTGATTATGGTAATCTTTGTACGAAATGTTCCTTTCATATCTCCAATTTTCTTGAACAGATCTCTGGTTTTCCCCATTCTATTGTTTTCCTCTATTTCTTTGCATTGCTCATTTAAGAAGACCCTCTTGTCTCTCCTTGCTGTTTTTTGGAAATCTGCATTCAGTTTCCTGTATCTTTCCCTATCTCCCTTGCATTTTGCTTGCCTCCTCTCCTCCGCTATTTGTAAGGCCTCGTTGGACAGCCATTTTGCTTTCTTGCATTTCCTTTTCCTTGGGATGGTTTTCGTTGCTGCCTCCTGTATAATGTTACGAGCCTCCATCCATAGTTCTTCAGGCACTCTGTCCACCAAATCTAAATCCTTAAACCTGTTCCTCACTTCCACTGTGTATTCATAAGGGATTTGATTCAGATTGTATCTTACTGGCCCAGTGGTTTTTCCTACTTTCTTCAGTTTAAGCTGGAATTTTGCTATAAGAAGCTGATGATCTGAGTTACAGTCAGCTCCAGGTCTTGTTTTTGCTGACTGTATAGAGCTTCTCCATCTTTGGCTGCAGAGAATATAATCAATCTGATTTCGATGCTGCCCATTTGGTGATATCCATGTGTAGAGTCGTCTCTTGTGTTGTTGGAAAAGAGTGTTTGTGATGACCAGCTTGTTCTCTTGACAGAACTCTATTAGCCTTTGCCCTGCTTCATTTTGAACTCCAAGGCCGAACTTGCCAGTTGTTCCTTTTATCTCTTGATTCCCTACTTTAGCATTCCAATCCCCTGTAATGAGAAGAACATCCTTCTTTGGTGTCATTTCTAGAAGGTGTTGTAGGTCTTCATAGAATTGGTCAATTTCACTTTCTTCAGCACCGGTAGTTGGTGCATAAACTTGGATTACTGTGATGTTAAAAGGTCTGCCTTGGATTCGTATCGAGATCATTCTGTCATTTTTGAGATTGCATCCCATCACAGCTTTTGCCACTCTTTTGTTGACTATGAGGGCCACTCCATTTCTTCTACAGGATTCTTGCCCACAGTAGTAGATATGATAGTCACCCGAACTGAATTCACCCATTCCCTTCCATTTTAGTTCACTGATGCCCAGGATGTCGATATTTATTCTTGTCATCTCATTTTTGACCACATCCAGCTTACCTCTATTCATGGTTCTTACATTCCAGGTTCCTATGCAATATTTTTCTTTACAGCATCGGACTTTCCTTTCGCTTCCAGGCATATCCGCAACTGAGCGTCCTTTCGGCTTTGGCCCAGCCGCTTCATCAGCTCTGAATCTACTTGTACTTGTCCTCCGCTCTTCCTCAGTAGCATGTTGGACGCCTTCCGACCTGAGGGGCTCATCTTCCAGCGTCATAACTTTTATATGCCTGTTGTCTTTGTCCATGGAGTTTTCTTGGCAGGGATACTGGAGTGGCTTGCCAGTTCCTTCTCCAGGTGGATCACGTTTAGTCAAAACTCTCCACTATGACCTGTCCATCTTGGGTGGCCCTGCATGGCATAGCTCATAGCTTCTCTGAGTTATTCAAGCCCCTTCGCCACGACAAGGCATTGATCCATGAAGGATCAATCTTTCTTATATAATTTGTTTTTCTGCTCACAGGTTGAACTCACTTTCCTTTCTAGGAGAATATACCATTGCATATTAAGATCATTTCTTCTGACTTTTTGCTTCATACCTCAGAGTAACAATAGGACTGATACCAATAGAAGTTGAAGTGGCACTGTATGTGGTGGTTTTTTTAAAAAAAAAAAACCCCAAAGGTATCATTTGTTCTCTTTGTGTGTGTGCCTAATATACAGTATGTATAAGAACATTCAGTGTGGAGGATGTGGGTTGGCTTGAGAGGTAGTTTGTTGCTCCTGCGGAATATGCCTTCACATCTATTCTGAAACATAGAGGAGGGAGGGAGGGAGACTGGAGTGACGTCTCCCCACACTCCCCAAATGACTCCCTGGTTCTTCATGGTTCTGAAGAGATTCTTGGCTGAATTCTTTGCTTTCCATTTTCTGTCACTAGAGAGTCGGAACATTGGCTTCCTAATGCAGTGCACAGATTTTTACAAAAGGCTAGCTCTCTTGGGGTTATTGAGATAAAAGAACAGATGGTGCAGTTCCTCTGGAGTTTCCTAATTGTTGAGTTTACTGTTGCACATTAACAGCTAAATGCAGGCAGGGACGTTAACATAAGTACACCCAGCTCAGGCTTGCAGAAAAGGTGCGTGGAGAATTGTTGTGTTCCCTGAATATCATGTGAAGCAGAGGGGTTTCGGGTTGTTTTTTTTTAAGGGCTGGTAACAATGCAGCATACCTCTAGACAACTCAGGAATGGCATATTGTTCAGGATTTTTTGTTATATAATGTTAATGATTTTATAAATCATCACCACTGGAAATATATATCTGCCCCGAACAGAGGAATAGACCACCATGGAATGTTCTTCAGGGCATATGGGGAACTTTTGTTGCTAAATATAGTGCTCCCTTCATGGAGGGGTGGCCCCTACAACCCTGAAATTCCAGCTCAAACTCCGAGTTGAGGACAGTACTCACTATACATTGTGTTCTTCCTTTTGTTCTATGCTCTGATATCATTTGTTTATATGTAAATATCGGTTGAGGTAAATTAAATTTTTATAAAGACTGCCTCTCATGTCTTTTTTTCTTTTAAATTCTTGTGCATGTGAGTGTAAATTCTGTCTGAAGGAGAGACAGGTACACTCCCCTTCGCAGTAGATCTTATATTGCCTAGTTAGCTGATAAATTTGTACCATCTACTGAGGGGGATAACTGTCTCCTGGGGGGCAGAAACATGAGACACTCGACTCTGCCTCTTGTTTCTATCTTCTAATCCCTGGGACAGGACACTGTAAGAATTCTGAATCTGTGCCTGGAGGCAATGCAGGAGCAGATAAGGGTGAACAAGCTGAGGTTTAATCCAGACAAAGTGAATGCACTGCAAGTACAGATTTAGGAAGACATCATGCCCCAGAAAGTGCTTTGCACCTGATCTTAGACAGGGTTGCACTCCCTCCAAGTGCGCAGTTCAGGAGTTCTACAAGATTTGGTGCTAACTGTGGAAGCTCAGGTGGCAGCGGTGGCTGGGAGTACATTTCCGCAGCTTAGGCTGATGTGTCAACTGCAGCCGTGTCAGGAGAGATCTTCTGATCCATGTCCCAGGTGGGTGACTATAATGCACTTCAGACTGTCCTGTCTTTAAAGACAATTTGGAAATTATAGCTGACTAGTGGGGGGGGGAGTCAGTCAAATAGTTCAGAAAGTTTCCAGATTTGATCCCTGACCTCTCCAGGTAGATCTGGGAGAGACTCATACATGAAAACTAGAGAGCGATGCAGAGTAAATACTGCAGCCGATGGACCACTGGTATATGGCAGCTTCCTATAGTCCTGTGAATCGTGTAACACCATCTGTATATCAGCTGTAATGCTTGCCAGTGGTAAAGGAAAAATGAGATGCTTTCAGCCCACAGTTGTTCAGACAATCCTGAACTCAGCAGTTGATCCTGCTTCTAACTCAGTGTTAACCTTAACACATAAGCTTTTGTCCCAAGCTGCCTGGGTTTTGGCAAACTTGTGGTGAATGCCTTTGTCATCAAAAAAAAACTTGAAACTCCTGTGAAGTAAAAAGAGGCATGTCATTGGTCAATAAACATTCAATTTTACAACCATGTTTCAGTTCAACCTTAGCATGAAATTCAGAAAATTCCACAAGAGCCTGCTGAGGCTTTTGCAGAGGATAAAACCACGTATACTTAGAGAAGTGGTCAGTTATCAGAAGATAATATTTGGCCTTGCCAAGGGACTTCGGCATAGGACCAAAAACATGAGCAGAAGTGCATTTCAAAGGTCAGTTTAAAGTGCTGTTTCCAACCTTTAAACTTTAAGGACTTAAATGGTTTGTGCCAGAGGTATCTGAAGTACCACTCAATACAAGTGGCAGCTTCCTCAATCCACCTCCAAGAGTAATTGAGATAGCAGGTACTAGTGAGAGGATTAAAAAATTCCTTCAGTAGTACCTTAAAGACCAACTAAGTTTTTATTTTGGTGTGAGCTTTCGTGTGCATGCACACTTAATGGTATCTGAAGAAGTGTGCATGCACACGAAAGCTCATACCAAAATAAAAACTTAGTTGGTCTTTAAGGTGCTACTGAAGGAACTTTTTTATTTTGCTTCCACTCAGACCAACACGGCTACCTACCTGTAACTAGTGAGAGGATATTCTCCATTGAGTGTCCTTTGCTCTGGAATTCATTACCAGCTGAGTTCTGACAGCCTCGACTTTACTGGTCACTTGCCTTTCCCTAAAAATAGCTGCATTCTGTTATTATATTGTTCCTGATAGTCTCTGGGTATATAGCTATGCACTGGAATTGAGTTTGGGCCGGGATCTGTCTTACTGCTGATTTTGTTAGTGTGAGAAAATGTTGGTTGTTAGTATTTAATATTTTATTGTGGAAGCCATTTAGAGAGAGTCTTTACTCTTAAAGGCATCCTATAAATGTTTTAAAATAAAAAAGGATTAGGATCAGAGAGTGGTTTGTTTGTGATGTTCAATTTCATCGATGGTGCACGTCAAGATCTTTTAAATGACCAATTTAAATGCTGCAAAAAATAACTAGGGCAACCATTTTATTACATGGAAAGTGGTTTTCAAGTTCATATGCCTACATTCATTTTCCCTTGAGAGAGTTTCCTACTTAAACAATCTGACTTAAAACCCAAAAGGTTTTTTATGTGTAGAATTACTGTTATGCAAATCATATTAATTGCAAGTCTTTTGATGTGGTATAATCTCAGGGAGATGATCCTTCCTGTGGAGTGCTTTAAAATGCAAATGCAGAGAATCGCTATCCATTTTAAGAAGGCCTAGTCAACATATAACACCTAACCAATCTAGGTTTTCTGTTGATGTTTGATCCTTTAATATTGGTTCAAAGTCTTCGTTATTCTCATAAATAATAGTGCAGTATCATTTATGAGAGAGATTCTCAGCTAGGTACCTCCTTTCAAACAGAAACTGGGTCAACAAAGCTTATCTCCCACGTAGAATTTCTATTCCATTAGGAGTATAAATGAAACGCAGATAAAGAACTGTATACAGGAGAAACAGGAATGTGAAAGAATGTTGGCTTGTTATATAAATGTAGAAAAAGCATCTTATTTTTCTCCTTTTTTGTCAAGCAGCAAGCCATGGCTTAGCGGCTGGCATATACAATGAGTGCATTTTCAAATGCTGCATCAAGAAACATTGATAGTGACAATGACTTGTTTGAAAAGCTGTTTAGTTGCTCTGACCTTAAGAGATTGCCACCCCAATAGGTCTACTCTGTGCTTATTAACTCAGTTCGTGATAATTAAGAATTCCCAGATTCAGGGACAACTATTTTCTGTATGCTCCTTTCAGCTTGCATAACGAGGTTCTGGAAGCAAGGAAGTAATTTATTAAAACAGGGCCATGGCATTTGAAAATGTAGAACACACCACTTTTGGAACCAGTTACAACTGGTTTTGTGCAAGATTTTTAATTCTTCAGTCATGCTAGGGTGGAAGGCATGTGGATCCTATTTTTAAATGTTTGAACATTGTTGAACAGCTCAACCCAACAAACAGATTCAGTAAATAATCAATGAGAGTCAATCTGGTGTAGTAGACCGAGAGTTGGACTTAAATGAAGGAAACCTGGATTAAAATCTTCACTCAGTCATATTGCTTACTGGGTGACTTGACCTCTTCACACTTCCTTAGATGATGTAATGTAATAATCTTGATGTATGCCAATCTGAAAACCTTGAGAAAAGGTGGGGTCCATGTATAATCAGTTTTTAAATCCATATGAATTTTCACAAAGGTGAAAGAACTACTTCCACTTCCAAGTGAACTTTAAAGTGAACTTTAAAGATGTAGTGTTGTTTGTAAAAAATAGATGTTGATGATCCAGTGTTGAGTGAGAGAGAGAGAGAGAGAGAGAGAGAGAGAGAGAGAGAATATTTAACTGGCCAGTTGACCGCTTACAGCATCATTTAGCAGGAATTTGGATGCAAGTTACTGTTCTGAAGAGAGATTTAATAAAATTTATATACAGCTTGATTGTTAAAAACCCCCTCAAAATGGTTTACAAAAAGAGAAAACTATAAAACCAAGATACAAATGACCTTACTTTAAAAGACGCAAGTTAAAATACTACAGCAGGTTAAAATACACCTCAACTTTCTAACATCTGACTTGTTTAAACAAGAATGTTTTCAGCAGGCGCCTGCTTGATCTCAGATTCAATACGCAGGGCTTCCACAGTGCAGTTGCTGCCACATTAAACGATCGAGTTCTTATGGAATGGGTATTATGTGGCATCGATTGAAGCAGTTGAGTGGGTGATCTTATAGGTAAAGTTGTCAAAGGCTTTATATACTCACTAGCTGACCCGGCCACGCGTTGCTGTGGTTCTTTCTTGTGATCCCCCACCCACCCTGTCCTGATCCATGATGTATCCTGCCCCCTCCATACCTTTGGCCCCCACCCTTCGAAAAGGAACTGTCAGCTTCTAGGTTCTATTTCCCAGCATGCACTTTTGTCTGTGCCTTCTGTTGTCCCTGGGGAGTGTTGGCCCCTACCCCCGGTATCTTCCTACATTGGCCCCCACCCTTGGAGAAAGAACTGTCAGTTTCTGGGTTTCATTTCCCAGTATTTACTTTTGTCTGAGCCCTCTGTTGTCCCCTCCCCCTTGTATCTCCATACATTGGCCCCTGCACACGCATCGTGAACATTTCTGTATATTTAGAATAAGGATCGGGGGTGATGATGCGCCCTGGGACCCAGAGAACTACTTTTAAAATCCCGACCGGGGGTGTGTGTGTGTCAAATAGCGAAGCCCCACAGCCCTGTAGCAACAGACAGACCCAGACAGAAGGAGGGGGGGTCATATGGGCCACTTGGTGCGGGCCTCCGAATCCAAAGGGGGCCCTGGTCAGCATATTCACAATCAGTAAAATGAAAAAAGTAACAAAAGGGTTAAAAACGGCCACATTATCTTATCTACCTGGCCCGGGCCCTGTAAGGGCCTGGCAACAGAAGGCGCGTTCTGAAGCACCCGAGTTGTTCAGTTCCATAAAAAAACCAAGAAATGGCAAGGGGAAGGTAGGGGATTGTAAATTGAGGGGGGGGGAATTGGGCACTGCAAATATCTGAGAACTTAAACTGGGGAGAGAAAGTGCATGGTTGTTTTTTTAAAAAAAGATGCAGAGGGTTGCATTCAGTCGTAGTATATGTGAAATGGAAGGTAATAGCCCCCCTTCAGATCCCCCTGAGCCTCAGAGTCCCCCTGAGTTGAGGCGAGATACTGTGGAGAGGGCAGGTTTCATCCCTGTGTCTCCCCCCACCCTGTTCTGACCCTTTATGTATCCCTGCTCCCTATTCATTGGGCCTTGTTGCTGGAAAAGGCCTGTTTTCAGTTGAAACAAAATAAAAATATTCCTTCCAGCAGCACCTTAAAGACCAACTAAGGTGCTGCTGGAAGGAATTTTTTTATTTTGTTTTGACTACGTCAGACGTTGTGGCTAATCCCTGTGACTGCCCCCATGTGTCCCGATCCATGATCTATTCTGTTTGTCCCCCCCCCCTCTCCGTGACCGGCGTATCTCATGACGTTTTGAAGGATGGTATTTATTTTTGTCTTGTGGTTTTTTGGGGGGATTTGGGGGGGATTTGGGGGGGTAGTGGTGCTAAATTGTAAAGTAAAAACCCCTTGCCATGCCCCCAAGTGCATTGCTGTGGGTTATCCCCCCCCCCCGGGCCTAGTGGGGGCTTGGCAGGGGCCTACATAAAACAAAGGCCGTGCTGCAGCCTGTGATAATGGCCGACTTGGTGGTTTCAGTTGCTTGCTTGATGATGTCATTTGGTTTGTGGGTGTGGCTTAGATTTCACAGGAAGGGAGGGGGTGGAGGAGGGTATAACGCCACTTGAGGTCGCTGTTTGACTTGGTGGAAAACCAGGTCTATACCTGCCCAGGTGTGTGATTTGAGGGATTTTTGTCCCCAACAACGCTCGGGGAGTGGCCTGGATCGTTGTGTCAAAATTTCAGGACGATCGGTCATGCAGTTACGGAGAAAAGTGGAACACACACTTTCACAATTTTTACATTTTTATATATATAGATGATTTGATTAGCTGTAAGATTGGAATCCAAAGAACTGCTCTTTGGCCCACCTTGTCAAAGTGATTAGGTTTGGGTCTAACCGTTTCAGTGGTTGTTCCATATCTTTGGAATGCCCTCTCTAAGAAATTCATATGGTCTACTCACTAATTGTGGCCTTATCTTTTTTTAAATTCAGGCCTTCACTCAGGTGATTTCTAAGACACCCATCACACAACCTCCTCTGCAGCTTTAACAATTAGAAGTAATTCCAGAGGGACTGCCGCCATTTCAGCATGTTGTGCAGAAAATATTCCTTGCTCAGTTTTCCTTACAATACAGTATATGGTTGTTCCACATGCGGCAGCGTTTCCCAAAACAGAGCATTAAGAAAAGATGGTAGCTGCAGTGTAGATTTCCATGCAATGAAGCTTACAGAAGATGCTAGCTGTTTTTGTAGTGCAAGTGCTGGCTTTATGTTGCATCTCAAAAGCAAATTTCTTTCTAATGGAGAGTCTCCTGAGTCATCCAAGTCCAAGAAAACCACATTGAACTCAACGTTTCCCCTGATCACTTCTTTATTTAGTACATAGCTGTGGTAACATACTCAGATTAATCCAAATCCTCTTAAAAAGGAAGAAGCTGTCTGGGTTGCCATGCCAACTGAAAGGCCGACCTAGGCCTGCCCCACAACTCATTTTTTAAGATAAGCCATATTGTAAATGGAGTCAGTCAGGGCTGAAAGCTGTAGCAAGATGGATGATCCACTAGGTGCATCTTGGGTGTGCTGTGCTTCCTGGGAGAAACCAGGATCTAGTTAGAAGGCCCACCTTTTTCTCTGCCCTAAGAATCGAAAGCCTAAGACAGGGGTCCCCAAACTAAGGCCCGGGGGCCAGATGCGGCCCAATCGCCTTCTAAATCCAGTCCAAGAATCAGAATGGTTTTACATGAGTAGAATGTGTCCTTTTATTTAAAATGCATCTCTGGGTTATTTGTGGGGCATAGGAATTCGTTCATATTTTTTTCAAAATATAGTCCGGCCCCCCACAAGGTCTGAGGGACAGTGGACTGGCCCCCTGCTGAAAAAGTTTGCTGACCCCTGGCCTAAGACAACTCAGCAAAACTTTTATTAAAATAACTTATTTAGAAAACAGGTTGTTGTTTTTAATGTTATAAAGTATAAACCAATGTGGGGAAGCTTTTTGGCTCCACAGGCCAGGTCCTTCTCAGGATTGCCTTGTGGGCCAAAACTGTCAGGTGAACCATTGTGTCACATGATTGACAGGTGAGTTGTCATGCCTGTCAAACTCTCTTGTGCCAGGTACCCAAGCTCTTTGGGAACTGCCTCAGAAGAGGATTTGCTAACCCTACGCGCAGCATTTCTTAACGTTCCAAGCACACAGCTGCCACAGTGGTTATTAATCCCCATAGGATTGAGTTGGAGAGAAAAATGCTCTTTTTACAAGGATCACAAGAGAAGTCCCTCAAGCTTCAGGTCTATAAAATGCACGGGAAAGAAACCCAAGCCTGGGGGCTAGCAAAGCAGTTCTTGTTCACTGGGTGGAGTAGGGGAGGGAAAAGCTGGAAAGAATTGCTGAGGGATTTGAACTGAACTAGTTGGACAAACCAGGACTGAAACCTAGTCCATTTTTGGACAGAATGAAATTGAACTGGAACTGGCGAGGTCTGACCAAAGCAGAATAGAATGGTACCATTAGTTCTCATGAGCCAGACACTCTCTTTCTATTGCTGCAGCAGTGCCCTGTCTTATCCTCCTAGAACAGTGGTTCCCAACAGGTGGTCCGGGGACCCCCAGGGGTCTGCGAGCTATGCCAGAGGGGTCCGCAAGATGCTATTAGAATAAAAAATATATTAAATATATTTCGTATGATAACAGATTTTTTTGTTTTGGCCGCTTCCTGCATGAGCAGGAAAACAAGAATTAGATGAGGCAGTAGTTCTGCTGTATGCCGTTAGGTGGTGCTTTACAAACACTACTGTTTTGCAAAGAGGCAACACGCGCATTCTACTAACGCTCACCTCCCCAAGATGCTTTGCGCGCGTCGGCTTCATTTGTGCGCTACTGCGCAGGTACCCTGTCTTCTCCATTCCCCTCCCTCCTCCCTGGACTCTTATAAAAAGACTCTTAATTTGGCTCTCACTTTTTAATTTTAGGATTAGGAATTAATGGGGGTCCTTGTCACAATAGCGGCTCGATGAGGGGTCCTCGAGAAAATTTTGTTGGGAACCCCTGTCCTAGAATATCCTCTATGATAGAATCATAGAGTTGGAACAGACCACAAGGGCCATCCAGTCCAGCCCCCTGCCAAGCAGGAAACACCATCAAAGCATTCCTGACATATGGCTGTCAAGCCTCTGCTTAAAGACCTCCAAAGAAGGAGACTCCACCACAATCCTTGGCAGCAAATTCCACTGTCGAACAGCTCTTACTGTCAGGAAGTTCTTCCTAATGTTCCGGTTTCCGCCTGCAGGAATGGCGGACCTGTTTTCCATCTCTCTGACCTTCGTAAGGAATTTGGCGGTTGCTAGGGGAGTAAATGGCAACCCCCTACCCTCTCCGGGGGTTACGGAGAGGGGCCGCTGGCCCGCGATGCCCCCAGACCCACTCCGACTGTTTTTGGAGTGGGGGGAGCTTGGGCTGAGCACTTACGAGGGCCAGGACTCCCGGACGCTAATCTGCATGGCGGGGATTTCCATGGTTAAAGAAGATAATTAGGCTTAAATCTATGGACATACTTCAGAAGGAGGGGAAGAAGCGCTGTTTACTGCTGAGAAATTTATGCTGCTGAAAGGAGAGGAGTCAAAGATTGTACTGCATCTGGAAGAAGGATTGATGGGGACGGAGCGATAAGGGAAGTTTTTATTTTTTTTTTCCTTCATATTGTTGCCTCGTACCTTCCCGGACGCGATGTCCTGGCTTGTTTGGAGTGAAAGAGAAGCAAAAGACTGTGTGAGTTGAACTTTATAACTGTTGTTACTGAGCATATTTTTTTTTAAAGATGTGGAGTTGCCGATGAGAAAAGCCTCCCCCTAGTCGGGCGGAAGGAGTTCTGGACGCGCTCGGAGGATTTATGAGTTGTGACGCACTTTAAATTGGAGCAGCGACCTGAAGCTAAGTTCAGCTATAGGGCAAGGAGATCCATTAATTTACCAAGAGTCTATGGTTTGATGTTTGGGTCTCCTGCCTGAAAAAGCTGTAAATTCTATAATGATCGTGAATCTTCATGGCTGTGAGAGAAAGCGAAAGTGATTTGAGCTTTTTGAGATGGCGCTGCTTCGGGCTGCTTCGACGCAACAAGGAGCTCCATTAAGAAGATTTATGGGGAGGCTGGACTGATTAACTCACACAGGAGAAAGAACATCTGTGAAACTTTGTTTGATATTTATTCAGCGGCTGGGAAACAATCGGATGAAAGTGGAAAACATCTATGTGACTGTAAGGGGAAGATCTGGATTATTATGAACTTGGAGGACGATTTGAACTTTAGAAAAAAGACGGCAGTGGACAGTTGCGAGGAATTCCCAATTTCTTGAAGCATGGGAACCCAAATAAAAAAATCTTTAGATGATTTGGCATAACATTCGGTTTGATTGATATATATATGTGTATAATTTGAAATATTGAATGTGATATAATTGGTTTTAATTGGAAAATTAATAAAAATATTTTTTTTAAAAAAAATACTGTCAGGAAGTTCTTCCTAATGTTTAGGTGGAATCTTCTTTCTTGTAGCTTGAATCCATTGCTCTGTGTCCGCTTCTCTGGAGCAGCAGAAAACAACCTTTCTCCCTTCTCTATATGACATCCTTTTATATATTTGAACATGGCTATCATGTCACCCCTTAACCTTCTCTTCTCCAGGCTAAACATACCCAGCTCCCTAAGCTGTTCCTCATAAGGCTTCATTTCCAGGCCTTTGACCGTTTTGGTTGCCCTCCTCTTGACATGTTCCAGCTTGTCAGTATCTTTCTTGAACTAGTATCCTTCTTAAACTAGCTTGTCAGTATCCTTCTTGATCTAGAGGCTATACTCCTATTGATGCAGCCCAGAATTGCATTGGCTTTTTTAGCTGCTGCATCACACTGTTGACTCATGCCAAGTTTGTGATCTACCAAGACTCCTAGATCCTTTTCACATGTACTGCTCTCAAGCCAGGTGTCACCCATCCTGTATTGTGCCTTTCTTTCTTTTTTTTGCCCAAGTGTAATACTTTACATTCTAATCTGTTAATGTCATTTTGAAGTGTGATCCTGTCCTCTGGGGTATTAGCCACCCCTCCCAATTTGGTGTCATCTGCAAACTTGATCAGGATGCCCTCAAGCCCATCATCTAAGTCGTTTATAAAGATGTTGAATAAGACTGGGCCAAGACAGAACCCTGTGGCACCCCACTAGTCACTTCTCTCCAGGATGAAGAGGAGCCATTGATGAGCACCCTTTGGGTTCAGTCAGTCAGCCAGTTACAAATCCATTGAATGGTAGCATTGTCTAGCCCGCATTTTACTAGCTTCTTTACAAGAATATCATGGGGTACCTTGTCAAAGGCCTTGCTGAAATCAAGATAGGCTATATCGACAGCATTCCCTTCATCTACCAGGCTTGTAATTCTGTCAAAAAATGAGATCAGATTACAGTAGTCTGACATTACCTATTTTTCAGAAACCCATGCTGACTTTTAGTGATCACAGTGTTCCTTTCTAGGTGCTCACAGACCGTTTGCTTAATGATCTGCTCTAGAATCTTTCCTGGTATTGATGTCAGGCTGGGTATGTTTGGTAATAGTTTGGGTCCTCTCTTTTCCCCTTTTTGAAAATAGGGACAACATTTGCCCTCCTCCAGTCTGCTGGGACTTCGCCTGTTCTCCAGGAATTCTCAAAGATTACTGCCAATGGTTCAGAAATCACCTCTGCCAGTTCTTTTAATACTCTTGGATGTAGTTCATCTGGCCCTGGAGACTTGAATACATCCAAACTAGCCAAGCTTTCTTGCACTACCTCCTTACTTGTTCGGGGCTGTGTTTCCCCTGCTGAATCATCTGCTCCATATTCTTCAGGTCGGGCGTTGTTTTCTTTTTCGGAGAAGACTGAGGCAAAGAAGGCTTTGAGGTGTTCTGCCCTTTCTCTGTCCCCTGTTTGCATTTCACCATCTTCTCTTCTAAGTGACCCCACTGTTTCCTTGTTCTTCCTTTTGCTACGGACATACCCATAAAAGCCCTTTTTGTTGCTTTTAACCTCTCTAGCGAGCCTGAGTTCATTCTGTGCTTTAGCTTTTCTGACTTTGTCTCTACACGTGCTGGCTATATGTTTGAATTCCTCTCTGGAGATTTCCCCCCTTTTCCATTTTTTGTACATATCCCTTTTAAATCTTAACTCAGTTCAGTTAACTCACCTACTGCATAGCTGCCAAGTTATCCCTTTTTTAAAGGGATTTTCCCTTATGCTGAATAGGCTTCCTCGCGAGAAAAGGGAAAACTTGGCAGCTATGACCTACTGCATCATGCAGTTGGCTCACTTTCATCTTGAGGCCTCTTAAAACTCCTAGGCTGTGTTGTCAAGTCATGTCACCCACCTTATATTTGTGGATCTGAATTTTCCTACCGACTTTACATTTATCTGTGTTTAAACTCTTGATACACAAGGCCCAGTCCAAAATTGTACTGAAGGCTTCAAAAGTTGCACAGGATATAGAACAGCCCGTAGGCATAGCCTTATCCACATAATAAGCTCCATCCAACTGGAACCCAAGGAACTTAAATGCATGTGGATGGAGAGGAAATACGGTAAGTGGAAGGCAGCTCCCACAATGCACTTTGCCAAAAGTGCACCTTTCCCAAAACTCCTGAATAACTTGACCGCTTGGTCAAAGGTGGCATACTTAACATAACACAGCTCAGGAGGGATAGCATCATTTACTGATGAACCCTGAGGGTAAGATAAATTATGCATTCAGCAAAATTCACCTGGGGGGGGGGCTTTTTAGGCACCATGCCCAAAGGGGAAAGGTGCAAATCTGGGTAAAGAAGGCACTCAAACTTTAGCCCTCCCAGCTCCTCCTGCAGGTATTGGCTAATCATTTGTACTTACTGGTGGTGGTTTGCCCCTCCTTCCTTTTTCTATACACACCCCTTTTAAACCTGAGCTCATCTAAAAGCTCTATATGCAGCCACTGCAGTTTCTTAGAAGCTAGAAGTTTTAACTCACAGGCAATAAATTCACTCCCTGCTGCACATTAATCAAGAATTCAATTCAGTGCTGCTGGGGGTCATTTTATATATAAATGAAAATGGGACTTAGGCTGTATATATTCATTATATATAAATGAAAATGTCTGTCCTCAGGTTTACAAACTAGGCATACAAAGTGCCCATGTTAGGGAAATCAAAGGAGGCCAGGCTGGAAAAAAAATCATTTGAAACCTGTCTTTGAAACCTGTGCTGAAACTCTCTTGAGTTTTCCAGTTTTCTGCCTCTTTCTCAAGGCACTTTATTATCTCTCTGACCCTCCAAGTGTCCCTATTTTCCAGGGACAGTCCCAGATTTACAGAAGCCACCCTGATTTCTGATTTGATCCCAGAATGTCCTGCTTTCCCTTAGGATGTCCCTATTTTCATCAGAGAAATGTTGGATGGTATGGAGTTATTTTACTCCCCCAAGTCAAGGAGAGAAGTAACTATACAACTATACAAATATCTTCTAGACATTTGAAGGCAGCACTGTACAGGGAAGTTGTTAATGTTTTATTATGTTTTTATATATGTTGGAAGCCACCCTGAGTGGTTGGGGCAACCCAATCAGATTGGCAAGGTATTATAACAACAACAACAACAACAACAACAACAACAACAACAACAACAACAACACAGTCTTACCTCGGCTCCCGAACACCTTGGGAGTTGAACGTTCTGGCTCTCGAATGATCGAAAACTGGAAGTGAGTATTCCAGTTTCTGAACTTTTTTTGGAAGCTGAATGTCCGGCTTGGCTTATGCTATAGTTTCCAGCACAGCTGCACAATCGGGAATCAATCAGAAGCTACGGCTTGGTTTCTGAATTTTTTGGAAGTAAAACAGACTTCTGGAACGGATTCCGGTCATCTTCCAAGGTTCGTCTGTAACGGGATAGGATGTCCCTATTTTCATCAGAGAAATGTTGGAAGGCATGTTTTCTTTTTTGTGTGGTGTTTGCACGTACTTCATCATTGCAATGGAAGCCAAGGCGGGAGATGATAGATAGATGATAGATAGATAGATGATAGATGATAGATGATAGATAGATAGATAGATAGATAGATAGATAGATAGATAGATAGATAGATAATGAAAGGTTTGCTGAAATAAAGTTGAGCAGGAGTCAAAACAATACAGTTTTATAAGGGACGCAGGTGGTGCTGTGGGTTAAACCACAGAGCCTAGGGCTTGCTGATCAGAAGGTCGGCGGTTCAAATCCCTGCGACGGGGTGAGCTCCCATTGCTTGGTCCCTGCTCCTGCCACCTAGCGGTTCGAAAGCATGTCTAAGTGCAAGTAGATAAATAGGTACTGCTACAGAGGGAAGGTAAACGGCGTTTCCATGTGCTGCTCTGGTTCGCCAGAAGCGGCTTAATCATGCTGGCCACATGACCTGGAAGCTGTACGCCGGCTCCCTCAGCCAATAGAGAGAGATGAGCGCCGCAACCCCAGAGTCGGTCACGACTGGACCGAATGGTAAGGGGTCCCTTTACCTTTACCTAAAAGAATACAGTAAGGGCATCCACCTAATGTCGATAGGAAGGGATTTTTAAAACAGGTGCTGCCATATGAAAATATTGATTTGTCAGAAATGTGAAATGAGCGTCATATGACATCTTGCATGCTCAATGAGAAATGTTAAAAGGAAACAGATGCAGACCTGACATATGGTATGTTAAATAAACCATTTTGTTTTTCAAATTAAGTGGGAGAGGGATTGAACAGACAGGTGAGAAGCTTCTTTGCAGCCAAGTCGACAAACCACAGTTTTTCCAAATGCTGACATAGCGGCATGTAACCAGTTGTTTCTGGGCCAAGAGGCCAATTTGCAGGGCCAGTCAGAAAAGCTGGTGTTAGTTGTAAGTTTGGGGGAGTGGGGTTGGATGTTTGTGATTGTTTGTCTAGGGATAAACAACCAGTAGGAAATGGATAACTTTTGAAATCAGTGTCTGGAATTGAAGCATACAGTATGGCATATTTAGTGTTTTGGTGTCAGTTAACCTAAATGGCAGGTAAGGGAGACATCAAATTTCTCACATTAAGTGTTGGGGGGCTCAGGGACCCCATAAAGTGACAAACAGCTAACTTCTTAGGAAAGCACAGCCTGAAATAACACTTCTGCAGGAAACACACCATGTGAAAAAAGAAGATAGATGGTTAAACATGGCTGTTTGTTAAGTACTGGACAACATTTCACAGCACCAGGGAGTTCAATGTTCAGAGATGTAATAACTGTTCTTTTTGCACAGATACTTTTTAGTGAGAAGGATTGGAGGAGGTTCATTTTTATTAAGCATGGAAACAAAACACTCCCTATGTCCTCTGCATATGCCCCAAATAAATTAAGAAAAATGTTTCCTTTTTTAATCATACTTTCAAAGATTTGGAATAATTTAGAGATGGAAAGCTTATAAGAGTGTGATTTTAATTTGGTACAGGATGAAGACAGAGGTGAGTGAACTTAGCAATGTCAAAAGGCATGGGGGTGTACTTTACTCAAGGACCATAGGGTGGGGGTGGGGTGGAGAGAGAAAACGTATCCAAATTTCAGCACACCTTAATATACTGTATATATGTTACATACCGGTAATTGAATTTCCTCTGCTCTCTACTAGTAATGACTAATAATAATAATAATAATAATAATAATAATAATAATACTCAGTAACTTTATACAATAAAAGGTCTCAAAGTGACTTGACAATGTAAAATACACCAGTAAAAGATGAGCACCACTCTAGGAGGCAACAGTAATTAACCCAATACTTGGGTGAAGAAAAATGCTCATTAGTTTGCCACCAAAGGCCTAACAGGGATGGTGCTAGGCATGTTGGTGACTTGTAGAAGTCAGCTGTAGTTCACCACCTCTCAACCCACGTGGTGTATGAGCAGAGAATGCAGAGCCCCAGCAAAGTCTCAGCAGAACAGCTTCTTCCAGCGTCCCCGGTTAAGGGGGAAACCCCTCTCCTGCATAGTTGCAGGCATAGGCAACCTTGGCTCTCCAGATGTTTTGGAACTACAACTCCCATGATCCCTGATCACTGGCCCTGTTAGCTAGGGGTCATGGGAGTTGTAGTTCCAAAACATCTGGAGAGCCAAGGTTGCCTATGCCTGGTTCAAAGTAACGAGGTGTTTATTGTCTCCAGACACAAGACAAAGTGAAACACTACTATCTAATATACAGTGGTACCTTGGTTTAAGAAGAACAGCTTAGTTTATGAACAACTTGGATTACTGTGTTTTGCCTATATGTTGAACACAGCTCTATATTTAACTACATGTGGCGAGGGGAGTGAAATACTTAATTTGAATGCTTTTACAAATGTAATAGTTGGTGCTTTTGTTTGCAGTTTGTTATTTCAAGTTCACATTAAACAAATTATCCTTCAGTACAAGTGATAGGCCTAGCAAGATATGTGAAAAATAATGTGACAATTAAAGCTTACAGAGTGTTGGAAATTTAGCTTCTGAATTATTCTGAAATGACACTATTTTATTTAAAAAAACATAGTATGTTTGTTAAGGCAAGGCCAACACTAACACAAGCAAGCACTTAGAACAGATTTATATACATATAATTAGGGGGGGGAAGCACACCAGCTGCTCAAGTGAAAATAAGATGTTTTGTTTTACATAGCAAATGTTGGGAGACTAAAATGGACTTGTAGCCTCATAGTATAATAGAATTTACTTTGATGGTTTTGTATAAGGCTGAATTAGGATGGCCAGTTATCCTTTTATTTTTATTATTTTGCGGATAACAGTTCTCTTTTTAAGCCTCTTTTAATCTGCCCTTGTATTTTAAAGCCTGGTATTTTAACACAGCTGTAAAATGGTTGTGTTATGTGGGTGTATTTTTAAAAGCTCTGTCTCGTTCTCTTAAGTTGCTGGTGGCCCAAGCAGGGTGGCTGGCTCTGGTTTGGGTGGTGTGGCAGCAGCAGCAGCAGCAGCAGCAGGCGTGCACATTATCTGGGCAGGCCCAGCTCTAGGGGTAGTCTCGGTGGCGCAGGGCGCCAGGGCATCGGGCCAGCAGGGGGGCACTGCGTGGCAAAGCTGCGTGGAAGCCGCCGTGCGCCCTGCGCCCTGCGCCCTGCACCCGACCTGCTTAAGACGGCCCTGTATCCGGGCAAGGTGGAAGGAGGTGAGGGAGCCGGTGAGATGGAGCAGGCAGGTGCCTTTTGGCCCATGTAGACCCAGCTAAGGGCCAGTCTTGTTGGCTTCCATATGTGGAATGGGTGGCAAAGGGAGCGTCTTGTTCTTCACCCTAGGAACCAATATGTCTTGGGATATTCCTGACAAAGCCTGCTCTGTTTGAAGATCATAATTTTGTCCAAAGGGACAAAATAGCACTCGAGCCAATGCCATATTTATCTTTGAAAACACTGGAGAAACATATGGATTAACTTTGCTATATTAACAAACTAGATGCAACTAATGATATTCTAATTCATGTCACATTAGTTCAAGTGAAGCAGCTGAAAATACATAAAATCAAAGCTGTTATTCATGCCATTGCAGTACATAAACAGCTAGAAACTGGCATATGGTCACATAACCCTTTGCTCTTGAAGTATTTGTGGATTTCCGCTCTGTTAAATAGTCTTATAATTAGGAGATGGGTATGCTTGCATTTTGCAGAAGCATCAGCCTGTGTTTTTGTATTTGCCTGTGTGTTTTTTTAAAAAAAAAATATTTCCATTTTAGACAGGCAATTAAAATACTTGCTGAAATCTGGACGCTTATATTTAGGCTCAATAAACAGGAAGGTAGTGAATGTGGTGCTTTTCTCAAAGGAACTGAAACCTATACATGCCTGGGAGTTGGCTCCCATTGAACTCGAACATTAAAAACATAGGTTAGATCAGGGCCGTCTCAAGCAGGTTGGGCGCCGTAGCGCCGTGGCGCGGAGATCGCTCCGGCGCCCCTGCCCTGGTGGGCAGGTGCAGCGCGCAGCACGGCTTCCGCGTAGCTTTACTGCGCAGCGCCCCCTGCCGGCCCGGCACCCTGGCGCCCCACGCCATCGAGACTACCCCTAGAGCCGGGCCTGGGTTAGATGCTAAAAAAATAGTTGCCCTGTTGTTGGCAAGGCAAGTTAAAGTTTTAGCTAATAATTTTGAAATTTTGAAACCAAATTGTTACAAATTCTGCCTTTATTACAGACAATATATTTGTTCATCCTAAAAGTGCCACAAAGTATACTTATTTTTCAATAAAAAAATTCCTTCAGTAGCACCTTAAAGACCAACTAAGTTTTTATTTTGGTATGAGCTTTCGTGTGCATGCACACTTATTCAGATACACTTGAAACAGAAGAGTCAGACCCTTATGTATATACAGAGGGTGGTGGGGATGGGTGGGAATGGGTGATGGGCTGGTGGGAGTGGTAAACCTGTAGATGGCTGTTAACAACTGCTGATGACTGCAATTGGTCCTATTTCAAAGTATCCCACTTCCCTAGCACAAGGATAGACGACACATTTAGGTAAGTCATAAAACGGTTTATTTATAAACCTCTTCAAAGGTCAGATTCATGTGTCTTTTCGTACAGCACTTCAGGAAAAAGTTGCAAAAGCAGTAAAAATTGCTTGGTTACGAAATGGTAAAAGTTCCTAAACTATTGGTATAAGAAAACCTTTGTTCCAGACCCCATTCTTGTCTGAAACAAAAGAGGCTGGTTAAAGCCATGCGGCTGTAGGAAGCAGCTCAGAGCTCTTCAGACCCTGAATTCACATACAGACTGAGAACAACAGAAGACTTAGTTGTCCATTTCCTCCCAAGGTGAGGGAAAGTGACATAGGATAAGCTTGGCAGGACACCTTACTCTTTGGCATTAACTCCTAAATGTGTTAATTAGACTCAAATAGAGTCTTAATTAGATGCGGGTGGCGCTGTGGATTAAACCACTGAGCCTAGGGCTTGCTGATCAGAAGGTCGGCGGTTTGAATCCCCACGACGGGGTGAGCTCCCGTTGCTCGATCCCAGCTCCTGCCTACCTAGCAGTTCGAAAGCATGTCAAAGTGCAAGTAGATAAATAGGTACTGCTACAGTGGGAAGGGAAACAGAAGCTGTACGCTGGCTCCCTCAGCCAATAACGCGAGATGAGCGCCACAACCCCAGAGTTGGTCACGACTGGACCCAATGGTCAGGGGTCCCTTTACCTTATTGTGACTATATGAGGCTGTGTCAGGAGAATGGGCAGGAGTCAGGCCTCTGGGGCCTGTAGTGCTTTGCAGGACTGGGGCCTGCCTCAGCTTGTGCTCGAGAAGCAAGGAGTGGCCACTCAGGTGAGGCCTCAGCTTGTGCTCGAGAAGCAAGGAGTGGCCACTCAGGTGAGGCCACTTGATACCTCACTGCACCTGGTGGCAGGAGCTGGGAGGGATAAAAGCTCAGCATTTCACTTCAGCTCTTTGACACAGCAACGCTATCCCTGCCTGCTTGCATCTGGCCTCTTGCTCCTTGACCCTTGCCTTGCCGACGCCTTGCTCCTTGGACCTTCGCCTTGCCAACGCCTTGCTTCTCGACCCTTGGACCTTCGCCTTGCCGACGCCTTGACTCCCAGACCTTCGCCTCTGCCTTGCTCCTTGTCCCTGCGACTGCCTACTGCTGGACCCTCAGCCCTACACCTGTTCCTGCTTCTACACCACCATCTTGCCTCTGGTCCTGACGTCCTCAGCCAGGGCTTCAACTGACCGGACTGTGACAGGCTGGTTACTCTGGGGCTGGGCAGGAGCTAGTGAGGGGTGGGCCAGGGAGTGACATGCTGAGTGTCACCCCCTGTGGGGTGGAACCCGGGGTGGACCACCCCCATCACCCCCCTTGCTACGCCCCTGCACAGAGGGAGGACACACCGGCACTCCTGCTCTTTGGTTGCTACTTCCTTGCAGTGCCTGAAGCAACTCAAATTATTCAGCTTATATTGGGATAGCAATTATATGTTCTGTGTTCAAAACGCAGTCTTCCAAAATTAAAATACTAGTAGCTTTTACAAGGGATTAGTTGTGTGCTAGTATTGTCTTGCAAAAAACAAATCAAGGATAGCATGGAGTAAAAAGTGACCCTTCTTATTTTGAATGCCTGAAACTGTTTTCTATCTTTGAAAATGTTGTTCAACTTTGGGCAATGGTAAATTCAGATGTGAAGGGGCACTCATTAAATAGTTCGATCTGTTCAGCTGCAGTGGTTGCTAGAAATTTCTGGAAGTCCAGTGAGAACTGCTTGGTAGGGGGTTGGACTGGATGGCCCTTGTGGTCTCTTCCAACTCTATGATTCTATGAAGGTAAACAGTGTTTCCGTGCGCTGCTCTAGTTTTGCTAGAAGCAGCTTAGTCATGCTAGCCACATGACCCAGGAAAACAGCGGAAGTGGACAAACACTGGCTCCCTCGGCCTGTAAAGCAAGATGAGCGCTGCAACTTTATAGTCGTAACAGTGCGTAAAAAACACAGAACGCCAAGAAAATCTAGCCAGGTCCCTGAAATTTTTAATCAGTGAAACCAGAAGGCACCTCACCTCCCAGATGCCATATATAGCCAACCTTGAAATTCCAAAACAGCGAAGGGCCCTTTAGCTTTACCTTACTCTAGTAAGAGAATCCTTTTTTTTTTTTTTGGAGATGGGCTTGATGAAGAACAGCTTTTAAAAATGAGAACTTGGACTTTTAAAAGACAAAGTCTTTTTTCTTCTTTTTTGGCGATCACTCGTAGCCGAGTAAGATTGTCTTCCTTAAACATGGTTTTAACAATGAGTCTGTAAGTGACTGTGGAGGCCAATTGTGGATCCGCATGTCCTTCCACAGTGGGGACATTGGTTTCCAGGCGGGAGTTGATCACGGTGTGGATTTGCCAAGCGTACCTTCCTCTTAGCACGTTTCTCCCTTGCGTCCTGAGATCAAGTTTCTTCAAAGCCCATGACACCTTTGGTAAAGGCTGTTCTCCAACTGGAGCGCTCGCAGGCCAGTGCTTCCCAGTTGTCAGTGTTTATACTACATTTTTTTAGATTTGCCTTGAGACAAAGTACCCTCATTTTGAAACATCGTGTCTCCTCCACCCTATTCCAATGTAAATACATACTTGATGCAAAATGGGGGGTCCCCCATATCTCTCTAGAAACAGCAAGTCAATAACATGGCTCTGCCTCTGCCTGTAATGTGAGAACTTTGGTTCTAAAACATATTATTGCTTTCTCAAACCCCTATCATCTGTTCACAGCAAGAGAGGGAAAGAAGGATTCACTCAAGTCAGACTAATGTCAGTTCTTTAAAAAGCAGCTAGAAGAATACCCAACTGTTGTGCATAGCTATTTTGCTACATATACCTTTGTTTCAGAGATACACTGGCAGCTCACAGTTGTATCTCTGAAATGCTCATTTATCCAAATGCTCATTTTATACAGAACTTCACTTATCCAAACATGAAGAATTAGGACTCTGATTTCGCTATACATGCACTGCAGATTCAGATATACCATAGCTGCCAAGTTTTCCCTTTTCTCGCGAGGAAGCCTATTCAGCATAAGGGAAAATCCCTTAAAAAAAGGGATAACTTGGCAGCTATGAGATATACTGCTTGAAGTACTGCAAACAAATAAGCAGCCTTAAACAATCCTTACTTTTTGAGCTTTGCTGATCTGTGGCAGCTGTTTTACCAGGAACCACAGTGGATGGGAGGAAGGGAGGGAGAAAGATTGGACAAATAAGAGAACATTTGTCCCTTCCTTAGTTGCAATTTTCCAGATGGTTTCCCCGTCACTAAGGGGTAAAAATTCTGTGGTCAGGAACAGATTAGAAAATTTCTGACAAGACTCCATGAAAACCATTGAATTGTTATACGAATGCCTGGCAAAAAATTTCCAGGGAACGCATTGTGACTAGCTGGGCTTCCATTTGTGTACTGGTTTGAGAAGTGTGAATTAGGTAGTTTCTCATTAAAATGCAAACAGAATGGAATATACCCCCCCCAACCTCTTCCCTGGACAGTGGCAGTGGGATGAGCAATATCTGGCTTTCAATATCACAATACATCACCAGCTAAACATCACAGTATCTTGATATATCATGATATAGTATCCGTGGTACTGGAGGGCCCCACTGTGCCCACCCACAGAAGTGGAGAGTTTGCTGGGCATCCCTGTGGTAGAGGAGGTACCGTGCGTATCCACAGCGGCAGAGGGCCACTTGTGAGTCCCCACGGCAGTGGAGGGCTTCACTGCACCTATGCATGGTGATGGAGGGCCTCGCTGTGCCTATCTATAGTGGCGGAGGGCCTTTGCCAGGCTTCCCTGTGGCAGTGGAGGGCTTTGTGGGCACCACTGCAGCAGAGGAATGCCTCACCGCACCTATCTGCAGTGGTGGAGGGCCTTGCTGCGACTCCCCATGGAGGACCTCCCCAGCCATCCCCACAGAGGTGGAGGGCCCCATTGCGTCTTTCCACAGTAGTGGAGGGTGCGCCGCGCTTCCCTGGCAGCAGAGAGCTTTGCCGTACCTTCCAGTGGTGATGGAGGGCCTTGCTGTTGCCTTCCCGTGGTGGTTGAGGGTTTTAAAATGTAAGGAAATAGTAGATTTTTTTAAAAAAAAATTAAATAAACTTCCATATAATATATTTAATATATTTTCAATTAATTTAAGAGTAGTTCAAGTGATTTCCTAGTCAGGTTGCATCTGCTTCCCCACTCAGAGGTCTAAGTGGAATCTCTGCATGCATATGACCTACTGAGTTCAACTAAACTTTCTTCTACTTTCCCGGGAGTAAGCCCCATTGAATTCAGTGGGGCTTGCTTGTGAGTAGACATGCATCTGCTTGCACTGCTTACCAACAAACACCCTCCACCACAACCATTCTCACACAATACCCAACCTCCCATTTCAGCAGAAGGAACCAGTTAAATATTCTCCCCTCCATTTCTCATGACACAGAAGTGCCCCCCCATAAACCCATCCCACCAATCTCTCCCTTTTTATCAAAGGGAGGGAGGGCAAGCAAGCAAACAAGCAAAGACTTAGTCTCAAATAAATAAATAAATAAATTTCAATTTTATTCAATTTCAATTTCAATTTTAATATGGAGAAAATATATTTAAGGGGAAAACAAAAACATTTCCTCCCTTTTTTCCCACCGGTGAGAGAAGAAAGAAAGAAGTGCTTTCCAGTTCTTTTTTTTACATCCCCTGTTTTCTTTGCTGCTGGATTTTTGATGGCCTAACCTTAGGGTGAGGGGTCCCTCCTGGATTGTTAGCCAGCTCTGCATAATTAGCTGAGCTGTTGAGAGTTTTTGGGGTGAGAGCAGGAAGTTCTGCTGAAAGAGTTGGTTTGTGTGCTTGTGAAGGGTTAAAATTGGCCGCAGCTGAGGGCTTCCATACTTATTTCTCAGAGAAGGGAGGGACAACAAAGCAGGGAGAGAAGGTGCTAGATTTGAGTTAGGGTTGCCAGACTCAATAGAGGACAGGACTTCTGTGCCTTTAATTGCTCTGCTCTCTTTTGAGTCTGGAAACCTTAAAGAGAAACCAGCAGACCCTTTGCTTGGAAATTAAACAAAGGGTCTGCTGGTTTCTCTTTAAGGTTTCCAGACTCAAAAGAGAGCAGGGTAATTAAAGGCACAGAAGTCCTGTCCTCTATTGAGTCTGGCAACCCTAATTTGAGTTGACAGACTATAGACAGTTCACAAATCACAACTAGGTCTATTGCTCTGCCTGAAAAGGCTACTTCATCATTGAGACAGGAGTAAACTTTTGGTACTGAGTCCTGAGCAGATGAGAAACAGAAACAGAAAAGCAGCTCTAAACCATAGTTTTCTTGTCTATACCTGGAACCTGGGGCAGCTTTTTAATTATGGTTAACAAACTATGGTTTTGCTGCAGTGAAATACCTGGTCACTACTGAAGAATTACCACCTAGATAAGAAACAAAGACTAGGTATCAGAAATAACAAAATATTTGATTAAATTGTATGTTACTGCTCTTAAAAAGACATGCCTATTTACAACAAAGTCTATCAGTACCCCTTGGAACTTAGTGCAGTAATTCAACTAGTTGGAATAAGACAATGAGGGAGAGCCTGGAATTGCCTGTGCAAACTAAACCTGGAAACATTAATCAATATGTCATCTCTGTTTAAGAGTCCAATTTCTTCTTTATGGAAAAGTGGAATAAGAAATCCAAATGGGTGCCTACAATTAGCTGGGTCTTAGCAAATTTAACCACCACCCCCTTTTGCTAAATAAGTAGAAAAAATGAGACCTATTCTGATCTCCATAGAGACTGAGTAGGAAGTAGATAATGTTTCTGAACACATCTCATGCTGACACAAATAATATTATATCATGATTAGCAGCTTTGAAATTGTGCTGATTAGGGATCAAGTAACTGCTGAGTCTCTCCTCTCCGCTCTTCCCTTCTCAACCCTTGTTAATGGGGATGTGTATGAGCATCCCAGCTCACAGGGCTTTTAAAAAATGTACCGTAGTCACTTTTTTGAAATACTCACACACAAAAATGCAGGATGCTGGTAGCACTTTGGAGAGGCATCTTCTAAGTTAGTACCTGCTGTGATTTTTTGTGTGGATCTATACACAGTGGGTTGTTTCCCTTCCAAGCTATTATTTGTATTTAATCTACTGGCATTGGGTTCAATATACTAAAAATTAGACAGCTAAACCAGCTACCATTTCATTGAAAATCCAGGATATCACTCTTTATAAACTTTAGCAGTTTGGTCTTAGAAATGTGAACCCAGGGCACGGTTGCAAAAGAAACTCATATTAAAGTTATAGCTTGGACTTCAAAAAAATATGAGTTCATGAAGGTTAAAGTGCCTTTAATTTTCCATGTTTGTGCTATGCTAATTAAACCTTGGCATAAATAGTTAATCGTTTAACTTTCCTAAACCTTTAATTAAATTAGATGCTCTTCAGATTGCCAAGATGAAAGGAACAGTCTGCTATGAACATTAGCTACTCCAGGAGATGTCTACTTATTGAAAGACAAAAAAGGGTGATTTCATCTTGGGCTGTTGCAGAGCTGATGACGAGACCTACATGCCAATAAGGCTGAAAATACAGTTTTCATAAGATGCACTTTACTAATGAATCCGTAAATCTTTTCAAAGTCTGCCACATCATTAAAAGGAGTGAAATGCAGTATTAACGTTTATGAGCATTTGGTAGGCATGATAAATGTTTCTCAGAGATAGAGATCACAGCCAATATCACTCAGACAATTACTACAAGTTTTAAATGAATAACAAATTTAACAGTAAGAGGGGAAACGCCAAAGCAGGAACTTGAACCCACTTAGTGCAGATACCTCAAGGTTTACATTTGGCCATTTTTAAAAAACTGAAAGCATCAAAGTACCTATGTGAAGCATTAATTTATTAGAGAAGCAATGCGGAACAGAGCAATTGTTGCTATTTACAACCATCTTTTTGTCAGCTACTTTAGACTACCATGTAGTTGATGGTGTTTCCTGCTTGGCAGGGGGTTGGACTGGATGGCCCTTGTGGTCTCTTCCAACTCTATGATTCTATGATTCTATGTTAGATTCTTGTTACATAGTGGACTGGACCGAATTATTGACATGGCTGCTGGATGCTTGCGATAGCCATCTATCTATCAGGGAGTCATTAGTTGTTATTCCTGCATTGCGGGGAGTTGAACTAGATTATCCTTGGTGTCCCAACCCTACAATTATTTAATTCTGTGAGTACTATTTGCAGGGTTTGGAAGACAGTTTTCATAAATGTGAGTGAGACTATTTTTTAAGAAATTCCAGACTCTCACAGCAAGGCTCAGGCTGAGATGCCAAAGTCATTAAGACTGCTTAATAATAGGAAGGCTGGAAAAAGCAGTGAAAATGACCTACTCAGACAACTGCAGTTATGGCTCCCTTTCAGTTCATACATACCCCACCCAATGGCAATGGAATTCTTTTTGTGCTCTAGACAGAGCAACAAGCAGTTCATTCTAAGCAAGCACATAGAGCGCTCAGCCAGTGTAAAAGCAGAAAGCGATTAGAGCATACAGTGGTACCTCGTGTTACAGACACTTCAGGTTACAGACTGTGCTAACCCAGAAATAGTACCTCGGGTTAAGAACTTTGCTTCAGGATAAGAACAGAAATCACACGGTGGCAGCGGGAGCCCCCATTAGCTAAAGTGGCGCTTCAGGTTAAGAACAGTTTCAGGTTAAGAACAGACCTCCGGAACGAATTAAGTTCTTAACCCGAGGTACCACTGTATCTTCAAGAGCATCAACCACTGAATTAAAGTACATTAAAAAGTATCGATATTATTGCATGAGGACTGAATCAAGACAAAGGATTGATTCATCATCAAAAACTATTTTGTGAATTACCACACTTGGATATGTTAATGTTCAGATTTATTTATTTATTTATGCCCTTCATCAATATAAAACACAAAAATACATAACATAGTAACAAAAAACCCAAAACAATACACGCCTTCCAGTTTCAAAGGCCATAAATTGTTTAATCAGCCAAAGACCTGGAAGAGGAGGAGGTAACAGGCGGTCAATGGCATCTAAAACCACTGAGAGGTGGAGAAATAACAAGGACACATTTACCCTGTCTCTCTCCTGACCCTCACAGTGAAAATTTCAGGAGGACCTCAGCTCCCATGGCCCCACATAGATGGCGTGCCTGGTCGGAGGGGTCAGGGTTTGTCAGGACATCTCTGTATCTCCCAACATAGTTGCTTGCAAGAGAACATGCTGAACAATTGAACAGGATTTCAATTTCTAATGAAACCTATTCTGACGTTTGCATTGCCTGACTACATCTTGCTTTAAGGAAATAAAAAAATTCCTTCCAGTAGCACCTTAGAGACCAACTAAGTTTGTCATTGGTATGAGCTTTCGTGTGCATGCACACTTCTTCAGATACACACTTTAAGGAGTGAGAATTTGGCTATGCGGTGTTTCACTAAGCCATACAGTCTGGATGGAACTTCATTCATGGCTAGATTGAAGAAAGTATCAGATGTAAGGAAGAAAACTAGTTAAGTTTGATAAATATTCCAATGAAGATTGAAAACTTTAGCGATTCAGGATTTTAAAATGGACACGTAGGCAGCAAATTCTGTATTACAGACATTGCACAGAGGAAAGCAATTTTTTAAGTGTTGGGTCTGGAAATATTAATAATCCAGATGACATCAGAGGGATGAATCATCTGCACTGTTAGCTGGGGATAATTCCATTGAGTATATTGAGGAGAATTATTTAATATCATATATGACGAAAACACTGATTTGAACTTGTGTTACATAACGAAATTTCATTAACTGGATTACAAATTGACTGACAGAACCTACTTCTTCTGTATCGGCATCTCCCAAATTTTCTGCACCCAGGGTTGAAAATTACTTAGGCCATCCATCACAAAATGGCAGTGCAATGGCAGTTGATGGAGGTGGAATTTACTAAATCAGCTAGCAGCTACGAACAATTTTCTATTGATATGTAATCCCTCTTTGGAAGCTGCTAAAAAAGATTGCCACAGCAATCTCCTTGTGGCAGGGAGTTTAATAGTTCAGATTATGCAGTCAATCAAAGTACAGACATTGGCTCTGGAAGTATTAGTACTCATTTCCCCCAATTTTTGCATAATTTGCTATTCTAAAGGCTCTAATTGGAGTTTCTTGTTCTGCTTTTACACAAATATACCTGTCAAATTATTTTTACTCATCATCTCCTGTAATTTCTTCCTTTCCTTCCACATTTAACCTGTATCTAATCCCCATCCACTGCTACACTTCCAGCTTCTTTCATCCCTCCTCCTTTCCCATTTGCTTCTCCCTCATATAAGAGTCAAGTGAAGTGGTCCTGGGTCGGCTGTGGCACTGAGGGTGGGGTGCAAGTATATCTCACCCCCCCAGGCCTTTTCTGCCCCTTACAGAGCCACACTGTCATGTTCCAACCAACCCTCTCTTCCTAGCTCTCATTTTCACTCCACACAACATTTTATTCATACACACCCACACATAACCTCAGACCCTGCAAGTGTCGTCCCTATTTTCCAGAGACAGTCCCAGATTTATAGAAGCCATCCTGATTTCTGATTTGATCCTCAGATGTCCTGCTTTTCCTTAGGACAGTGTTTCCCAACAGGTGGTCCGCGAACCCCCAGGGGTCCGCGAGCTATGCCAGAGGGGTCCGCACCGCTGCCCAGCGCTGCCTGGGGCTGCTTCCCGCGTCCGCAGGGAGGGCGTAGTTCAGCACGGCTACTGATTGGCTGCAGGAAGCGCCAATCAGAAGGGGCAGCCAATCAGAAGGGGCAGGAAAGAAGTCTCCGCCCAGGCGAGGGAGGGGAAGGCTGGCCGGCAGGAAGAGCGAACCGGAGCATGGGAGTGTGCGGAGGAATACAGCGCCGCGCCCGAGAGGACATTTCCTGGCGCGCGCCTCCGTCCTGGCTCCCTTGGGGATGATGGGGACGAGGGAGCGCCCTTCCCCGCCAGGGCCTTCGGGAGCTGCGTGCCGGTTCGGCTGCTTTTGGTCCTCGCAGAGGCTGCAATGCACGGCCTGGCGCGCGCGGCGGCGGCTCCGCGGCCTCCCTCCCACCCGCCAGCTGCGTGCCTCAGCTCCCGCCAGTAGCAGACAGAGCGCAAAGCTCTTCCTGGCCCCGCATCACTCTCCTCTTCCCTGGTAGCTCCCGACCCTCTGCAGGAGACTCTCCCGAAGGGGCAGGAGGAGCAAAAGGGAGCCCAGCACCCCACTTTCCTGGGAATGGAAGAAGATGAGTTCGCCTTCAAAGTGAGCACTTCTTCCATCTTCCATTGCTGCTCCTGAGCCGTACAGAAAAAGTTTGAATGCCAAGAAGGTTTAAAAAATGTATTCTGTGTTTTTACTTGTAACCAGGCAGTTTATATTTTCTTCTGTGGCTGTTCTCCTATGACAGGGTGTTTTTATGTTAATTTGCACATGCATTTCCACCAACTATGAAAACTATTTACTGTATGATATCATAAATACTAATGTCGATCTGATTCTCAGGGAGCTGTACCACTACAGGAGAGCTATGAGCTGCCTTGCTGAAATCTAAGTAAAAAAATTCCTTCCAGCAGCTCATACCAAAATAAAAAACTTAGTTGGTCTTTAAGGTGCTGCTGGAAGGAATTTTTTTTATTTTGTTTCGACTACGTCAGACCAACACGGCTACCTACCTGAAATCTAAGGTTTGTAGGTGCACAAAAATATTTTGAAAACAGCTGCCTTGGGGTTAGAATCATAGAGTTGGAAGAGACCACAAGGGTCATGTAGTCCAACCCCCTGCAGTGCAGGAACCATCTCTAAACAAATTAATGGGGGTCCTTGTCACAATAGCAGCTCGATGTGGGGTCCTTGAGAAAATTTTGTTGGGAACCCCTGCCTTAGGAGATCCCTATTTTCATCAGAGAAATGTTGGGGTGTGTGGAGTTATGTTCTCCCTGAGCCAAGGAGATATAACCTTTAGAAGACATCTGAAGGCAGCCCTGTATAGAGATGTTTTTTAAATGTTTATGTTTTTATATATGTAGGAAGCCACCCAGAGAGGCTGAGGCCACCCAGTCAGATGGGCAGGGTGGTGATGTTGATGATGATGATAGGACACCCCTATTTTCATTGTATAAATGTTGGAGGGTATGTAACATTTCAAAACAGGTTCGTACTGAGCATGCGCAAGGGGAAGCCTTATGAACCCCCTTTGAAATAACATTGGCCACACAAAATGCCTTGTAAATAAAACCCACAGAACATTTCCCACAACAGATGGGCAAAGGCACATACTAGATGTTCCCCTCAGCCTAACTGAACAGTTTCCCAAAAGATGTAGTACAAAACCTTCCCCCAAAACCACTCCAAGAAAGTCTGTGGAAGAAAAATGCATACCACTTCCCAAAGGCAATCAAGCAATTTAACTTGTTTTTTAAAAAAGCAGTTTCGTATCTTTTCTGCTCCAAATTCAGTATGGGCTGCCCTCAAACTTATTGTTCTTTCACTGCCAAGTTTCGAGTCAGCTCACTGTATCATTTCCTAACTGTATCCTACTTTCTCCCAATTTCTCATTATAATGACAGAATGCGATTCAGGTGACACAGCCTTAAGCTTGGGCCACAACTGTGGTCCTAAGGTTTTTCTCTGTCCTCTTGTTCCAGCGTCTCCATTCTATTCCCCCTCCCACTCAGACATCAGTTTCCCCCCTCTTAACATTTAACAGTATCCTATTTTTTAATTACATTTTAAAATTAAATTTCCAATTTCTACATTTCTAATTAAACATCTTTTATATACCATACATTCATTGACTTCCCTCCCTCCCCTTCCAAGGTTCATTTAAGTTATCCATCTAATTTAATTTTCCTATCTTACATCAGTTCAAAATATGTTATACTGTTGAATTACTTTGAATTGCTTGAATTACGTTGAATTGCTTTTTAAACTGTGCACAATTATTTTCAATATACTTGACAGATTTTTTTTTCCACTCCTCTTTAAATACCTGTTCTTCTCGTTCTCTTATTCTACTTGTTAGGCCTGCTTATTCTGCATATTCTATCATCTTCAATTGCCAATCTTTCTTACTAGGGACCTCTCTCACGTTCCATTTTTGGGCTAACAATATCTGAACTGCTGTTGTTGCGTACATGAATAAGTTTTTCTGACTCCTGGGAACCTCTGAACAATTCCTAACAGAAATGCCTCTTGAGGTTTTTTGGGAAAGTTGTTTTAAACATCTTTTTCATCGCATTGTATATCATTTTCCAATATACTTTAACCTGTTCACATGTCCACCACATGTGGAAAGAAGTTCCTTCTACTTCTTTACAATTCCAACATACAGTACATCTGATTCCACCTTATACATCTTAGCCAGTCTACTCAGAGTTAAATACCATCTATGGATCATTTTAATTTACTGTAATTCTCTTTCAGTGTGTAGCATGCAGTAAATTTCAGGTCATTCTTCCAAAGTTTCTCCCAGAAATTTAGGTCTATTTAGATCCTATATCCATTGCCCAATGGGTCATTGACACTTGAACCAGCTTATTCCCATTCCAATAATAGTTTATACATTTGGGGCAATAATTTTTTCATTGTTTGTCAATAACTCTTTTTCAAATTGTGAACTTTGGTCCAAAATCCATTGTTCTTATCTAATTTAAAGATATCATGTAGTTGGTGGTACTGAAGCCAGTCAGTAACTTGGCTCCTTACTTCTTCCAGTGGTTTCAATCTGGGTTTGTTCCCTGAAAAGTCCAGCAAATCTCTCTAGGTCACCCACTGTCTATCCATGTTTATTCTTTTGATTGTAATTGTTGTAACTGGGGACAACCATAGGGATGTTTTGTTCTCCCAGACTCTACAAATTTCTCCTGATAACATGGTTAATAAAACTCTTATATGTTTTAGCTTTCCCATACCAAAGACATGCACGCCAACCGAACTTCATATTGTGGCCTTCCAAATCTAACATGTGTGCATCCTCCAATACAATACATTCCCTTAGCTAACACAGATAAGCTGTCTCATAGTACAATTGTAGATCTGGCAGAGCAAAGCCTCCTCTTTCTTTTGTGTCAATCAAAATTTTATGTTTAATCCTTGAGGCAACTTGGTTTGTCAACAATCAGGATCGATTGAAATAAAAACAGCATATTGGCAGCACATTCATTTTGAAAGCTGAAATTCTTCCTAGTAATAAAAGTTGCTCAAAGAATATCATTATTCCCAGGTTTAATATTTAATTCCTGTTTCTTTTTTCTCTCTCTTTTTTTTCTGGTGTGAGCTTTGTTGGATTAAAAAGCCTCTCATTATTGCCTTGCTCGCATCCCATAGTATTTAAATCTTATTCTTTATTATGGTTGAGATCAAAATACTCCAGTAGGGACCGTAGCCCCTTATTTACCATTCCTACATTCTGTATTATCTTGTCGTTTAGCAGTATTTTAGGGTGTTGTGTGGGCAGGAGAGGGATTAAACCCTGCAGATTTGTTATGTGTGGTACTCATGTATACCATGCTTCTCTTCTGCACACAGATTTGGCAATAAAAGGATGAACACAGGAAACCTCAGATTTATAGTAGTGTATAGATGTTGAAGCTTCATAACATAAATAGGTCACAGAAGCACTGCAATTGATACAGCATGTAGGGCATCACACCACACACACACACACACCTATTTGATTTTTTAAAATGGGGGGATGCATCGGACAGACTGATTTGCTTTGCTTAGAATTCATAGTTGCTCTACTGTAGCTTGGGTGGAATTATAGGATTCATTTTAAAGAAATACAAAGCATACCCATCTTCCTGAAAAATTTCAGCAGAAGCTTTTTCTATATCAATGTTAATGTTTATTGCAAGAAATCAAATTAGCATAACATAGACCATCTGCTTTTCCTTTGCATGCAATCATGTAAGTGGTTTAAGTCAAGACATCTAATTTAATCAGTTGCACTGTTTCTTTTTAAAAAAGCAAACAAACCACTGTATAAAAAAATTAAGGGCTCAAAACTGCAGCTTTTGTTTTTAAAAACTTGTCAGTATCAGAAAATAACACTTGGCAGCTTGATTAATTTATTTGCTTTTCTGGTGAAAAATTAAAATAAATTGGAAGGTATTTATTATTTTAAGTTATGGGTATGCCATGCACCAAGTGCAAGATTTGGTTCAGACCCTAATTTGGAGGCTGCCTACTTTGCCTCTAGTTCAAATCAGAACCTTGTTTTTGGAGAACGGAAGCTCCATTCATGAATAAGTGGAAATTTTAAAAGGCTATAACTCTTCTTTTTGGCTTCATGGCTATAAAACGGGTGGCCTGTAAGATCTTTTCAAAAAGGGTGCTTCAAGTACAACAGGAGGGTACCACTCCAGAGCATGCTCCAGGATATGAAGGCCCCTCCAGTCTTGAGGAGGGCTTGTTGAGCTGGCAAGCGTGCAAGAGCACAGGCGTGGAGAGGCGAGCTGAAATGTATGTTATTTTTCGAAGTAGCAACTGCTTTGCAAAGCTGTTTCTGGCATTTAATAAATTATTGTTATTACTACTAGACTGAGAGACTTCTATTTGTGAGCTGGAATAAAAAAAGACCATTCTATTTTACACAGCTGTTTAAGTGCCTCTTGGGTCATGACTTGTGCTAGCTGCAAAATTATGTCCCTGTGCTGAAATGAGTGCAGAATGAAGAAAGGGCCTAGTCGATGATTAAATGCATAATTACAGGTTTCATATTCAGCCCTGTCACTTCAGTGACTTGCAACCTCTGTTATTTTGTTTAAGTGATATATATTAGTGCTGAACTGTTAAAGCCTATAATCTTACTGTAAGGAAATTGATCACCAGCTTTTGTCTTCAGTCAGAGCTTGTAGGTGTGCCGTGTCAAAACCCAGTAGGTAGACCAGAAGGGGGTGACTCAAGTTTCTCGCTGCGGTAGAAATAAGTCTGTCTTCCCCCACCCAACCTGGCCTCAACTTTGCACTTAATCAAAACTGTGCCTTTGCATCTTCTAACATGTTGGCCCAGGGGCCAATATCACAGCCTCCCGTCCCCTCCCAGCCCCATTTTTATTTCAATTTCATTTAATACTTATTACAGTACTCACTTTTATTTCCCAAAGCATTTTGTTGGCATCTGTCTGTCTTGAGAGATAATTGAGTGCACCTCCAGGGGATAAAGTCATACCACTGTGTTATCAGCACCAAAGTGACCTCTTCCAGGGCACAGGGCATAGCTGCCAAGTTTTCCCTTTTCTTGCGAGGAAGCCTATTCAGCATAAGGGAAAATCCCTTTAAAAAAGGGATAACTTGGCAGCTATGGCACAGGGGGTGAAGGTTCGGGGCCATCTCAGCCTCACTGATGTGGCCCAAAGGAAAGCAGAAATATACATTTGGCACCAGCTTAGCCATGGGAGTTTCTGGAAGAAGGTGTACAAGGCGCAAGCCCACCATCTTAGGGACTCCATCCATTCTGGATTTGTGTAGGGTTTACTCCTTAGCCTTTTCTTCTCCTGAAGATAATCCACAAGGCAGGGGAGGTTTAGGATCAGAGTTTTCATTCTCATAGGAGGGCTACCTTCTCAGGTTGACAAGCCCCACCTGCCTGCATCTAATATGGGGCGGGGGGGGGAACCCATTTTTTTTAAAAAAAAACATTAAATTTTATAAAAAGAAAAGAATAACATTCATGTAATTATACATTGGTATAACATTCATATTTGAAAAAGAACAAAAATAAAAAAAATAAAAAGAGAGAAAATTTTTAAAAAACTACAACAACAGATATTCCATTCCCCCCCCCCTCATTTTAGTAGGGGACTTCCCTGAGTCCCCCTTCTAGCGGTTCATTGCCTAACATTCTTGGCAAATTCTATATCAATTACAATTACAACATAATCTTCTCAATTTTACAACTCATTATAATATTCTAACCTTTTTTCCGTTATATCTCACATATTTTTTTAAACCTGCAACTTCACAATCGCTTCTAATTCTACTCATACATCAATTCTACAGTATTTTTTATAATACCTTCTAAATTTCTTCCATTCCTCTTCCACCTTCTCTTCTCCCCGGTCGCGTAGTCTTCCGGTCAGGTCAGCAAGTTCCATAGAGTCCAACATCATTATTTGCCATTCTTTCACTGTAGGTATCTTCTGTGTCTTCCAATACTTTGCTAATAATATTCTAGCTGCAGTTGTGGCATATAAAAACAAATTTACATCTTTCATAGGCGGGGGGAACCCAATTATAGCATTGGAACAAAATTCATAACCAAAACCCCAATAATACAAGCTACTCATCTCAACGCAGCATGAATTAACAAGTCAGTTTACCAAAGAATACAACAAGATTTCAATGTGCACTAGGTCACCAAGAGAGTGAGAAACCACATAGGCTCCCGACCTCTAAATCAGCTTAGAAACTGTATAAGACTAGCTTTCTGCGGAAATACACACACGCATATTTGAGAAGATGACGTTTCACATAGGTACCAGAAAGTGTGTAATGAATGTCACTGCATAAAATCATTAAGATACATTATTTTTCTTCTGTGTTCAAAAGGATGCAAATAAGTAGTACAAAGCCTGCTAAATACTGTAAGTGTAGGCAGGCATGGTTTCTTTCAGTTTTTCCATCTTAAATTCAGCTCTCCACTTTCCTACATCACTTTGTGATTTTTTTATATAAAAAGTCCCCAGGAAAATGTTTTAGTGCTAATTTATCCTGATGTTGCCCAACTAGGGGAGCTGATGAAAAACATTGTGTAGAATGCTTGAATTTTGGATGCACAGGGTGTTGAAGACTTTTAGCTTGTCTGCTAAAGCTGAAGCACATTGGGGCACATGTGTTTTTCTGTCAACATGATTCAAGGATAGTTGTTTCAGTTTTGAGAAACTGATATTCTGTAAAGAAACAAATGTATAAACAGAGTACAGTACCAGGGAAGAGCTATAGCTCAATGGCAGAGCAGGTACATTGCCTGTTCAAGGCCCAAAATTCAATCCATAGCATTCTCAGTTAAAGGATTTCGGGTACCATGCCGGCAAGTTGCTACTTATGTTGTTACTACTCATACCCCACTTTTCTCCCTGACAGGGACTCAAGGCAGCAACAATCACAGATAATAATGGCTCTCAAAGTGAACCATTCACAGTGGGATCAGGTGTTAAACAGGGTTGTGTTATTGCCCCAACTCTATTCATTATTTTCATTGCCATGATCCTACCCTTTGTCGACAGGAAACTCCCCACCAGAATAGAAATCATATATCGAAGAGATGGAAAGCTCTTCAATCTGAACAGGCTGAAAGCAAACAGTAAGGTTACCGTAACATCTGTCATAGAGCTTCAGTATGCTGATGACAACGTAGTGTGCACACGCTCAGAGGATGACCTCCAAACCATCCTAAATATCTTTGCAGAAGCTTATGAAAAGCTTGGCCTATCACTCAACATCCAAAAAACAAAAGTGCTGCACCAACAAGTACAAAATAACCCAACTCAGTGGTGTAACGTTGGAAAATGTTGATCACTTCTCCTACCTAGGCAGTTACCTTTCCACAAGGGCCAACATTGATGCTGAAATCCAGCATTGCCATGTCTCTGCGGGTGCAGCTTTCTCCCGATTGAAGTACAGAGTGTTTGAGGACCGGAACATTTGCAGGGAAACCAAAATGCTTGTTTACAAAACTATTGTACTACCAACCTTACTATATGCTTGTGAAACATGGACCACTTATAAATGCCATCTCCAACTACTCGAAGGATTCCATCAACAATGTCTCCGAAAAATTTTGCACATCACTTGGGAAGACAGGCGAACTAATTATCAGTGTACTGGAAGAAGCAAAGATCACCAGTGTTGAAGCAATGATTCTTCAACATCACCTTCATTGAACAGGTCATGTTGTGCAGATGCCTGATGATCGTCTTCCAAAGCAACTATTCCGAACTTAAAAATTGAAAGCGTAATGCTGGTGGTCAACAAAAGAGGTTTAAAGACTGTCTCAAGGCAAATCTTTAAAAAAAATGTAGTATAAACACTGACAACTGGGAAACACTGGCCTGCAAGCCAAGGGCGTACCCACCGCGGGGCAGGGAGGGGCCGCTGCCCTACTCTAGAGGCAGGGCCGGTCGGGCAGCTGCGGGCAAGAGTGGCGCTGCCGGCGGGGCTGGTGGGCAGAGGCGGAGGACAGCCCAGCGGAGCGCGAGTTCGGCGCCCGCAGCAGTCTCTTGCGCCCGAGCCGTGCGGAGTCCACACAGCCGCGCTGTGTGGGAGGGGGCAAGGGCTGACGCTCCCGACGTTCGGGAGACCTTTGCGCATGCGCAAAGCGGGGCGCATGCGCACAGCGCGGCTGTGGACTCCGGCGGCTGCCGTGCAGGGCGTATGCGCACAGCGCGGCTGTGCTCAAAGGTCTCCCGAACGTCGGGAGTCGTTCAGCGCCTGCCAGACCGCTGCAGCAACGGAGCCTCGGATAGCTTCGCGGAGGCCGGGGCTTTGCTCCAGACCTCCGCGGAGGCCCCGATCCAAGCCTGGTTCCCTTCTCTCCCCCCCCCCCCGCCCACCCCAGACTTCCCTCTTCTCCTCTAGGCGGCCGCTGGTTTTCTCCCCTTCGCCGCCGTCGCTTCAGGTTTATTTTGATTTCACCTGGGCTCTGTAGCCCCGCCCACATCCCCACTTTGTGGCCCCTCCCCTCCCGTGCCTTGGCCCCGCCCCTTGCCCCCCCCCTAGTTTTGATCCTGGGTACGCCCCTGCTGCAAGCACTCCAGTTGGAGAACAGCCTTTACCAAAGGTGTCATGGGCTTTGAAGAAACTCGATCTCAGGAGGCAAGGGAGAAACATGCTAAGAGGAAGGCACGCTTGGCAATTCCACCCCATGATCAACTCCTGCCTGGAAACCAATGTTCCCACTGTGGAAGGATGTGTGGATCCAGAATTGGCCTCCACAGTCATTTACGGACCCATTGTTAAAATTGTGTTTATGTAAGACAATCTTACTCGGCTACGAGTGATAGAAGAAGAAGAAGAAGAAGAAGAAGAAGAAGAAGAAGAAGAAGAAGAAGAAGAAGAAGAAGAAGAAAGATAAAAATAAGAAAAATAATTAAAAAGCAATTGAGCCTAAATATATTTTTGCCAATATGCAGATAATTACAATTAAAGCAGCAAAGCACCAGCCTTTTCATTAAAAGCAGTCCGTTCCCCAAACCTGTTGGGACAGGAAAGTCTTCACCTATCAATGGAAGGACACCAAGGAGGGAGGCAGTTTAGCTTCTCTAGGGAGAGTTCCAAAGTCTGGGAGCAGCCACCACTGAGAAGGCCTTGAGTGACAGTGGACAAGGTGAACAGTCTGACTCAGTGTGAGGCAACTTCACATGCAAACTGATACTGCAGGAATACCGCAAGGCTCTAGCATGCTCTCTTATCCAAAGGAAACAGGACACACGAGGTCTCCCACAGGCTCTGAAAGATAAAATCAACTGCCACCGTCTCTGACCACTGGTCCTGCTAGCAAGGGATGATGCGAGTTACAGTCCAACTACATCTGGGGAACCATGGTTGAGAAAGGCTGGTCTACACTGACTGAGAATAGCCCCCCAAGGTTTCAGACTGGAGTCCCAAAATATTGTGCAATAAATATTATATTTAAAGATTGCATTTGAAGCAGCCCAATTTAATGACTGAATGAGACTCTTTAGGCATTCTGTTCAGGGCTGGCAGAGTGAGGTGACTCCCTCAGGCAGCAGGATCCACAGGGGCAGCAGATCCTGATGTAGATCGTTACTCACCCCATCTTCCTTGGCAGGGAGGGAGGGGCACCATATTGTGTTTCACCTCAGGTGCCAAAATGTCTTGGGCCAGCCCTGGTTCTGCTCACCTGTCGGCAAGGTAACCCTGCCTGGGCTGGTTCACTCTAGTGGAGATCCCTCCATGGCATGGGCGTAGGCAGGGGGGCAGCTGCCCCCCCTAGAAGCAAAAAAATTAATGTATTTTACAGACCATAACCAGCACTTTTCCCCTCCAAAAACTGAAGTGGAAAGGGCTTTGCTTTAGCAAGAGCAGCTAAGTCTCCGCTTGCTGGGGGGGGGGGGGACACAGCAGTAACAAAAACACATCAAATAAATAAAGGAAAGTGGCTACCAGTAGTTAAGCAGTTAAGACAATGGAGCATATATCCCCAGGCAAGATTCGATAGCTGACCATTTCACCCTATTGTTCTTAAGTGGCAGTTGTTAATGAGCATTCAGGAGCATTAAGAGTTCTATTGGCGATTTAATGAGGGTGCAGACTCAGAGGATTCAATTTGAATAAGGTGGCTCTGCAAGGCTAAAAAGAAGTGAATAAGAAAGGGGGGGCTGTAGCTTTGACAGACACAGTGATGTTTATAAAAAGCATTGGTGTTCCAGTCTGCCCCTCCTCCTGCATCTGTATACTGTAAATCAGGGGTGGCCACCTCCCAAGAGACTCTGATCTACTCAGAGTTTAAAACTGGGGGTGATCTACCCCCTTTTGGGGGGTTCAGGTCAAAGCTGTTTAGTTTTTTTTTAAAGGAAGGGAAGCCCTGTTTTTTTGGAGTTTAGGTCAAACTTTTTGAGCTTCTTTTAGGAGGGAGGCCCATTTTTGTTTAGGGCTTCAGGTCATAGTTCAATTTTTTTGAGGGAGGAGGAAAATTTTGGGTGAGCTTTTTTTAGGGGTGCCAGTGACCTACCAGTGATCTACCACAGACATCCAGTGATCTACTGGTAGATCACAATCTACCTGTTGGACGTGCCTGCTGTAAATCAAGCAGAGAGAAAGCTGCTTCACAGCTTCACCCAGAGCAGAGAGAAAGCAGAGAGAAAGCTGCATCACAGCGTCACCCAGAGGCACCCACAAATATGAGTTATCCCTATTTCTTCCTTCCTTCCCTCCCTCTTCCATCCTTAATAAAATACGGGGGGGGGGCAGATAAGCCCCACATAGAAAGCCCATCAACATGGGGGGATGACTCTTTCAAATACGGTATTTACCAGTAATTGGGGGGGGGGAGAGGCACCTAGGCCTCTAGGAGTTGGCTGCTATGCCTAGGAGTAGGACAATTCAAGAAAGCAGAATGATGCATATGGTATGGTAATATATCAATAGAATTGTAGAATTGTAGTCGGAAGGGACCACAAGGGTCATCTAGTCCAACCCGCTGCAATGCAGGATTTTTTTCCTAAGGTGGGGCTTGAACCATGGTTGAAATATTATGCTGATATGCAGCAACGCCTCGGAGCCATCGTGGCTGCGGCCATGCCTTGCCCCGCCCTCGCCCGCCCTTCCACCCCCTCTCGCCTGCCCGACCCTCCTGTCCTCTTGCTGCAGAGTTCCAGCATCACACCGTCATCCAGAGACACCCACAAATATGAGTTATCTCTCTCTCTATTTCTTCCTTCCTTCCCTCCATCTTCCATCCTTAATAAAATATGGGGGGGGCAGATAAGCCCCACATAGAAAGCCCATCAACATGGGGGGATGACTCTTTCAAATACGGTATTTACCAGTAATTGGGGGGGGCACCTAGGCCTCTAGGAGTTAGATGCTATGCCTAGGAGTAGGACAATTCAAGAAAGCAGAATGATGCATATGCTATGGTAATATATCAATAGAATCATAGAATTGTAGTCGGAAGGGACCACAAGGGTCATCTAGTCCAACCCCCTGCAATGCATGATTTTTTCCCTAAGGTGGGGCTTGAACCATGGTTGAAATATTATGCTGATATGCAGCAACGCCTCGGAGCCGTCGTGGCTGCGGCTGTGTCTTGCCTCGCCCTCGCCCGCCCTGCCACCCCCTCTCACCTGCCCGACCCTCCCGTCCTCTCCAGCCAAGCAGGGTAGCCGCCAACGCTACCAGCCCCAGAAGCACAAGGTGGCCGCTGCTGCCACCGCCACGATGTCATCAGGCCCGTTGGCCCTTTAGCCCCTCCCACTTTGTGGCCCCTCCCCTTCTGTGCCTTGGCCCCGCCCCTGAACGACCATGGCTTGCCCCCCCCCTAGTTTTGATCCTGGCTACGCCCCTGCTCCATGGGCCAGATTGCGCACGCGGCCATGATTTCCGGCGTCTGCGCAGACACGATTTCCAACATCTGCGCAGATGCGATTTCTGGCACTGTGGAAGCGAGTCCCCACACCACACTGCACCACTTTAGCGCAGCGTGTGGGGACTTGCCAAGCTTGGTTCAGGGGGGGCCCTTGTTGGCCGGTTAAACGACCCCTGTGGGCCGCTTGTGGCCCACGGGCCTTAGGTTGCCTACCCCTGCTCCAGACTATTACAACAGACCTGGTGTCACAGGAAACCAGCTCTTTGATAGACAGTTTCTTTTAACTTGCTAACGTAAGAGATCTGGAAATTAGAAATCTCATTGCATCAAATAATACTGGAGAAGAGCCCTTCCCTCCGAAATAGAATGTAACAAAATATTATTTTTTCTTAATGAGCCACTCTCACTGGAACTGTCAAAACAGCTTCAATAGTTTCTGGAAAGTTATACTTTTGTTTCCCACAAAAACAGTATCTCTGTCTCTACCACCTGCTGTTGTTTATGGCAGAAATATGTAGAAGTTGAAATGTAGCAAGAGCTGCTGATATACACCGTATGTGAGAGCATCTTCAGTAACATAGAAGCTTATTTCAAAGTAAACATGAATAGGAGAAATGGTGGCTACAGAGTAAAATGGAACCTAGTTTGGTCCCTTTGGAACAAGTCTGAAGGCGACCTGTATGTTGTCTGTTGAAGCTTGATTTTTTCATTCATGCTCCATAGAGATGCTGGCATAACAGATGTATTAAATAGGGCTATATATGCAGTCAGCAGTAAGATTTTTCCTAGGTTGGGCTATTCTTAAGGGGAGAGTCCACAGTTATTTTACTGTGCACCATGGTATATATATAGGCTCTGTGTAAAGCATTAACAAAGACCCATCCCTTTTTAAAGAGATCACTTGGAACAGAGTTTCAAAGAAACCCAAATTTAAGCAAATGTCAGACAGGTTTTCACCCCCTTTGAATTCACATGTGCCCACATGACTCCCATGGAATTGTTAACCACATTGTCTAAGCACAGTGTCCCAGTCTTAAAAATTCCACTTGGCTTTCACTATCCCTCTGCCTGACAATAAACATTCTTAACAATCCATTATTATAAGCATTAATTATATAAATTTAAAATGGTCAACAGACAGTAATTCAATAATATATACTTAAAGTACCTGTGCCAACTTATTCCTTACAGATTTAGTTTTCTTTTTATCTAAGCAAAAATGGTCTGTCTTTCCACAATCAAGACATTCTTAAGGTGCATCTTGGAACTCCTTTCCCTGCTATATTTTGATGGCAGTATATTTCTCCCTTAAGATATTCACAGCCTTTCTTCTTTCAACTAGTTGATTCTCTTGATCATTTTCCAGTTCTCTAATTACAAATTGTTTAAGTATGAATGTAGCTCAGTAGCCTAAAATAATAGCTCAGTCTCAAAATAATCATAAATAATCAAAAGAGAGAATTAAAATAATCTCATAAATATCCCACAGCATTTAAAGTGCACAGAATAGATTTTTGGGATCTCTAATCCCTTCAGTTCCTCATCACTCGATTGCATACTAATTTCCTGTATAGGGAGCTGGATGGGAATTCAAATCTTTCATCCAGTTGCTTCAGTATTAAAGTCCTTAAAATATCAAATGTTATCACTGTTTATTAAAGCTTCAGCCACTTATCTAATGCTGGTAGAACTTCCTATTTCTTGAAACATTTAAGTCTTAAAGTAGACATCCAAATCTCCATGTTCAAATAATACATCAAAGGCGAAATAATCTTTAGACATCTTCAGTCCAGTTTCTGACTATATCAAGATATCACAGGCCACACATAACATAGTCTCTCAATGGCTGAGAAATAGCATCTGTAAAGGTTGCTAGCAGGGGGTTTTGGTGGAAATGTAACTTACCAAGCCATATGCCCCTTGCAACTTGAGTCTCAGCAGAGGTCTCAGGCAAAGGTGCCTTATGGCTTGGTGCTCCAGGGCACTCAACAGCGCATGGTTTTGTGGCCTTCTTCATCGAAAATAGCTCTTATTAGGAGTGACCTGAAGGTATCTCAGACAAAAAAAAACCTAAGCCAATCTGGGTTTGGACGTGTGCAATGTCTAACACAGATATATCCCACTGCAGACATACTGTGTGGAGCTGTCCCTACCCAAATGTAAAGGACCTTGTTTGCTGGGTCTATTCTGTGCCAACCAGATGCAGTCTGATCACGGCAACATTCCAAATAGTTTTGCAGTCCAGGACTGATAAAAGAAAGTACTACTTCCTGCAGTGCATAGTCAAACTATAGAACTCATGAGATAGTGATGCTCACTGAGAGGCATAGGGTGGGCAGCGTGAGGGGGGTCATTGCCCTGGGGGGCGGTTTCTTCCAGGGTCGCATTTTGCTTCTTATGCCAAATGGGCAGATTGGAAGGATGCCTGCCTGCCTGCCCTGCTGTGTTCTCCTCATGTCACCCTCCACACCCTGCCCCCCAGTGCGCCCAGGCGCACCCACCCCAGGCGCTGGGAAGATATGTGCTGCCGCTATGGTCACCAGCATGGATAGCTTTAGAAGTGGATTTGACCAGTTCATGGGAGGAGAGGGCTATCAATGGCTACTAGCCTTGAAGGCCATGCTTTGCTTCCACAGTTGGGAGACAGCACTGCTTCAAAATGCTGGAAACCACACAAGGGGAGAGTGCTGCCTCGGGCTCATGTTCTGGTCCCTGTGTCGGGAGAGAGCCAGTGTGGTGTAGTGGTTAAGAGCGGTAGACTCGTAATCTGGGGAACCGGGTTCGTGTCTCCGCTCCTCCACGTGCGGCTGCTGGGTGACCTTGGGCTAGTCACACTTCTCTGAAGTCTCTCAGCCTCACTCACCTCACAGAGTGTTTGTTGTGGGGGAGGAAGGGAAAGGAGAATGTTAGCCGCTTTGAGACTCCTTCGGGTAGTGATAAAGCGGGAAATCAAATCCAAACTCTTCTTCTTCTTCTTCTTCCTGGTTGACCCCTGTGCGAACAGGATGTTGGACCAGATGGGCCACTGGCATGATCCAGCAGGCTCTTCTTGTGTTCTAATGCATGTTCTTACTACATGTGTGTTGTGCTGTATTGTGAGAGTCTACATTTGTTCTAAGCAGATAGAATTTGTAAATAGCTGTAGCATGTTGAATTACCAGAAGCTTTGCTTTTAGCAGCATAGGCTAAAAGGCTAAGATACAAATCAAGAAGTCACCCATTTTAGTCTCAGCACCTCATCTGCAATATGGGAGTAATAATACAAACCTACCTTACAGGGTTGTTGATGTTGTAAGGATTGCAATGAAGTAATGAATACGAAGTGCTTTGTACTGAAAGAGCCATTAAAATGATCCTTATTGCCATTGTTACTTGGCTAATTTTATTACCTTTTGCATTCTAGCTATATAAAATCACAGACGCAATGATATAGATTTGTTGTGTATGTCAAGGAAGCAATATAGCAGAAGTTTAATTGGTGTGATGGTTTTGATCTTCCATCTCCAAATTGACACTTAACTTCTGAAAAGGAAGGAGGAAATGTATTCCCCACATCAATCAGACATAATAGGAGTGCCTTGTTAAAAGGATCATTAGATAATCAATAGCTAGAAAGAAATTTCGCAGTGCATGTAATGTCTAGACAAATTGTGCCCTTTGGTTATATGGCAGTGTATTCATAGACTAGCATTAGATTCAGAGCACAGTTGAAGTTTTTGAAGGATCAACATTTTTAAAGGATATCATTTGAGAAACTGTAAAATTATGCAGTTGCTACCATTACTGACACACGTTGAATTCAAGTGAGGCCACAAATGGCCCCGAGAGCATCAAGACATGATGATTCTCTGAGATACTGTATGGTGAACAAACATGGCTGCCAAAGCATCACCTCCTAACACTCCAGGGGCATTTGCACCCTCATTTGCACCCTGCACATCAGCAGGAGAAGCACTTTCTGCCTGTTCCAGGTGCTCCAGCTCTTCCTAGCCATGTTAAAGATGCGGGGGCTGAGCAGGGAGGAGCTTAATAGTTCTCAGACCATCTCTTGGAGGAATTCAGTGAGGTGTGGATTCTAGAGGGGGGCAAGGTTAAGTATATTTATTGTGAACCAAAGTGCAAATAAAGCTTGTCAGATGGGAGAGAGAATAGTCCGTGGGCATATTGCAGGCAAGTGTGGAGGCTGGTGAATCCCAAATGAGATTTAGCTACAGGTGGAGCAGTCATGCTTCACAGCACACTCAAAGCAGATGGGCAAGTGAAACTGTGCTTTGGGTTGTTTTGTGCATTTTGTGCATTTGTTTTGTGTAAATTTGAAGATACCGGTACTATAGTTCATTCATGTCCTGCTAAACTCAGGTCATGTTAACTATAAAATATATAAAATGAACAACATTGAAACAAAAAAGTGTAAAGGAAGCTAGTAAATAGTACATTCCATGAATGTATTAATATATGTGTTGTTCTAAATTGTAATGTATTCAATTAAAAAGGTGCAGGTCCGGGCAATGACCTTGGGAAAATGTTGTATATGTGTGAATGGACAAATAGCTCAGAATGTAGAACCGTGAGTCAGGCCCGGCTCGCCCATTGACTCTAGTGGCGTGTTGCGCCAGGGCGCCTGGGCGATCAGGGGGCACTGAGGGGTGCCCCAGCAAGTGGGGGAGCTGCGTGGCAGCCTCCCTTTTCCCTCCACCAGCCGCGCTGGGAGAGTAGGGAGGTAAGCGAGCAGAACAGGGGCACTAGGACCCTGTTCCGCTCTGCAGCGCCAGGGTCATCCCTCACCCCGGCACTGTGTTTCATTGGTAGAGGCGACGCCACATGGCAGCACCTCTACCAATGAAATGCAGCATCCTGTTGGGAAGGAAACGGCCGTGGACCCAGCAAGCGCCGGAGTTGCGGGAGACGGCCAGGAAGGCCCTGGCCCGCTGGGAGAAGGGAGGAAGGTCGCGCGTGAGCTCCCGTTGAGCAGAATACAGTAGTCCTATTACTTCCCTTTATCTAGAGGCTATACTCCTATTGATGCAGCCTAGAATTGCATTGGCTTTTTTAGCTGCTGCATCACACTGTTGACTCATGTCAAGTTTGTGGTCTACCAAGACTCCTAGATCCTTTTCACATGTACTGCTCTCAGGCCAGGTGTCACCCATCCTGTATTTGTGCCTTTCATTTTTTTTGCCCAAGTGTAGTACTTTACATTTCTCCTGGTTTTATGCATGTCTACTCAGAAAAAAGTTTTTGCAGTGGGCTTCCTCCCAGGTAAGTGAGAATAGGATTGCAGTCTTGTCCTTGAAGTGAGATAGGAACATAGAACTAGTATCATGGGTGTAGCCTGGATTTTTGTTAGGGGGGACAGGCCTTTTATTGGGGGGCAGAAGCTCAGCTACATATTCTCTTGATTTTTCTTGATGGGGGGCAGTTGCCCCTCCCTGCCCCCTCTTGGCTACACCCATGACTAGTATATTAAATCTGTATGTGCCCAAAAGCCAGTAAACTTAGAATAGGAACTGGCATTCAAAGAGTGAGACATATGACTTATCAGGTGGTAGTCAAGTAAGTTTTACTCATAGTAGGCACATTGAAATTAATGGGCACAACTTAGTCAGTTTCATTAATTTCAGTGGATCTACTCAGAGTAAATAATTTTTAACAAATTATGATGAGTATTTATATAGCCCTTTATTAAAATCCCGACTACTTCAAACAACTCCTTAAGGTAGGTCAGTATTATTGTCCCCATATTGCAGTTGGGGTGATAGAGGGGTGAGGTTGACCGACAATGACTTTCCATTCTGCCAGTCTCGGGTCAATATGTGTCAAACTATCATTTGGATATATAATCTGAAGATTTTGTAGACTAAAACAAAGAAAGGAAAGTAGATACCTGAAAACATGCAGTGTACATGTCAACATTTCTGAACAAGTGTAGCGAAATAAAAGAAGTTTGTTGCATTGGGAATAGAGGAGGAGACACGTGCATGAAAAATGATGGCTGGGAAGTGTGGGAAAAGATCAGAACATTGTGGGGGAATGGCAATTGATTCTGACAGGTATATAAATCTAGGGATGGGGTCTGAGCGCTCACAATCAGTGCAAAGGTAGTGAGAGAAAGGATAGCTGTGAATTGAACCAAAGACAAATTTCCCCAGGGAACCCTGACTGGGGGATAGGCAGCAAACCAAAGTGAAGAAGGGAAAAGTACACCATCAGACTGTATTTATTTTTGTTATTTGTGAATTTTAAAGAGCACCATCCTGTACACACCTATTCAGAAGTATGCCCTTTTGGGTTCAAAGCAACTTGCTCCCATGTAATTGAGTATAGTCTTGCATCCTAAGAATGCTTGCCAAGGGTTTTTAACATTTACTATCTGCAAGATATTATAGGAAGTTATTTTGTTTGTTGGTATCTGAGCACCTCTTAAGGTTGTAACCAACTTTTGCATGATGGTTCCTGAGATCAAGAAGCAGGTTTTCACCTTTCCTTGAATGCAATTGGACACCATTTTGAATCAAGATGGTGGAATGGACCTTTCAAAACAGAACTGATATTTTGTTTTCTTAGAATTCCTGAACAGTGCCAGGTATGAGGCTGTTAGTTTTTATACAATAAAAACAACAGAAGCACAAAACAGCAAGCAGTGGAACAGACAAAAATTCTAGGGTTAGATTGACTAAAACCAGTATATCTGAAATACCCGACAGAATAAAAACAGGTCTACACCTAGCGCCAAACTGAAAACAAACTTGATGACTACCGGGAGAGCCACCTAACTTCATATAACATGTGTCCAACACATGTCTTATAAATGACTAATGGCGCTCAAATACAAAGTGAATATATTATATGCTTGTCAGCTACAGAATTTTCACTAACGCAGAGGCAGAGTGTGTCTCGCTGGTGCCCGGGCATGTGTGGGTGGGTGGGTCAAGGAGAGGGGCAGAGGACAAACAGTACCCACTGTGCCTGCCCAACCCCTGCTGCCCTCTGCGGATCTGGGGAGGGTGGCATGAGAAGAGTGCAACAGCCACGCACCTCTCGATCCCAGCCTCGCCAGCAAAGGTGAGGTTGGGATTGAAGGGTGCATGACTGCCACGTCCCCATGCCACCATCCCCGAGCAGTCTTGGAAAGCTGGGATCTGGGGAACATGGTGCGAGGAGGATACAACAGCCATGCATCCCCTAACCACGTAAGATGCAGTCTAAGGGCTGTTGCATATGCTAGCCTTTAGGTCAAATGTTAAGAAACAATAATAAAAAAATAGCAAAAAGCTATAGATGCTAGCTAAGCACTGCTGCATGGGTAACATACAGTGGACACTTGGGTTGCGAACGTGATCCGTGCAGGAGGCACATTCGCAACCCGCAGTGTTCGCAACCTGCTGTGCCATGTCTGCGCAGGCGCGGGTCATGATTCGGTGCTTTTGCACATGCGCGAGCACCGAAACCCGGAAGTAACCCATTCCGGTACTTCTGGGTTCGGCACGGTGAACCCAAAAACACACAACCTGAAGCGTCTGTAACCCGAGATATGACTGCACTTTAAAGTACACAAAAATGTTGTCCTTTTTTCACCTGTCTCATGACTTCCTAGCAAGTTACAGTAGATTGCTAGTTACAGTAGATTTATATATATATATAAAATGTTTTATTAAAATTTTCAAAAATACAACAATAGTACGAAAAAAGATAAAACAGAAAAAAAGAAAAAAGAGAAAGAGAAAGACAAATACATATCAAACACAAAATCTTATATCACTTCACATTGTATATTGGGACCTCCTAGATTGCAGTCTTAATGAGGTAAGTCAGGTATAGAAGCCTAGACAAACTCCCAAATTCTGATTTTAAGCGCTCACTATAGCTTCTGCTTTACCACCAAATGTTAAAACACTGCATCTGTTTCTGAATCAATAGATTGGGGTTTGTCAACTGACTTTCAATAATTATTTAGATTCTATTCCAGTTTGAAGGGGAAATGTGGTTGGCTCAGTCTGGTTTTCAATTCATGGCTAGTTTGACATCTTGCTTTAGTTTTTCCTTATGGTTATACTTGTGGGATGTAAAACTGCAGTCAAGTACAACATTCCTACGGTGGATATATTAGGGGATGTTTTGTTCTACTCAGGAGAAGACTTCCTGTTTCCTCCTGAGCTGGGACAGACTTCCACTACATGTGACTTGAAGAGGGTGTTTTCTGTTGTGCTAGCATGGAGGAGCACTCAGCCTCCATGTTCTGATCAGTGTGTCTTCTCTATTTTTTATGCTGCTCTGTGTTTGGAGAAGTGACTGCTTAGTCGCAGTCACTTGAGACTAACTTCTTTATGGAATAGTTCTAGTTCTTATGTAACCTAAGCCTGCCTTTAGGGATATGTCTGTGAACCTGAATGAATCAGTGAGTAAACTACTTTTATATTAACGTTAATGTGTTTATTCTTTTTTAAGAGGGATTAGAAGGGATTTTACCAGGAAGGAATCTTTAATAGTAAGACTCAAATGAGTCAGCAACAAGCTGATCGCTACGTAATTTAAAAAGGGGGATGTATGGAACTTGCTAGCGCAAGTTAGGAAGGATATGATTAAATAATATATCCTCTCCTGCCTCCCTAATCATCCCCACAATACCGGGCAGATCAGAGACCCTGGAGAATTTCAGTCCATTAAGAAGTACTTCTGCACCTGTAATTTTGACAGGTTTGAGACATTTCCAATTAACAGTGTATTCCTTCCGCTGCTACAAAGCAATATCTGGTCCAGATAACTAGTTGGTGAAGTATTGTCTAAAAGTCTAGCTAGTGTTTGATGGCTGTTTTTCTTCTTTCAGCTAAGGCCCATTCCTTCTCTACTACACAGAGCACTGCATCACAACAAACATTCAGCACAATGCTGGTTCCTAACGAATGAACTGAAGCAGGATCCTGGACTGGTAAGTTACTGGTTTAATTTGTTGTGATGAATTATTTCTGTAACTGCACTGCAAAACATGGTGGCGATAAGGAGGCAAAGAGCTTGTTTGATCCTTTTATGGGAAACAAAACCCAGCATTTTACAAAAGCCTTTCGTTTGGAGTGTTAGGAAGCTGAATGTTTTTGAGTGTTGAAAAAGATGTCATTATATATGTCAGTCATTAATGCATATTTATTATTACTCTCCTCTATCCAGTTAAATAAGTGGATATTTTCTGTTGGGTTGGAACTGATCTCTAGGAGCATTGTTCATAAAACATGTACCATGCTATGGGTATGTTTACAACTAAAATTGGTTCTCCCTTTGGAGATTCCTGGGAATAGGAGGGTTGTTTTTGGAAGTGGAGGGGCTAGGGATCGCTAAAAGCCAAATTTAAATCCCCAGTCATCTTTAGGGGAAGCCATGAGAGTCAAACGGGTATGTCTAATGAAGGCATTGTAAAGATATGTAATGAATGTGCCAGGTGAGGCTCCCTGGGGAGAGCATTCCATAAGTGGGGAGCCACTGCAGAAAAGGCCAATTCTCGTGTTTCCACCCTCTAGTTTAGACCTCTCGTGGAAGAGGCTCACAAAGAAGGGGTTTAGGTGATGCTCTCAGGGTCCCAATTGGTTCATCCAGGGAGAGGCAGTGAGGCAGTCCTTGAGGAATTGCAGGTCTGAGCCACTACTCAACTTGGTGAGAAAAACGAGTGGATTCAATAAGATCGAAGGGGAAACAGGCAGAGCTGGCATGAGTGAGTGGCAGAAAGCTTTCCTTTCCTTTTTGGGAAATAATTGGGGGTGGGTTTTTTTGTTTTTTGAAAGAAGAAGGATTTGTGTTATGGGACAGAAGTTTGTGGGGAGGGGACTCAGAGGGAAAAAGAGAAAAACATTTTTTTGAATACAAATGGGACAGAGGAATAGGAGTAGGGTTTGGCTTTGCACCAGAGCATGAAAGGTCCCTGATGCACTGCAACCAAGGCCCACCTAGTCCAACATCCTCTTTCAAATGGCTTCCAGCCACATGCCTATGGAAGATGTGTGGGATGCAAAGGGTTAAGTGCAGTCAAGTCACAACAATCCCTAGAGAGTCTACTTGGAGGACTGTGGGGGAACACATGACTAGCTTGGTTTCCTGTTCATACACATGCAAATGAGTTGGGAAAGTGGCAGATAAATTCACTAGCGAGAAGCCATTTCCTCCTCTTGGATCAGACTCTGTTGGACTTGAAGGACTCAACATCTAGTGAGGATTCTCTCTTTAGGCTTCCAGCCTACAGAGAGAGAGATGAGATGGAGTCTCACTTCTTATAAGTGAACTTCACAATGTATATACTACTTTTTACCTAAGCAAGTCTACCTCTTGAGTATGCTGTATCTCAGGAAGATTGTAAGTAAACATCTTTTATACTTTTAAGAGCATTGTGTTGTGTCTCTTCTTTGAAGAGGGATAAAGGGGAAAATACCAGGAAAATACACTTTATTTTAGTGGCTTAAATCAAGCCTGCGCAAACGCTTTTCTGCTGTGTATTTTGCAAAAGGGGAATGTTTTTACTCTGCTAAAGTTTGGTGCTTGCTAGCGCAAGCGGGGATAGAATATATTAAACAATATCTCCTCATCCGCATTCCTGAACATTCCCACAAGATGGGCATATGGAAGTTAAGCATGAGGATGTGAAGATTATGACTCTCCCTTCTTCTTCGTCATTTATTGGACATGGTTTCCATTTACCTAGGGCATCCATAAGTGGAACTGGGACAGAGTAGAGAGGAGGATCTTTGGGAAGTAGCGTAACAAAGTCTGGGGAAATTTGTAGCGCTGCCACTTTTGGAGGGATCAGCTGCTGCTGTTTGTTACACACTATACACAACTCCTTATCCAAAGAGCTCAGAGCAGCTTCTTCTTGTTGTTAGATAGCCTAATTTGGCCAGAACTGCTTAGCTGCAGCAATAGCATAGTTTTCCATAGTTGAACCTGAAGGTTATTTTGTAGATAAAATGCTGTGAAAGACAAGCAGTACATTTTTTCTTGTAGCTCATTCTAGTAAAAGCTGCAGAAACATTCATCAAAGTGCATGTCTTACCCGGCAATGCTAATGGAATGGAGTAGCCCAGTGTTGAAATCCTGAGTGAAATATGAGCAGTTCACAGAAGGCTGTTCTTGAGGGCCGGCTGCTTAATGCACGCGCAGTCCACCTTTTCACCCACCAGAGCTGTCTCCGCTGCTGCACCCATTCTCTCTCCATCCAATGACTGCCCTGCTTTGCCATCCGTCTCGCCTCTGCAGTTTCCATGTGCTGATCTGCCCCTTGCCTGACAGCCACCACGGCCCTTCTTGAGCCCTTCTCTGTCACTTCTTATCTGCCCAGTGCTGTGAGCTGCCATGCCCTGGTGGATCAGCCCTGTCTGTTCTCACAGTGGCTAACCAGATGCGTGTGAGAAATCTGCAAGCAGGATTTGAGCACAACAGCACTCTCCCATTCTGTGGGTTCCAGTCAGGGCCAACCCTCATATGAGGAAAGGTGAGGTGACTGTCTCAGGTGGCAGGATCCACAGGGACAGCAGATTCTGCCTCCAAATAATGCATTGCTGTCCACTGCTGCCGCCACAGTGGCAGCAATGACTGCACACTTCTTGGAAGACAGATCTGCCTCCTCCTCAACAGCCCTCCCCTGCCACCGCATTTACAGTGGCCTCTTGGCACTGTGGGTTAAACCACAGAGTCTAGGGCTTGCTGATCAGAAGGTCGGCGGTTCGAATCCCTGCCACAGGGTGAGCTCCCGTTGCTTGGTCCCAGCTCCTGCCCACCTAGCAGTTCGAAAGCACATCAAAGTGCAAGTAGATAAATAGGGTGGGAAGGTAAACGGCGTTTCCGTGTGCTGCTCTGGTTCGCCAGAAGCAGCTTTGTCATGCTGGCAACATGACCCGGAAGCTATCTGCGGACAAACGCCGGCTCCCTCGGCCTATAGAGCGAGATGAGCGCCGCAACCCCAGAGTCGGACACGACTGGACCTGATGGTCAGGGCCCCCTTTACCTTTACCTTACCTTGGCAAAGAGGAGGTGCTGCTGGTCTCCCCCCACCCTGTTCCTGTTATAGATCTTTATTCCCCCCCCCCCCCGTTCCTGATGTAGATCTTCACTCACCCCTTCTCCCCTGGCTGGAGGGGGCAATTTTGTGGTTTGCCTCAGGTGCCAAAATGGATTAGGCCAGCCCTGTTTCCAGCAACTGGTTTTCAGAAGTATTACCACCTCCAACAGATGTGGCTCCACCAGCATATGAGTTTTCTGCTGGCAAAGCCCCCCCCCCCCCCGTGTGTGTGTGTGTGTGTGTGTGTGTGTGTGTGTGTGATCCACCTCTCCTAACCCCTCTAGAGGGCAGATTTTGTAGTTTGGATTGCTCTTCAATAAGTTGGTTTTTCTTTTCAAAATTGCAATAAATTATGTGCATGTCCAACTTACTTTTTTGTGTTTTATAGTCTACTTGATTATCTTAGTACATCCATCAAAACTGACAAATAATACATTGGACTAGTGTGAGAAAAATCCTATATTTAAATGTTTTATTAATAATCTTATTACTCTTGGGTAATAGAGTTTAACAGGGTTTTTGTATTCCACTGTATGCGTTGCCAGCCATTTGTGTCAACTTCTGCCATTTGTCTTCAGCCAGTGCACTGAATGCTTAGTATGAAGTTACTAGTCTGAAAAGACAATTTGTAACCTGAATTAAGCAGCCCAGGCATTTGTTCATGTAACAGTTTTGATGAATGCATCCTGTGTTTCTTTAGTAAGGAAAATATAACACCTTATAAAATTATTCTGGTACTTCTTCTACAAGGCTGCAGAGTGAGAATGAATGAAACCAAATTACCAAACACATATGTTGTGCCATTTGTGGCCCACCTCCAGAGATGGAGCCTAATGAAATACAGTGGATTCCTGAACATTTGGAGAGATTTTCCAGAGGATCAGGCAGGTGATCCTGTTGTGCATAATTATCCTTGCTGTGTGGCGTTGCAGGCAGTGGAAAAAAGCATCCAGTTCATCCTCAGGTAGTCATGCAGCAGAACGTTTTTTTGATGGCATGGGTATAGTTGACACCTGCTTCAATGGAGGGAGCCCTGCATCCCTCAGAAATCCCCTGTGACCTTTTTGCCCCAAACCTTTGAGGACAATGTCCCTTGACTTGGCACAGTTTTCACAGCAAACCCAAATGAAGCATCCATCGTTGCCCAACTCTGTGGAATCATTTTCAGTTGATGCTGCCTAGTGATGCAGAAGTTTTTGCATCACAGCTGGCTTTGTAAATCCAGTTGCTGCAGTGGCAGGAGTGGGGGTGGGGGTGCAGGGACTAAGGATGGGACCCAAAGCTGCCTTGGGCTGGAAGTTCCATAACTACCTTCGGATAATGCTCACACCGGGTTCCAAAGTACACCAGTATAGAGAACTTTGTGCATATTGCAAATCAATAATAATTAGACTGCTGTATTATTATTATTTTTTTAAAAAATGCTGCTAAAAGGACTTTTCTCTCCCTTCATTGGAATCATGCCAGTTAACATCTAGGTGCAACCAAAGTGAAGCTATTTGTAGTAGGAGTTTAGAGAATGATTCAATAGAAATTAGTCCGATTTAGGATTTTTTTTTCCTACAATTGCTTTTATTGTTACAAGAATAAAGAAATGTAATTGTTTCTTAGCAGTATCTACACTGTAAATGTTATAGTGGTTTTATTTATCCATTTAATTATCGTGATTCCCCTCCTAGTATTTTGATAAATGCAACTGAAATGAAGGTGCAGGTGATTGTGTTAGGGTCCCGAAACCTACCTGCAAAGAATCAAAGCGGAGAGAAAATGACTGTAAATTTGACTGTAAAGTCAACTACACAGTTAAACAATTACCACTGCAGGCCTAAAGATGTCTACTCAGAAGTAAGTCCTATTGAATTCAGTGCCATTTACTCCCAGGTAAATTGGGTTGAGATTGCAGCCTAGGTGTTTGACAAGTTAACTGGGATGACCTTCAATTATTCTCTGTTTAATTTTCCCCATCCCATCATACAAAACAGATGATTGGTAATTGTTCATGTTTCTGGTGAATGTGGAATGCCTGGTACGGAAATGAAGGAACTGGTGAGCTCTGTCCTCAGTGTGTGTGTAAAGAAATTAAAATTCTCAGATGTGAGGAAATGTGCTCTTTGGACTCTCTCCCCCCCAATAATTTTTATTATTTTTTTCCAAATATCTTAAATACAATAAAGCTTAACAATATTATTCTCCTTTAAATCTATATCTTATCTGAATTAACTCCCCCCCCCCTCTTCTGGCTTCTCTACATTACTCTTACTTAAGCGTGTTTACTATGCATTCTATAAATGTCTATAATTCCTTTTAAAAATTTGTATTATACTTTAAACATACATTCCTTATTATATTACAGCATTACATCTCATGATCTAACCAAATGTTTACAATAAATATTATGAGTTTTATTTCATTCAGTCCTGTGAGTGTCTTTATTTATGTACAGTTTTCTCTAGGTAAAGGTAAAGGGACCCCTGACCATTAGGTCCAGTCGCGGACTCTGGAGTTGCTGCGCTCATCTCGCTTTATTGGCTGAGGGAGCCGGCGTACAGCTTCCGGGTCATGTGGCCAGCATGACAAAGCCGCTTCTGGCGAATCAGAGCAGCACACGGAAACGCTTTTCTCTAAGTATACCATAAATTTGGACCATTATTTTTGGAATTTCTCATCGTCCTGCTGTCGGATTCTTCCAGTTAGCCTTGCTATTTCCGCATACTCCAATATTTTCTGTTGCTATTCTTCAATTGTTGGAATATCCTGTTGTTTCCATCTCTGTGCAAGGAGTAGACTTCCTGCTGTTGTGGCATAAGGGAAGAATTTCTGATCTTCCTTTTTAATGTCTTCTCCAACCATTCCTAGCAAAAATGCCTCCGGTTGTTGTTTTTATAAAAGATGTACCTAAATATCTTTTTTTAACTCATTATACACACTATCCCAAAAAGTCTTCACCTTGTCACACAATCACAACATGTGGAAAAATTGCCCTATTTTTACAGTGCATTTCCAACAATTCTTATTTTTCATTTTGTACATCTTTGCTAGTTTGGTGGGTGTTAAGTACCACCTATACACCATTTTAAACCAATTCTCTTTTAAGGTCATGGATGCAGTAAATTTTATTCCTAAATTCCATAGTCTTGTCCATTTCTCATATTCGATATTATATCCTAGGTCCATTGCCCACTTATTCATGAACTTAATTTCTTCATCTTTTGTATGCCATTCCAGCAAAAATTCATATACAGTGGTACCTCTACTTACAAATAACTCTACTTATGAATTTTTCTACTTACAAATGGAGCTCCACCCGCCATCTTGGATGCGGTTTAGATAGGTTTTGTTCTACTTACGAATTTTTAGATAGGGTTGCTTTGACTTACGAATTTTTTCTCCCAATGCATTCCTATGGTATTCGACTTACAATTTTTTTCGACTTACAAATGTGTGTTCGGAACGCATTAAATTCGTAAGTAGAGGTACCACTGTACAGTGGTAACTCTATTTATGAACACAATTGGTTCCGGAAGTCTGTTCATAAACTGAAGCGTTCATAAACTGAAGCGAACTTTCCAATTGAAAGTAATGGAAAGTGAATTAATCCGTTCCAGATGGGTCCGCGGCGTTCGTAAACCGAAAATTCGTAAACCGAGGTGTTCATAAACCGAGGTTCCACTGTACTTTAGACAACATCTTTGTATGACATTGTAAATACCCTCTTTGGACTCTTAATTGCCATTCAACTTATATACAGATATACTTTTAAATATTTCCCCCCAAAATGCTGTATTTTGTATATGTGAATCAAAATGTCTTGATACTGTTTTTCTTCTACATAATTAATAAAAAACCTATTTACAAACACTAATACACACAATCACATTACAGTATTAAGCAAAATTAAGTATGCAACTTATATATGCATTTTGGAAAGTAAGGGCAAAACAAATGCCAGCTGTGAATTTCAACTTCTTGTTAATTTTGAGAACCTGCTTGCTTTGTGTAGTTATTAAGTTGGGCATCCTTCATCTCCACATGGACAATTGTGGTGCATTGTATTTTCTTAAGAACATGGGTTCGGGGACTTCTTTTAAAAAGTGGTAGACTTTTCTTTTTCCTGACCCTAACAATTAAACATTAGAGCAATATACATTACTTCAGACTTTAAAGGTCATGACTAATTTAAGAAGTCTGAAAGTAATGCTCAAGCATTGCCTAGAGTGATGTTGCTCTGCTCAACAGAGGCCGTGGGTATATAGTGTTTCATAATATAAAGCACTTTTTTCTTTTTTTGCCATGCATGAGCAGTTGAAACTCCACATTGTTTTTTCTGCACAGTTGTTGCTGCCATTCAGAGTTGTATCAGGGCAAACATTAAAACAATGCTACTTGATACTAGAACAGTGGCAACGGCAGGGTGTTTATATATATAGATGTAACATGAATTATAGTTGTTGTTGAAAGCGTTCTGAAGAACAATTGCAGGTGCTAGTTGTCCTTGAGCCAAAAATAGCTACTACACAGAGAACTGGATGCTTGTTTGATGGTTCAGGGCATACTTCTATAATGACATCTTCAGTTCATGGCAACTGTAAGGTGAGAACTGGAGCAGGCGAGGAAAGGGCTAAGATAATTATTTCTTAAACATTGTCAGGGAAGTAGAAAAAGGCAGCAGTAGTATTTCCCAGGGCAGAGCTGCTTGTTGCATGTTGCTCTGTGTCTTTTTTCCCCTGAGGGTTTTTCCTTTATTACATGAAGCGAGCTTTCACAAGGATGAGGGGACTGTTTAATTCTTTCTTTCCTAGCAATGTATCTGTTTAAAACAGACCACCCCTGGCTCTCGTTCTCTCCAAGGGTTAGAATGTATGGGGCCTGTATCTGTTATTTCTCTAGGAGAAAAGTTGGTTATTGTGGTTTTGAACAGCTAGAAAGGAAAGAAATGAAGGGGTAATAATAATAATTGTTATTGCTATTAATTTTTTGTATCCAACCTATCAAACTTGGTTGCTCTGGATGGCTTCCAACAGGGTATACAAAAGCAGCAGCAGCAGCAACAACAACAACAACAGCAGAACATCACAGATTAAAAGTGTCACAGAAGCTTTAGCTACCGTAATAAAATTAAGCCCCTGAGGGGGGAAAAATCATCACTAAACAACATTGAACTTATAGTTCTCCTCTTAATTTCTCTCACTTGGATACCATCCCCTCTAGTAATAAATATGTCTCATACAGCCTAATAAGTGACATTTCATGTTGAGCTTTCTATGAACTTGGCAATAGATGAAAGTCACTATAGTTGCATGCAAGCATTTTTGACAGGGTCTTTTTGGATGTGTGTGTGTGGAGGCGGGAGGACTACCCGTGATTGCCTTTTGTTGAGTGTTTGAGAGCTGGCCCAACACTTTCCTCTCCTCCCTGCCATCGGGAGAATGGAATGACCAAACTGGAAGAACCACACAGTCAGATGCCTGCAAAGCCTACCCTTTTGGTCATTAACTTCCTTCCCTAAAGTGACAGGATTGGGGAGAGGGTGCACCAGCTATAGCAAGGGTGAGGACCCTCAGCCCCTGAGGTCTAACACAGCCCTCTGGGCACCTCTCTCTGGCTCTCAGAACTCTTCGCAGCCCAGGCCCGGACCGTTCCACTCTCCTTAGGTCACAGAGCCCTCACAACCCTGCTCTACACCTTCCTCATGTGTTTTTGCCTGGCTGGAGTGTGGTGGAAGATGGAGAGTTGTGTACAGTGGTGCCTCGCTAGACAAATTTAATTTGTTCCACGGGTCTTTTCTTATACCGAAAAATTCGTCTAGCGAATCCCATAGGAATGCATTGAATATTTTTTTAATCCCATAGGAACGCATTAATTGAATTTCAATGCATTCCTATGGGAAACTGTGATTCGCTAGACAAATCTTTCATAAAACGAATTCGTCTAGCGAGGCAACCTCCACTCAAAAAATCCTTTCGTTAAGCGGAAATTTCGTTAAGCAGGGCATTCGTTAAGTGAGGCACCACTGTATGTAGAAACTTCTGGCTTTTGCATGGCTGAAACATGCCATACTATACAAGGTGTGAGAGAGGCATAAATTGTTCCACCCACTTCTTGCCTCTGCCCCTGCTCAACACTACTATGTGTTTCTCCGCCCCTGAGTGAAAAGGTAGCCCCCCTGGGCCAAGACATGCTCCCTGCCCGCAGGGGAGAAGAGGGAGTGATGATGAAATTAGGAACGGAGGGGGGGGCATGAAAATAAAAAAATTCCAATGGTTGAACTGGGAATCAAAGGCCATTGTGGGTAGGAAAGGGGCCCGCTCTGAATCACACGAAGTGGCTGCAGAGCCCTGGAGACCCCAGAGGGCAGTCCCTGCTATTTCCTCCCTAGGCATGGGAGGAGGCCAGCAACACCTTCTACTCACTGAGAGGCTGCTGTGGAGCTGGCACGGGGGGGGGGGAGCTGCTGAGGAGACAGCAGAAGATCTGGCCTCCAAGGAGCGTGCCACAGCCATTGCTGCCACTACAGCAGCAGCAGTGGGTGATGCATTCCGGGGGGGGGGGCAAATCTGCTGCTCCTATGGTTCTTGCCGCCAGGGCAGTCCTTGCCTCATGCATGGGCTGGTCCTGCAAGATAGGATTCCCAGGCAGACCTCTTTTCAGGTTCCCTGCTGCATGCACTCTGGTGGTTTCTTTTCATAAAGGCAGTATGTGTTGCTTCTGGCTTGACCTCTCCTCCTCGCAGAGGGGAGGGGTTGCGAGCGGGAGGCATTTCCCGTGCTAGCAGGGGGGTGCATTTGGCCCCCTGCGTCAGCCTTCCTCCGCTGCCATACCAAGCCTCTCAGCTGGCCAATAGGGCCAGCTGGTTGGCGGGGCCTGGCTGCATTTAAGCAGCCGCGACAGCGTTAGGGTTCCATTCTGCTTCCTGGCTTCATCAGATCTCCCCCTCCCCTTAGGTCTGTTCTATGCTTTTGACCTTGCTATGGACTGCGGTTGGTTGCCCTGGTTGCCCAAGGGGCCTGGTAGGAGTTTTTATCCATCTCACTTACTGGCACCAGCCAGCCTCTTGGTTTTTTGCCTACCTCATAGCAATTCGTCACAACTTTATGGTATTGGCGGTTAGGCATTGGAATATGTATATGTCTTGTGTGTTGGAGGACAGGTTGTGGCCATCATCCAAGGCCTCCTCTTTTGGGTATCCCGTTAGAGGGATACGGTGGTCATGGATCCTGTCCGAGGCCCTTCTGGTGGCATCAACAAGCTCCTCGTACTGTTTGTTAACCCTTAATGATTCCCTGTGGAGCGGGGTGGAGTCATGCCTAAGCCAATACCACTCACGTGCTGTAACCAATAAAGTTGTGGCCTTATTTTCCCCATTAACCTAAATTCATGTGTCACTGTGTATTATTTTACTCTACGCGGCTGGCGGGTCCTCGACTCGCAAACTAGTGCTGGTTGAGTAAGCAAAGTAAAAATAATGCTGGCTGTGAATGTGAAATTATTGGTACCACTAGGGTGGTAACAAAATACTAAGACTGTTGGACACCTTATAGTGCAAAATGATATAATTATAAACCATAGACTCCAGCAGTTGAGCTTGACAGCAGGAGACTGTTATTTTGCAATCATATCTTCAAGGCTCATTAGCTGTGGATTTACATACTAAATAAAAGCTTTTCGGTCGCTGTCAGGGGGTTGTTGCGGCTACTCTCAAGTAAAGACGCTCCAGTCCACACTGTCTTTAAGAGTTTTATTGTGCATACTATTTACAGTGCAGAGATAGCAGAAAATGTGACCGCCTAGTCCGATTCAGAACCCTGCTTGCGTCTGCTTTTCGGTCAGCATAAAAGCCTGGGCACCCCAAAACGCCGTCCCTTCGCCCTACGTGTGGGCGCGTGCCTCAATTCGGGCGCCGGAAGGAGAGGTCTCCCCTCTTACTGGCTGGGGCGGCGCCTAGGCTCCGACGTCTCGCTGAGCCCCTCATCCGCTGACCCTCAACCAGAGCAGTGCCAAGGCTCTGACGCGTCTCTGAGCCCCTCCTGCAAGCTCTGTTCCCCATAGCGTTGCCAGGGCTCAGACGCCTCACTGAGCCCTCTCTCCTTTCCGCTCCATTCCTCATTCCCTCCTCCTGACTCGCTGCTCGTGCTGTCGCTGGGCAAAGGGCTGGTCAGGATGACGGGGGGGGGGGAGGCTCCCTGTAGGGAGTCCCCCTGATAGTGGCTATAATCTGTAGTGGCATTTTATTCAGATATTTATGCAGAGATCCACAATAGTCAAAAATAAAATCCATATAGCATTGATATGGTGGTTGTAAGTGGACATTGAATATGCTCCTGAGAGTCCAATGCAGAACATTTTAGAGTTTAAACAAATCCTGTACAGTATCTAACTTGGTGTACAGTATGTAAAAGAATGTGTAGAATTAGGTGAACCCTATATAAAGCAGGCAGCACACAATTCTGAACTACAGGTTTGTAGAAAAGAGATTCAAAGGGCATGGAGCTGTTTTTAGCTTTCTTCTGTAAATGCCATGAAAATGCTTGCCGAATGCAATGTTTCTTTTCTACCCTTGCTCCAGGGTTCTTGGTGGTAGAGGTATCAATTCAGAATTTAGCATATACGTGCATCTGATGTTATGCATTATAGCACCACTGTATAAATACAGGTAGATTTTCTGTTGCCCAAGACTAATCAATTTAGTACAAACGTTGGGCTCATCTTATCTCCTTGCACATGTGCACAGTGGGGGGGGGAGAGATTGTCTTTACTGGAGGGCCTTCTTTACTTCTTTACTTGTCTTTACTGGAGGGCCACCTTGAAGGGGAGGCCTACCCACCTCTTTCATGAAAGGATCATGGGCCCCAGAAGGCAAGTTATTCGTGCTTGATAATGCTCTAGTAGGGATCCCCAACTTTTGGGGGCTCATGGGCCACATTTGTAATTTCACGGAAGTCCCATGGGCCCTGTGAGCTTCTGTTGTTGTTGTACATAATATTGTATGCATATGCGTTATTAGAGTAATTAAGGTGAATGTATAGGTAAGTATATCGGAGGACTTAAGTTAAATGTTAGGTGGGGAGGGTTAGAGAGTTTGGAATATTAGTAGTGAGTGGTGATTGGATGGGAGTCTTCAAAGGTAATCTGAATGATTGAGGTGAGACAGTTTGGAGTCAGTTCAGCTGAGGATGGAGTTGGAGTTTGGGCAGATGGCGTGAGAACTGGTGTTGGATGTGAAGCAGGCTTAGTTGATTGGTATAGGATCAGTACTGTAGTACTAGTTACAGGTAGGTAGCCGTGTTGGTCTGGTATAGTCGAAACAAAATGAAAAAATTCCTTCCAGTAGCACCTTAGAGACCAACTAAGTTTGTCATTGGTCTGAGCTTTCGTGTGCATGCAGTGTATCTGAAGAAGTGTGCATGCACGCGAAAGCTCATACCAATGACAAACTTAGTACTACAGTAGCCATTGTTGTCTATGTCATAAAGTAACAAATGAGATAAAGAAAAACTTAAAACATACACTTATGTGCACCAGATAATCATAAAACACTTGCTGTGTGATTCCTCTTGGAATCAAGTAACTTACGGTACTTGGAGAGAAGTGGACCAAGCTTAGCTAAGTGAGGATAATGAAAAAAAGACAAACAAAAAGGAGCTAAAGCATGAATAGATTTTTTAAAGAAATAAAAATAAAATAAATGTAAAAGTTTGATGTGCATAAAATGTTATGTAGAGGTTTGCATTTGCAGAGAACTGTGGCAAGTGCAGAAGGTGCCTTGGCAGTTGAAGCTGCAAAAAGAAGCGTGGAGTCTTTGTTTTAAAGTTAGGGATTCTGAGTTTCTCTCTCTCAGAACTGCCAGCATTTTGAACATGCAGCTTGCTCATCTGAGTATCTGAATCTGTCTCTGGAACCAGAGACTGAATAGTGTTGATTCAAGGAAAAAATAACAATATAAAAAGGAGTATTCTTGAATGCCACTTCTGAGCAATCCCAAGCTTCCTGGGTCTCATGTATATAAGACCTTCCAAGTGTCCATATTTTCCACAGACAGTCCCAGATTTACAGAAGCCGTCTCAGTTTCTGATTTGATCCCAGAATGTCCCACTTTTCCTCAGGATGTCCCCATTTTCATCAGAGAAATATTGGAGGGTATGGAGTTATTTGACCCCGCAGTCAAGGAGCTAAGCTTTAGAAGACATTTGAAAGCAGCCCTGTACAGGGAAGTTGGCAGCAAATAATAATAATAATAATAATAATAATAATAATAATAATAATAATAATAATAAATGTGGATAGGATGTCCCTATTTCCATCAGAGAAATGTTGGAGGGTATATACATAGCAGTCCATGCCTGACAAGAGGTGGCTGCTTCCAAATGCTTTTCAAAGGCAGCTCCATTTGGCATTACTGTAGCCAAGCTGTATTGTTTTCATGCATAGATGACAATTGGGTTCCAGACTTCCCGAAATTCAATACACATCATGTACATAGTCATTCAACTTTTAAGAGAAATGCAATGTTGCTTACTTCAATGGAACAGGATGTTTTAAATAGGCTTAAAAGGACTAGAAATACCTGTGACAATATATTTCAGGCCAGCAATTTTCAACAATGCTGACTACAGCATTGTGGGGGGTTCAGGAACATCTCCAAGGTCTTGATCAGACAAAACCCTGAAATAAAAAGAACCAGTGAAAGAAAGAAAGAAAAAATACAGAAAAAGTTGTGCGGCCTCATAACACATTACAGACAAAACTCTTGTGTACTTGTAACACGCTTATTTTCACACTTAGGATCATGGTCTGAAGTGACCATAGGTATTCACATGCACATACAAATTTGCATGTTGCCGAAGACTCTTGTATTTAATAGATGCAACTTAAATCCAGTGGCATGGATAGTTTTTGCAGGGCGCAATCAGAATTAAAGCATATTTTATTGAAGCATATATTTAGAGAACAAAAAACAAAGAATCTGCTTAGCTGCATCAGCTTGGTCTGGTCACATGATTAAAAAGGCAGAGAGTTTTTGTAAAACACTTGTATTTCTACTGTCTACCAGTTCAAAATGAATTGCACCAGTTCCAGTATGTTGTGGCAGAAAATGAGTCTGTGTTGGATAGTACCATCCAGTCAACCCCTCTTGGAATATGAAATGGGGAGGGACAATCCTGGCAGTGTGACTATGAATTCCTGGCTGAGCTATCGGAAATTAGCTCCAAATGAAAATGGTAGTCCTCACCCGAGAATCAAAAAGGATACCAACGCCGTTGAATGGGTTCCCACTGATAAGATGAATGGAAGCATTTTTAAAGATGAAATTGGGTACCTGGACAAAGTGGAAGCAACAAACACGGAGTCTTAAAGGAATTGGGGCTAAAACTGATGTCATGGAACATAGCAGGCTGGTGTTCAAAGCAGAATAATAAACAGCTGATGATTTTGAGCAATTTGATATTATTCTGCTACAAGAAAAATGGCACAAGGACTCTATAATGCTTAATGGATGCAAATGACAGCCACTCCCTCGACAAAAGACCAGTGGGACTTGTTAATATTAAATGGTACAATAACAGGAGATTGGCCTGGGGAATATACTCACTTTACAAAGCATGGACGCAGTGTGATAGATTATATTGTAATCTTGCGATTTGAATGTAAAATTGTCAGAGTTTGAGTTAGGAAGAACTTCCTGACAGTAAGAGCTGTTTTGGGCTCAGATTTGGACAGGTGCTCACCTTGGGTCTACAGAACTGTTCAATCTAAGTTCCTAAGGCAATTTTTTTCTATTCCATCCTGTGTTCCAAATGCTTCATTTTGTTTGGAAGCTAATCTCACCTATGTTGAATTACAGATTTGGTGTAGGACATTTAATTATTGGCTTCGGCTATATTTAAACCCTACCGGTCTACTGGTATGATTATTTTTCACCTAGTCATTAAGACACGTTGGCACCCTATTTGCAAAATTTAAGAATTCCAAAATACAGGCACACTTTCACTTATGCAAGATTAAATACACTGCCTCCAGCTGTACTTGAGGGTTGATTTCAAAAAATTCCGCTGGAAAAAAATGTCCATGTGAAGATGGCAATATTGAATCAGTAGCTCATGTGCTTCTAGCCTGCACACTTTATAAAGATTTGAGGAGTGGTGTTCTTACTCCTATACAACTATCCACATCGGGTTGCTCAACCATTGCTACTGCGTCCTTTCTTCTATCAGATCAAAATAATCAGGTGACAGGAAAAACAAAATAATCAGGTGACAGGAAAAACAGCAAACTTTTTAGCAGCGGCAATTAGAATAAGATCTATTATTTGACTAGCTGGCCGTGCCACACGTTGCTATGGCTCAGTCTGTTAAATGGAGCCTCAGAGTCCCCCTTCAAACTCCCCTCACCCCCCTCATCCCTGTGATTGGGCCCACCCTGTCCCGACCCATGACCTATTTGGGCCACCCCCATCCCCCACCCCCACACAGGCAAGTCCCTACCTCCACTCGGCCTAGTCTGGAAAGCAGCCTAGTCAGCAAAACTGAGCCAAGATACTGTGGAGAGAGAAACTTTCCTAGGTGCAGTACCATTGTAGCCATCGCTAGAGGGTGCTGTGTTGCAATCTCTCCTGTACTCCCAGCATGCACATTCGTATGATTTGTGAGTTCTGAAACACAGGGTTTGGGGTTTTTTACGTGGCCTAGGTGTGACATCTGTCTACGCAACCTGTATAGGAACCTCCGCAGAGTGGAATGGAACGTTGAGTCCAAATTTGAACAGAATTGGTCAAGTGGTTTCTGAGAAAGGTGCTGTGTTACCTACATGCACCTTCTACATTAGAGAGAGAGAGAGAGAGAGAGAGAGAGAGAGAGAGAGAGAGAGAGAGAGAGATTCTTGATGTAAACCTCCTGAATGTGTTTTGCATAGTTAAGTTTCCACCTCTATCTTCAATGCATTTTATTTTATTGCTATGGCTAATGGCTGATTAAAATTAAGATTCTTCTGATTCTGATTCTACCATGCAGCCACAAAGTAGTGCTATCAAATAGCCTAAAAATGCCAATCCCTCAAAAATCATTTTGTTTGACTTAGCAATTAAAAAAGAGGAAAGCAGAGAATAAGCTGTGATCAAGTCTTACTTGAATATTTTATCAGAACAGCAGAGTGAGATTATTGGTACTCAGCAAACTTTCTACATTAAAAAATAAATAAAGGAAAGCTTTAAACCACCACCCTATATCCTTATGTTGTGGCTACTGAAACCTATCATTTAATACCAGTATGAAATAATGCCCAGGGCTGCAACATTTTGTCAAATGAATCTTAGCTATGGATCATAGCCACCTGAATCCCTGTTTTATAGATTATGGCTGTCTCCGAAAAGCCTTGCTAAGATCTGTATAATGCACTGGTTTATATGTATGTAGAATTATCTTAGTGGCATTCCAGCTTTTTCTGAACTCAGCAACTAGAGATTTAAGATGCTCAATTGGCGTCACAATGAATTTTTTCTGCTTGGGATTGAAAAACTTACAGGAGTGAAAATGGGACAACATAAGTGTCACTGAGAGTCATTCCCCCCTCCTCTTTTAAGAGCTATGAGGGGCTATCATCCAAAGCTGTTTCTTTAAAGGATTATATGCAATTCAGGTCAAGCAACACAAAGATATATCTGCAAAGGAGTTGCTGCCACATGTCCTTTTAAAGCTTGCTCAAATCCATTGGAGGTTACTAGAGTATCAGTAATGACCATTTAGTGAAGTTTATACAGCCAAGGAGAAATGCAGCTGAAGTGCTGATGCTACAGAAATACAGATGTGAAATTGAATGATACTTGTCACTTAAGGAAAACTTCCTAGGAAGGGGACAGGAGAGAAGGGAAATGCTCTGAAAATGTTCTAGCTTGAGGGTTAGTTAGATGTTTCTGCTAATTTTTTGGAATGCTATGATGAGGTAATACTGTGGCTCTTCTACAAAAGGTGATGACTACAGTGTAAGAGTTGGAAACTTTCTATCCACTAAAAAAGATTTAAGAGAGAATAGAAATAATTATGTTTTCTGCCATAACAACAACAACAACAACAACAACAATTTTTTTGTCATTGTACAACCTGTGTACAATGAAATTAAGTGAGCCGCCCCCCCCCCCCAACAATCAATCAATACCATGGTGAATTGCGCTGTGTGAAAAATAGGGTAAGACAACCTTCTCATGGTTAATTGTATTTGTATCCTCCCTTAAAGAGGGCACGTATTGTGGTGAGACCTGGCAACCAAACCCTGTGTTGTGGGTGGGTATGATTGGATAGTCACAACACCCTATTAGTAGGTCCCTTGATGCAGGGTTCAATCAGGCCAATGGGATGCAGGCTATAATGGATCAAGGGACCTATATATATCTATGCACGTGACCCAGAGCTTCCTCTTTAGGTGTGTATATCGGAACACCCGCCCACCTCTCCCTACTTTTAGGGCTTGTGCGCTTGACCTTGCTATGCCGTCGTGTGTCGTCTGTTGTTGGGACAGGCACGGCAGGAATTTTCCCCACTTGGCCGATTGGCTGGTGCCATTTGGGTTTCGCCTGCCGCGTAACAAATCGTCACAACTTGTAAGGTTGCGGATAGGTTCTGGTTCAGGTAATATGAATGGAGGAACGCTCTCGCCATCCCTAATTGAAGCGGTATTCTGTTAAAGGAATCCAGGGACTCAATGGTTTGGTCAACCCTGTGAGGGGTTGTGCCCGTGCCTGAGTCCAGGGGAGCATCTGGGTGGTGGACGTGGCCTGTTCCCGGCTTTCCACCTATCCAGGTGTTCACCCTTGGCTGACCTATGCTGGTGCCCTGGGCCAGCGCTACCTGCAACGGTGCAGGGAGCTAGTCGAACCAGAGCCTGTGCAATCACTCACTTGCTGTAATCAATAAAGTTGTGGCCTAAATTCTGCCAAAAACCAAACCAAAATTTGAGCCTGTGTGAGTTTATTTAAGGGGGAGGTTTAAAGGTGTGAACATGCAATTAGCAAACCTAACCACTGCTGTTGCGCTGCTTCCTAGTACTGACTGGTATCGAGGGAAAGCTTTCCAAGCCTTAGAAATAATTGTATTGACCTTTTACAAATGAGTTCCCTGGCAATTGTTTCTAATTGCCACAGCTTTGAATTTGCAAAAAGGATTTAACTTGCTGGTGACAAGCTTTATTTTCTCCCCTCTCAAACTTAATTAATCAATCCTGTAAATGACTAATTAGACAAGTGCCCCCCTTCCCCTTTTTAAAATTGAGGTATCGGTTTTCGCCAAAGCTTTTTTTTACCCAGCAGGTTTCTCTACAGCTGTATGAGTGCATGCATGCTTCATAATTATAAAAATTAAGTAATCACCTCATTTGTAAATTAAAATTGAGGTTAAGCAATTGACTCAAAAGTTTTGCTTCATTGAAAAAAGGCCTACTAGTATCCACCCAGCTGTGAGTTTACAGTTCTCATGCTTCAGATTTAATTTAAATTGTGTTGCAAATTGACTTTGCAGAATTTTAGCCTGAAGTAGCCTGTACTGTATCTATTTCTGGAAGACATCATTGTTCACACAAGCTGGTATTACTTAATATAAAAATTGGCTTGGGTTTTAAAATGTATAAGATTGGGAGTGGGGTGAAAAAGGGAAATGGTTGTTTTCTTTCGGATAGATAAATTTGGTTTGAAACTGGGCTGATTTATGGAACTTGCTGAATTGACTGGGAGACTCCGAGACCAGGGGAGGAGGTGGTAGAAGCAGAAAAGAATATGTTTAAATGTTATTAGGGAAAATGATGAAATGTTTAAATTAATGGTAATTTTTGGGAATTTGGGCTAGGGCAGGTATCCCCAAACTTCGGCCCTCCAGATGTTTTGGACTACAATTCCCATCTTCCCTGACCACTGGTCCTGCTAGCTAGGAATCATGGGAGTTGTAGGCCAAAACATATGGAGTGCCGCAGTTTGGGGATGCCTGGGCTAGGGGGTGAAATAGTAGAAAATGTTTGAAAATTGATTTAGGTTAATAATAAATGTTGAAATTCATAATGAAGTGAAAATTCATAAATGGTTTAAGATATAATTATGAAAATTATTAAAGATGAGTTTAAAATGGAAATCAGAGATGGGGGACCAGAGGGAGCCCACATAACAATGTTAAGTAAAATAGGTAAAATGATGTATTTGTATTGTTTTTGTTTATTGTTCTTCTTTTTTAATTTTGTGTTTGTATTTTGTGTTCATTATATGTTCTATTACAAAAGGAATATTTTTTTGGAAAAAAGGAAATAAGACTGTAAGAATAAGAGGTGTTCATAGCTAAACACATGAGTTGTTTATAGTATTGTGATTGCTATCGATTAAAGAGATGCAACTGGAACTACAAAGAATTCTCTTCTGGTCACCAGCTTGGCCTGGGTCCTAGGGCATCCTTCTTCCCCCACATACAGGTATACATCCCAACCACTTTCTGGGAAGATGTAACGTGGCCTCTTGAATCCTCATTCATTCCCCAACAAGAACAGCAACAGAGGGGCATTCAGAACTTTCTCTTTTTCCACCTCAGCTACTCCCTACCATGCACAAGTCAAGGTGTAAAGAAATGGGAGTGGCAGGTAAGATGCTTAAAGGGGTGTGCTTTGGAAAGGCCTCTGCTGCTGTTCATACTGGTGTGGATAGAGGATTAAATAATATTTTTATTATGTTGTATGTGGGAATGAGCTAATGGGTGAAGCCAATGTTGCTCACCAGTCAACACTTGCTCGGTTCAAAATAGGGTTCCTATTAAAAATTAGTTGCTGTGAGGCACGCTAAAGTTGTTACTGGCTTTGAAGTGACTGTAATAATATTTGTAGTCTTGCCAGTTGACATTTTTAGTGGTATGCAGAGGGTTCTTCCAAATGTCCCAGTGACTTCACAGCCTGCGACCCTTATTAAGGAATCTTGGCTCCTTATCCTGAACAAGAAAATTGCTACCTAGATGCGGAGATGCGGTTTTTCTAATAATGAGAGAACAGCTGCAATCCCTTCCTCTCTTACTTTACTGTGGCTAGAAAGAAAAGCCTTTCCTGCATCCATTATGTGGGGTGAGAGAGAGAGAGAGGAGAGGCGGTGACCTAATGGGGTTAAGAATTTGTGAATGGGAAAATGGCATATTTATCTCTGTGCCAAATGTTTCCATGTGTTGTTCTGTTAAGAAAATAAATGAATTAAAAAACTAAAATAAAATGTCGGAATTGCCGTGTTATAGACTGCCCCATGCTGGGTACACCCATGGTTCTTGGGCCTCTCTGCCTGTCTTTCTCATCCAACTGCCACCATAGTGCTCATTCTGGATCCTGATGGAGCCTGAACTGGCACCTTATCCCATGCTTGTGGGTTTCCATGGTGAGGAGCCAGAAACATTCTGACCTCAGCAGCATAGGCTTTTTGTCCCTTTGTAATTCAAACACAGGCTCCCCAGCCTGTTGGTACTCAAAATAACTTGACTCCAAATGGTCTTCAAGTACCCTCCCACTAGAGACAGAGGGATGTGGGAGCTTGTCTTGTAGCTGCTGGGATTCGCCCAGCCCATTTAATGATGGGAGATTCAAAAGGAGTCCACAGAGGCCAGAAAAATGGAGAAGAGGACAAGAGGGACAGCACCTGGGGAGGAAACTCTGAGGAGGTACCTGAGGAGGTACAAGATAGCCATGGTTGATGATGAGGTGAGTGTGGTGTCGTGGCTTAAGAAGTCCAGATAACACATCTTCAAGACAACAGTTCTTTATTTAGGGCCAAACAGGACTGGCTATGAGGGCAGGAAGGCTACATTTATAGGGACAGGGAACTAGCTAGAAAGGGATACATTTTGGAGGGAACAATATCAGGCAATCACAGTGCTGCCTTTTGGAGGAAACCAATAAGACAGAGGATCCAAATACAGCAGCTTAAATGAACCAATAGTAGCTGTACCTTCTGGAATCAAAAGGCAGTTACTTTACCCTAAAGCACATACAGACAATAGTAATGCAGATATAAAATCCTTTGACTCAATACACAACAGTGAGGCTGTAAAGCTTGCTGTATCCAACTGGCTAATGTCCAAGGCTAGGACTATGGCCATTGGTTTGTCTTCATAGGTCTTCATAGGTCTTCATAGGCCATGTTTTAGGCAGAACTCACAAAGCAGTTCTTGTAAAGTTAAAGAAAGGGCTGGTGCCATGCTGTTTTTATTGTGATTATCTGTATGTTTAAAACAGTTTATATACATGTATATAGTTTTGATTCTATAGCTTAATTATTTTTTAAGTGATTATTGTTTTTATCTGTGTTTTTAAGTGATTACTGTTTTTTAGTGATTATTGTTTTTATCAGGGGGAAAGTGGGGATATAAATATATAATAATAATAATAATAATAATCCCTTCCACTGCCTTGTGTGATATCTTTGGGAGAGGAAAAGTTAAGGGAGTAAACCCTACACAAATCTGGAGTGGAGTCCCTAAGGCAGTTGGGTGGTGCCTTGTACGCCTCCTTCCAGCAACTCCTGCAGCCAAGCTGGTGCCAAACGTCTTGCTCGGCTTTCCTTTGGAGCCCAGCAATGAGGCCAAGAGGGGGAGGTGTCTTGTATTCTGAGCAACCCGGACCTCCATGCACATGGTCCAGACTGGTACCCCAAGGCTGCTAGCCACAGCGGTTTGACTTCACCCTCGAAGGAACCCATTGTCTCTCAAGACAGACAGATGCCAACAATATTAATCACATTCATACAGTTGAATGAATATCTGAACTAGAATTTGAATGGCTGGAGTCAAAGCTGGAGAGATGGCTGTTTAGTTTACAATGCTGCATGCAATAAAATATTAGCAAAAGTGTGAAAAAGACATTGTTTTGTTTCTTAAGTGTCACTGAGAAGTGTTTGCCATCTACCATGTGTGAATGTGAGGTCCTGTTATGGTATTTGTTTGTTTGTTTGTTTCATAAGATTTATACTGTACTCAGTTTGGTTGTTGTTGTTTTTAAAAAAAACCTCAAAGCGGCTTACAAAACGATAAAACCATTAAAAGGGGGGGGAAATGACAATACACTAAAACAGTGGTTCCCAGTTGGTGGTCTGAGGACCCCAGGGGGCCCACATAATCCACCCAGGAGTTCCATGGCACTGTCATGTTTTCTTGGGGGGGGGGCATAGGTAAAGGTAAAGGACCACTGGATGGTTTGTTTAGTCATTTAGTCATGTCCAACCCTTAGTGACCCCATGGACCAGAGCACACCAGGCACTCCTGTCTTCCACTGCCTCCCGCAGTTTGGTTAGACACATGTTGGTAGGTTCGAGAACACTGCCCAACCAACCTGTCCTCTGTCGTCCCCTTCTCCTAGTGCCCTCAATCTTTCCCAACATCAGGGTCTTTTCCAGGGAGTCTTCTCTTCTCATGAGGTAGCCAAAGTATTGGAGCCTCAGCTTCAAGATCTGTCCTTCCAGTGAGGACTCAGGGCTGATTTCCTTCAGAATGGATAGGTTTTATCTTCTTGCAGTCCATGGGACTCTCAAGAGTCTCCTCCAGCACCATAGTTCAAAAGCATCAATTCTTTGGCGATCAGCCTTCTTTATGGTCCAGCTCTCACTTCCATACATCACTACTGGGGAAACCATAGCTTTAACTATACGGACATTTGTCGGCAAGGTGATGTCTCTGCTTTTTAAGATGCTGTCTAGGTTTGTCATTGCTTTTCTCCCAAGAAGCAGGCGTCTTTTAATTTCACGACTGCTGTCACCATCTGCAGTGATCATGGAGCCCAAGAAAGTAAAATCCCATTATAACATGGTTTAATGTTTTATGTACCTTGACCTTGTCGTAGCCTAAGAAAGTAAAATCTCTCACTGCCTCCATTTCTTCCCCTTCTATTTGCCAGGAGGTGATGGGACCAGTGGCCATGATCTTAGCTTTTTTGATGTTGAGCTTCAGACCATATTTTGCGCTCTCCTCTTTCACCCTCATTAAAAGGTTCTTTAATTCCTCCTCACTTTCTGCCATCAAGGTTGTGTCACCAGCACATCTGAGGTTGTTGATATTTCTTCCGGAAATATTCCGGTTTGGGATTCATCCAGTCCAGCCTTTCGCATGATGAATTCTGCATATAAGTTAAATAAGCAGGGAGACAATATACAACCTTGTCGTACTCCTTTCCCAATTTTGAACCAATCAGTACATAGAATAATAGAGTTGGAAGAGACCACAAGGGCCACCCAGTCCAACCCCCTGCCATGCAGGAAACACCATCAAAGCATTCTTGACAGATGGCTGTCAAGCCTCTGCTTAAATACCTCCAAAGAAGGAGACTCCACCACACTCCTTGGCAGCAAATTCCACTTATTCCAGTTATTCCATGTCCAGTTCTAACTGTAGCTTCTTTTCCCACATAGAGATTTCTCAGGAAATCTGCATTCAATTTCCTGTATCTTTCACTAACTCCCTCACATTTTGCCTGCCTTCTCTCCCCCGATATTTGTAAGGCCTCATTGCCACTTTGCTTTCTTGCAATTCCTTTTCCTTGGGATGGTTTTCGTTGCTGCCTCCTGTATAATGTTACAAGCCTCCATCCATGGTTCTTCAGGCACTCTGTCCACCAAATCTAAATCCTTAAACCTGTTCCTCACTTCCACTGTGTATTCATAAGGGATTTGATTTAGATTGTGTCTTACTGGCCCAGTGGTTTTCCCCACTTTCTTCAGTTTAAGCTGGAATTTTGCTATAAGAAGTTGATGTTCTGAGCCACAGTCAGCTCCAGGTCTTGTTTTTGCTGACTCCATCTTTGGCTGCAGAGAATATGATTGAGAATATGATTTTGATGTTGCCCATCTGGTGAGGTCCATGTGTAGAGTCGTCTCTTGTGTTGTTGGAAGAAAGTGTTTGTGATGACCAGCTTGTTCTCTTGACAGAACTCTATTAGCCTTTGCCCTGCTTCATTTTGAACTCCAAGGCCAAACTTGCCAGTTGTTCCTTTTATCTCTTGATTCCCTACTTTAGCATTCCAATCCCCTGTAATGAGAAGAACATCCTTCTTTGGTGTCATTTCTAGAAGTTGTTGTAGGTCTTCATAGAATTGGTCAATTTCACTTTCTTCAGCACCGGTAGTTGGTGCATAAACTTGGATTACTGTGATGTTAAAAGGTCTGCCTTGAATTCGTATCGAGATCATTCTGTCATTTTTGAGATTGCATCCCATTACAGCTTTTGCCACTCTTTTGTTGACTATGAGGGCCACTCCATTTCTTTTACGGGATTCTTTCCCACAGTAGTAGATATGATGGTCATTCGAACTGAATTTGCCCATTCCTGTCCATTTTAGTTCACTGATGCCCAGGATGTCAATATTTATTCTTGCCATCTCAGTTTTGACCATATCCAGCTTACCAAGGTTCATGGTTCTTACATTCCAGGTTCCTATTCAATATTTTTCTTTACAGCATTGGACTTTCCTTTCGCTTCCAGGCATATCCGCAACTGAGCGACCTTTCGGCTTTGGCCCAGCCGCTTCATCAGCTCTGAATCTACTTGTACTTCCTCAGTAGCATGTTGGACGCCTTCCGACCTGAGGGGCTCATCTTCCAGCATCATAACTTTTATATGCCTGTTGTCTTTGTCCATGGAGTTTTCTTGGCAGGGATATTGGAGTGGCTTGCCAGTTCCTTCTCCAGGCGGATCACGTTTAGTCAAAACTCTCCACTATGACCTGTCCATCTTGGGTGGCCCTGCACGGCATAGCTCATAGCTTCTCTGAGTTATTCAAGCCACTTCACCACGACAAGGCAGTGATCCATGAAGGAGCACTGGATGGTTAGTTCCAGTCAAATTTGACTATCAGGTGTGGCGCTCATCTCCGCTTTCAGGCCGAGGGAGCCAGTGTTTGTCTGCAGACAGCTTTCCAGGTCATGTGGCCAGCATGAGTAAACCGCTTCTGGCGCAATGGAACAGCATGATAAGTGCCAGAGCGCACAGAAACTCTGTTTACCTTCCCGCCACAACAGGGCCTAATTATCTACTCGCACTGGTATGCTTTCAAACTGCTAGGTTGGCAGGAGTTGTTACAAAGCAATGGGAGCTCCCCCCCCGTCATGCGGATTCCAACTGCCAACTTTTTAATCAGCAAGCCCAAGAGGCCCAGTGGTTTAGACCACAGCACCACCTGCATCCCTTTGGGGGGGGGGAGAGCATGCTCTTACTGAAATACTTAATTTATTTTTGCCAAGACTTCAATACTTAAGTGAGTTGCCACATCCCCAGTTCTGAATCACTTTGCAAGGGCACTACCATAGGCCACAGTCTGCAGATGTCTGGGATAGATTTTGGTTTGCTTCAAGATCGACTGCCTCCTTGCCCCATATATGCATGTGGAGTTGTGTGACTGAATGGTTTTGAAACTGAGCTTCACTGCGTTAACAGAGTTGCACCTTGATATTGTGCCTTACTAATGGGGCTTTGCACACAGGCATGGATGAAGATGTCATTCCCCATCCACTTTGAAAGCCTCTTGTCTCATGGTACAACAAATTCTCAAAGGAGCAGGTCTGATAGTGTCACAAAGAATAGTCTATTTTTAACAATGCCATTGTGGGTGTATGAATTATTTATGCTTATGTCACGCTGTGGCTGGTATTATGTTCTGCTTGCAGTGCTGCAAAGCATCTTGAATGGCGTAGCTGAGCAGCACACAGAATATTGTAGATCAAGTGATACCTCTTGGTTTTCATGTTTGGGAAACTAATTTCTGCTGATTGGCATGTGTGGGCATTTTTGCGGGTGAGGGGGCTACTGTGTAGGATGGTCACAAATCATGAATCTAGTCTGGTGTTGAAGTATGGGCTGTTTGGCATCGCAAAAGATGAAAAAGACCAGGCTATTCAATACTAGCTGAAATTGAGCAAAATCAACCATATTACAATCATTCTCGAATTAATCATCCTTCCCCTAAGGATGTGTAACACAGCTAACACAGAGCCTGTGGAATAAACATGAATGGCTTGTGTGAGTCTAACATGCCTTTGGTCAGGAGTCCTCCATGGGCTCAGTCGCTGCTGTTTCTCTCCTCTTATGCGGCCGTTCTCCCTCCCATTTCATTTTAGAGCTACTCTTAGCATTGTGTCTGTGATGTAATGCTGTGATAGATGTTCATGTTTCCATTTACCTTTCAGCTATTAAAATTGCTCATATGTTCCAGTAGTGGTACTTCGATGCCTGTTTCTATTGCACAATACTGTTCACTGCTGATTTTTTTTTTTAAGCAATATGTTTCTCTCTCGAAAACCTGGGTTCTTTCATCTGAGTAGTGGGAGGGAGGACTAGCTTTAGGTTTCATTTAAACAACAAAAACAAACCTATGAAGGAGTCTGTGGATGTGTTTGACCTGAAATGCTGAATATCAGAGAAATCTTCCTGATAGGGCAATTTATTTTCCTGTGCAATTATCTCCCAAGAGATGTGCCCTCCAAAACCCTATTGATTGAGTCATTTAAAAGTAAACTGACCAAAATTCTGATAAATGTCCAATAGACAGGACTGTTACATTTTGAGGGGGGGGGCTGAATGATGTGAGTTCTTGACAAAATGACACCATGAATATTGTCCTCTTTAAAATCAGGGCTGCAGTGTGTTTTCTAATCAGTGTGTTTCATTTTCTGTGTTACTTGTGAACTATATGAATCAAGTATTTGGGGAGATCTCACCAGTCTTCCATCTCTTTCCCTGGGGGACTCCTGTGAAACAGGCTTCCCACTTACAGGCAGACATGTCAGACACGAAGTTGATGGCACATTTATTTTTGCCATTTCTTCTGTGATCTTCCTCAATGCTACCACACTGTTGCAGTCCACAGAGGCTATAGCACAACAAGAATGGGATGAGTTATGGGATTTCAGCAGTAAGTTATGGGATACTAGTGTCGTTCAGCCCGTTAAATAAACTGGTGCTAGAACATATGTGAGCGCTGCGCGGAGCACCGGATCAAGGAGCCGGTCTGCAGAGTCAGCGCCCAGCAACACCGTGCTGGATTGAGGAGGCGATGCTCCGTGCGGCGTTGCTGGGTGCCGACTCTGCAGACCGGCTCCTTGATCTGGTGCTCCACGCAGCGCTGATCAGCGCCGACCCGGCAGGCCGCCGGATCAAGGAAGCGGCCTGCCGGGTCGGCACCGGTGCTCCATGCAGCGCTGCTGGGTGCCGACCCGGCAGGCCGCTTCCTTGATCCGGCGGCCTGCCAGGTCGGCGCTGATCAGCACTGCGTGGAGCACCGGTCTGCAGAGTCAGCGCCCAGCAGCACGGTGTTGCTGGGCGCTGACTCTGCAGACCGGCTCCTCGATCCGGTGCTCCCGGGACCTGTCCTTCCTGTTGGCGGCAGGGGGACAGGAACGAAGGAGGAGAAAGCAGCCCTTGTGCAGCGCTTCTCCAAACCCCGGGACCTGCCCTTGCTGGATGCACACACACACACGCTCTCCCCCCCCCCCGCCGCCAACGCTCAGTCCGACCGGGAGCGGCGGTTGGCGGCCACAGGGAAACGGTAGGTGGGGGTGGGGAGAGCGTGTGCGTGTGTGCGTCCAGTTTCTACGTCCAATCCCTGTGTCCGCGGGGCACATGCGCAGTAGCACGGACACAGGGACTGGACGCAGAGACACTTGCACTTTATTATATAGGATGCACTGATTGGAAATGAGGCAGTGTGACCACCCCAAAGGTTTCATAGGCACAAATGCTGTTGAAAGCAAGGTCAGATATGGCCACCCCAATAGCATTATGAGCACAATAATAATCTATTAATCACCTGATAGCACCATGATGTCAGGTGACTCAACTCCTGATTCTTTCCTTTATTTCTTTGCAAGAGGGTTTGGGGGATTTGATTCAGTTTCACATTAAAATCTGCACTTTCTGAAACAATAGGAGAACCAAAATAGAGCCACCCTTTGAAATTTGCACTTATTTATTACTCTGGGAGGAATCTGGGTATCGCCACTCAAAAGCATTTTACAAATCAGTGTAGATCCAGCCTAAGTCATGTTATGATCCCAAGGAAGTTGCAGTCCAGACATCAACATTTTTGCTGTCAATGCTTGCCACTGTGCTTAATTCTGCTACTGGAGAGTAGGTTCTCTCATCCAAACCTCTCTCTCTCTCTCCAACATTTACTACATAGGAAATCTCTACTGGATGGATATCTGAGAACCCAGTGCTGATGAGAAGTAAAACTCTGTCTCCAACATCACTAGCATAAAGTAGGCACTATAATGTGCTCTTGTGTTTCCTCATAGATACTATTTGTGTCCTCTGCATTCTAATTGTCCTGCCTGTTTCATCATCCTCAATAAACCAGGAAGGTTGGGCTCTCCAGCACAGGAGAGCATGTTTGGGGGTGATCCATTGATAGTGCTTTTCATCTCACCATTGCTCAATGAGACAGACCGTGGTTTCAAATGAAGCATCAGCAATGTCAACCGGAAACATTCAGGATTTCTTAGCTTCCAGGGGCAAACCATCTTACTAGGTGCCTCACCCCTGTTGAGGAGATCAGAAACAGCCAATCTCCATTGAATTCCTCATCTCAATGGGGCTTGTGTAACAATGGATTCTGCCCTCTCTCCCTTTCAAACGTTGGCAGGTTTGAACATGAGAACCCCTTCAAATAACTCCCTCTTCTGGCTTCGTGATGCATGCAGTTTTATGTAGCACATATCAAAATGACATCTTACAGTATTTTTGCACTTAGAGAAAACTCTTTTGACGGCATGCTTTGCCCCATCCCCTTTTCCAGCTGCAGTGAGTGAGTTTCAGGAATGAATTCCAGTCTCCTGAATTATTCACCAGGCCAGGGATAGGGCACAACTCAGCTATCAAATATACTACAGGTTTTATTTTCAAATATCTCCTCACCCCCAGAACTGACTGCTTATTACAGTGGGGGTGGGCAGGAACTTTGGCTTTTACGGCCATGTTTAGAATTACTTTTAATTTAGCAGAAAATGATGGTCTTTGCAAATTTTGCTTTCAAACTTTTGGGCACCAAAAGGTATTTCTTCCCCCACCCCTACAAAAAATGTTTCCAGAAGCTTATCACTTTCATACCATCATTTGGCTGCTCTTTGCTGCCTAAAGCACAGCTTCGGTGCACTTGTTCTGTTTGTTGAATATATTGTCTTCTTCTTCCTAGTATCATGGTGTATTATCCAGTAGCATGCATATGCAATCAGAGTTTGGAGGCAAACGCAGCCAGATGGGCGGGATGGAAATTAATAATAATAATAATAATTGCTGAGGCAATATCTGCATTGACCCGGGTGGGTTCCAGCAATTTACTTGACACATGTCTAACAACAGATGGTTTAATGGGGCAGGTGAAACAGGGTAGCTTGTAGGCATGGGCGGGGGGATCCCACTTTAAGAGTTGCATATGTTTTCCAGGCCCATCAACATTGTCAGTTTATTTACAGACAACCCCAGAGCTGCCTTCATTACCAAACTCCTTACAAGGATCAGTCCCAGGTCAGTCCCAGCTTGCTGCTATATTCTCACAGACTGGTAGCTAAGGGAGATGTGACTTGTTTGTATTAACCAGAATGTGTGATATTACCTAAAAAGAGCAGGCACCAGTGTTTTTGTCTGGGTCCTAACAGATATTGTACATAGATTAAATATGAATCAAATGTGTGAAAAGTTTTTGTTAAAAACGCGTTTACTTCAAAATAGCAAACAATATCTACATTAACTGTTCTCACACTCCCCTCCCCCCAACCGACCACTGGAAAGTGGCTGAGGCTCTTGGCAGACTTCCTAAGTATTTTTTCTGTCTCTTGCAGCAATTGTAATGCGCTGCGCTGGATGGAATATGATTTTTACAGACATGCCACAGACCACCTGAATGGAGCAGCCATTACTGCTTTAATTCTGAAATTAATTTTAATTGTTTCTGAAATTACACCATGTTCTGGACAGGGTCTTTTCTACCGATTTTTTTGCTATACCTACGCATTAATGGTATAGCACAGGCATAGGCAACCTTGGCTCTCCAGGTTTTTTGGAACTACAGCTCCCATGATCCCTGACCACTGGTCCTGTTAGCTAGGGATCATGGGAGTTGTAGTTCCAAAACATCTGGAGAGCCACAGTTGCCTATGCCTAGTATAGCACTACTCTTACTTTTTGTAAACCTCCTTCTAAATATCTTTTGAAAGCATTAAGTTAGAGTCATCTGGCACACCTGGCAGCTTTCCTGGCTCATCAGTGGCCAAAGATACATTCTCTATGTTGAACTCATTTTCATCTTGTTTTCCCCCATCTAGTTTCTTGGTTGCCTGGACCTAGACTGCAGAAAAGCCTTGTCTCATTTGAAAACCTGGGGGATTGACTGGTGTCTTTCAGTGCAATTTGTATAAGCTTCTTACACTTCTGGTTGCCTGATTTGTGTTTCTAGACATGCCCCTGGGAGCAGTTATGGTGTTTAGTCCCTCTTGACAAGCATAGCTGCCAAGTTATCCCTTTTTTTAAGGGATTTTCCCTTATGCTGAATAGGCTTCCTTGCGAGAAAAGGGAAAACTTGGCAGCTATGTTGACAAGGCACAAGGAAAGCTGGAACTGGTGGTTCTTGAAAGAACACATCACATGGGGAAGCATGACTCTATCTCTCTGTCTCTCAAATGACAAGGTCTCTTTTACCTGTGCAAGCATACCCTCTCTTTGTTCTAGAGAAGGACTGTGGTTCAGAATGTTGCTTGTTCTTTTCTAACGCTGCTTCTCATTGACTCCAGCAATTCTCACAAGACCTGGATGATAGGTACACATATTTGGGGAAATGTGTTTCCATAAATATCCTCAAGCATGACATACCGTTTATTTAGTCTCCATTTTCTGCCCTGGTGCTAATGGGGTTGCAGCCTGGGCTTTATAGCCCTATGGCTCTCCAGGCTCCGTAAATAGTTTTCCCCCAACCTCTCCCCCATGCCTGGACCAGTGACACCACCCGGCTTGCCAGCATGGTAACGTCACTCACGCACATAGCAGGGCACAGTGCTCTAGCACGCACACACCAGGGGGGCATGATGACATAGTGCACACATGCCCCACAGAGTGCATGTGCAACTGCATCGGACTTTGTGGGAGCCTGGCCCCCTCATTTAAAATGTTGTGGGAGCCATGGCACCCATGGCCCTGGGAACCCGGTGCCTATGGCCTGGACACTATTTTGGAGGTTTGTTGTTAATTACGTTAAGAGAACGAGTGGCTCAAGGTTACTCTGTGAGCTTTCTGGCTCTGAGGGTTTGAACCTTATGGGTCTCCATAATAGCCCTTGTCCAGCCATCTAGCTACTCTATTACACCAGAGGGGCCAGCTTATGAGAGCAATTTTGGAGTAGAGGGAGAACGTTGCACGTGTGATGTCAGGGCGTTGGGAGGAGCTGGGGGAGGAGCCAAATGGGATGGCTGTGCGACTTCAGTGGCTGGTGGATCCTCATCCACCTCCTCCTGGTACCACCGCTGGTGGGAGGCTGCTTTGATCCTCCTTCCCTTTCATGGTAGGAGGAGAAGGAGACAGACCTGGCTGCTGGAGCTCCACTGCGGTCGACTCTGCGCTTTTGGAACATTGGGGGTCCCTGGCCCTGACCTCAAAAATATAGGGGGCTCAAAAAAGGACTCAGCCTCCTGCAGCTGGCCCTCCTACACCATACAGTCATACCTCTGGTTACGTTTGCTGCGGGTTGCGTATTTTCAGCTTAAGAATGCGGTGGACCCGGAAGTGTTTACCTCTGGGTTTCGCCGCATGCGCATGTGCAGAAATTTTCTGTGCGCTTTGTGCATGCGTGGAAGTGCCATTCTGGTACAGGTACCACTGTACTAACATTATGGAACATCTGCTTTCAAATTTCTTGCTACAATTTAAAAGCACCTGGGAACTTAATGGCTGTCTTGTTTTGTGGACTGCACTTCCTCTACTTTTTGTATTCTCTATCCTTACTCTTGAAACAGTTCATTTTTTTTAGATTGTGAACCTACTGACAGGATCTATTGGATTAAATTATGATTCATGCAGCACCTGGGTTTTTAGGCATTTAAGAAATAATAATCATAGAATCATAGAGTTGTAGAGTTGGAAGGGATTCCATGGGTCATCTAGTCCAACCCTCTGCAAGGCAGTAATCTCAACAAAGCCTATGGCACCCAGTTTTCCCAGGCCATCTCCCATCCAAGTACTAACCAGGCCTGACCCTGCTTAGCTTCTCAGATCACACAAAATAACGACAATATGTTCACAGACTTCATATCCTAGAATAGGGAGCTTTTAGTCCAGTTGTCTGGTCTACCCAGCAAAAGATATGCTCAAGTTCCTACCTATTTCCTCAACTCAGTTTGAATCCAGAAACCTAATCTGCAGCCTTTTAAAAATCCCAATGGTGTTACTTTAATTAAAACCATAAAGAACCACACTCTGAAACAATAGCATTTGTGACTACCTGCAAAGTGCATTCTGTCCTTATTTGTTGCATTTCTCCATGATGGTCGTTTATTTTCAGCATTTAGGCTGCAGGAGCTGTGTCCTGCCTTCACAATTATATTAAAACAGGGTATGTTTCCTTCTCCATAGGGCATTTACCATTTAGAATAAATTGGCTCTGGTATAACAAATTATGCTGACATTTTTTCCCATATAAGTGAGATGTATGCTTGGTTGTCTAAACGTGCATTTCACAAAAATAGCAAGTCAAGTATTAAAGATGGGTTTGCAGTAAGAGCTAGGTTATCGTAAATATTACTGCTTACGGCTGCTTTACAGTATTTAAAATAAGCAGAATTTCGGTTTGAAAAGGTTGCATTATTGGACAGTGTTCCATCCTCACTACACTGCCTTGCAGCCTAGTGCAGCTCGACATGCAGATAAATCTCCCTGTTCTCCATTAAGCAGACTATTTTAGAAATCTTTACTTTATTGAAGAAACAAGGTTGAGTGTGGTAAAACTAGACGGCAATAGAAATACATACAATAAGTATATCTATAGCACACAACAATCCATACAGTAGGTGGAGCTGAATCATCCAACATACCGGTAGCAATAAACACACTATCTATCTATCTATCTATCTATCTATCTATCTATCTATCTATCTATCTATCTATCTATATCTATAAAATATGTGCTGGAGGTACGACAGGGCCGTCTTAAGCCCATCCAGCGCCGTGGTGCAAAGGTCCCTCTGGGGGGGTCCGGACGAGGCAGCCGGGCGGGCAGGGGTTTATGAAAAACAAAAAAACCCACACTTCATATCGCCGGGCGCAGCTAGCCGGAAGCTAGAGCGGCGGGGAGGAGGAGGAGGGCAAGCGAGCAGAGCTCGAAGACCCAGGGACGCCCAGCGAGTTGCCATGGCCTCGGCGCCTGGGAAGGGAGTGGAGAGGGTGGAGCTGGGGGTGGGCGAGGGCGAAGGCCCTGCCAAGCATGGAGCTCCTTGGCAGGCAGGTTTTGGACAACAGTGCCGCCATTAGCAAGGAAGGCGGCGGCAGCGGCCTCAGGACCCCCTGAGCTGGGAGTGCTTCCCCACCCCACAGCCGCCGCATCAGCACCTGGAGCGACCTGGTGAGGGCACGTGGCCATTGAGCTTCCTCTCCTCTCCTCTTGAAGCAGAATCAGTGAGACTCAAGTAGAGTCTTAGTCATGGCTTAGTCATGCTGGCCACATGACCCGGTAGCTGTCTGCGGACAAACGCTGGCTCCCTCGGCCTATAGAGCGAGATGAGCGTGCAACCCCAGAGTTGTTCACAACTGGACCTAACGGTCAACCTTTATAATCATAGTGGCATCACCTGGGAAACCTCTGACTTTTGCTCTAGTGATACGGTCACAATGGCCTGTGCTGAACAGAGGAGAGACAGAGATGGTACTAGCATCAACATGATCAGTGGGATGTCAAGGTACAGTTACAGGTTGCGTCAGGGACAGACAAAGGGAGAGCAGGAATGTGAAACTGTGGATCTCAGGATCTCACAAGCAACTGGCAGCAACAGCAGCTGTGTCAAAAGGTCAAGGGGAGTGTTTGCGTTTGCCAAATGATAAAACCCCATCTGTGAGTCCTCCCAATCAAGTGCCTCATTGATCCACGAGGGTGTTTGTATCCCAGAATTCCTCATACCTTTGTCTCTAAGATGCTGGTCCAGCAGGATCAACAGCTCTTGACTTAATATCATTAGAGTGACGTTGAGCCTTTAAGCAATGTAGTGATGCTGGATTAGGATCCACTCTGGCCTAGCAGAAGGTAAGGAAGGCTTACTTTCTAACACTGCACAGCAGGAATTCCTACAAGTAGGCTTGTACTTCATTGAATTTGTACTTCATTGAGATGGCAGCCCTAAAGACAATTATGTGGGAGTAAGTCCCAGTGGGACGTATTTCTGTGTGGACATGTATAGGATGTCACTGTAAGCATCTTGTTCATTATTGTTGAATTTATTATGGGTAGCCTCTACATGTTTTTTTTTTTTTTGAATAGATATTTATTGATTTTCACAATAGAAAAGGGATTTACAAAGGTTTAGAAGGGATGGGGGAGATACAAAAAAGCAAAAATACAAAAGTCAGGAAAAACAGAAAAAACCAAAAAATAAAAAAGAAGAAATAGAAAACTATATAACTTATCTTTATCACAGTGTATATTGGGACCTCCTCGGGTTCCCGTCCCTGTGTTTCTCAAACACACTTCCAATTTAGCAAATTCTACCTCTAAATATTCACTTTTAATACTAAATTCTTATTTTCTATTCTAAAATAACCTCTTTTACCTAATCCACAGATTTATTTACCACTTAATTTCTATTCTTAAAATATTACTTTAGCGTATTTTTTTAAATACAATTTAAAATCTTTCCACTCTTCTTCAATTGCTTGTTCTCCCTGGTTGCGGATTCGTCCGGTCATCTCTGCCAATTCCATAAATTCCATCATCTTCATCTGCCATTCATCAATCGTTGGTAACGTTTGCTGCTTCCAGTATTTAGCGATCAACAGTCTCGCAGCTGCAGTGGCATACATGAAAAAGGATACCTTTCTCTTGGGAATCTCCTTCCCTACAATGCCCACTAGGAATGCCTCTGGTCTCTTCACCAATGTGCCTTTTAGCACTTTCTTAAGTTCATTATAAATCTTATTCCAGAAGTCATTCACCAGTGGACATGTCCACCACATGTGGTAAAATGAACCTATTTCTTTCTTACATTTCCAACATTTATTGTCATTGTTGTGGTAAATCTTTGCTAGCTTTTCTGGTGTAAGGTACCATCTGTACATCATTTTCATTATATTCTCCTTTAATAAACTACACGCAGTAAATCTAATATTTTCCTTCCACAACTTTTCCCAATCCTCTATCATAATATTATGTCCCACATCCTTTGCCCACAAAATCATAGCATTTTTAGTTTGTTCATCTTTTGTATGCCATTCTAGCAGCAATTTATACATTCTCGAGAGTATTTTCGTCTTAGGTTCTAACAATTCTGTTTCCACCTTTGACCTCTCAATTTGAAAGCCAATTACTCTATCCATTTTAAACGCTTCATTTATCTGATGGTATTGGAGCCAATCATCCAATTTACCTTTCAACTCCTCATATGTTTTTAATTTAAATTGGTCTCCATCTTGAATCAACAAATCTCTATATTTCAACCTACCGGTCTCCATATTTAATCTTTTGCGAACCTTGGCCTCCAAAGGCGAGAGCCAATTTGGCGTTTTTCTTTCTAATAAATCTTTATATCTGGACCAAACCTTGAACAGTGAATTTCTAACAATGTGCCTTTTAAAACTTCCATGGGCCTTAACCTTATCATACCACACATATGCATGCCAACCATGAACATTATCATAACCTTCTAAGTCCAAAATATCAGCGTTTTCCAATGTAAACCACTCTTTCAACCAGCAAAAGGCAGCTGCTTCATAGTAAATTTTAAAATCAGGTAGAGAGAAGCCTCCTCTTTGTTTATCATCAGTCAATATCTTATATTTGATTCTTGGCTTCTTCCCTTGCCATATAAATTTTGATAGCACCTTTTGCCATTCTTTAAAACAACTCAGCTTTTCAATTATTGGTAATGATTGAAATAAAAACAACATCTTTGGCAATACATTCATCTTAATTGTTGCTATACGGCCCAATAAAGACAATTTCAGGTTGGTCCACGTTTCTAAATCCTTCTTAACTTCATTCCATAATTTCACATAATTATCTTTAAACAAATTTAAATTTTTTGCAGTCATATACACTCCAAGGTATTTCACTTTTTTAACAAAAGATAAACCAGTTGTTTCTTGCAATTTCTCTCTCTCTTCCTTATTCAAATTTTTATCTAGTACTTTAGTTTTGGATTTATTCAATTTGAAACCTGCTACCCTTCCAAACTCTTGAATAACTTCCAGAGCCCTCTGTACACTGGACTCTGGATCTTGTAAAGTTAACACCAAATCATCCGCAAAGGCTTTAAGTTTATATTGTCTCTTCCCTACAGTTACACCTTTTATTTCATCATCTTTTCTAATCCTGTCAAGCAGGACTTCCAGGACCGATATAAAAAGCAAAGGAGAGAGAGGGCACCCTTGTCTTGTACCTTTCTCAATTCTAATCTCATCTGACACCATATTATTCACGATTATCTTAGCTTTTTGCTCTGAATAGATTGCTTTTACTCCATTCAGAAAACCATTGCCCATTCCCATTTTTTCTAAATTTCTTTTTAGAAATAGCCAAGAAATATTGTCAAACGCCTTTTCCGCATCTATAAACATAAGAATGGCTTTTTTGTTTATCTTCTGCTCCAGCATTTCCAAAATGTCAACTATATTCCTAATATTATCTTTCAAATGCCTCCCCGGAAGGAAGCCAGCTTGATCTTGATGTATAAAGTCTTTCAAAACCTTTTTCAATCTGGAGGCTAAAATGTTAGCAAATATTTTATAATCCACATTAAGTAGGGATATTGGGCGATAATTCTTAACTTGCGTTCTATCCGTGTCCGGTTTTGGTATCAGAGTGATGTAAGCCTCTTTCCAAGATTCAGGGGCCTCTCCTCCATTCAAAATTTCATTGCATAAATCCTTCAAAGGTTGAACTAACCAATCTTTCATTGTCTTATAATATGCATCTGTCAAACCATCCGGTCCTGGGGTCTTGCCCGACTGCATTTGTTGTATAGCATATTCCACTTCTTGCGTTGATATCTGTTGAGACAGTAGGGATTTGTTCTCTTCTGGGATTTTATGCAGCCCAAATTTGTCCAAGAATTGCTCCACTTCCTCTTTATTTTGATTTTCCTGTTTATACAATTGTTTAAAATACTTCTGAAAAGCTTTTTGTATCTCTGTCGGGTGCTCCAGATGCTTTCCATCTTGCACTAAACTTACAATAGTGTTCAATTTCTGCCTCTTCTTCAATTGCCATGCCAGTAACTTTCCACATTTATTTGCTGACTCAAAGGATTTCTGTTTCATCCATTTAATTTTAGATTCAATTTCTTGATTCATCAATTTAGAAAATTGAACTTGCAATGCCTTAATTTCTTTCTGCACCTGTTGATTTTTAGGATTTTCCCTCAGTTTCTTTTCTTTTTCTTTCATTTGATTTAGAATCTTTTCTTTATTTGCATTGGCTTCTTTTTTCTTTATAGCATTTTGTTGAATTAGAAATCCTCTCATCACAGCTTTGCTGGCATCCCATACAATTTTTTTCTCCGTTGTAGTCCTTAAATTTATCTCAAAATAATCTTTCAATACTTTTTGGGCTTTCTCCACTACTTTCTCATTTCTTGTTAACGCGTCATTCATTCTCCATCTGAAAGTTCCCTGGAGAGATACCCTTAGATCTAATAGTACAGCATTATGGTCGGAGCAAGTTCTTGGGCAGATCTCAACATTGTTTATTTTTGGTCCTAACTCTCTTGTAATCCATATGTAATCGAGACGACTCCACGATTGTTGAGAATTTGAGAAAAAAGTCTGGTCTTTTTCCAATGGATTTTTCAATCTCCAAGTATCAATCAGATCAAAATTTTCAATCAAATCAAAGAAAGACTTTGGTAGTCTTCCTTCTTTGGTGCAAGACTGTCTTTGTGATCTGTCCATTAATGTAGAGACCACTCCATTCATGTCTCCCATTAAGCATAATTTGTAATCCAAATAGTCCAAGAGTTTGTTATGTAATTTCTTAAAAAACTCCGATTTTCCATCATTTGGTGCATAAACTCCCAGAATCAACAATTTTTCGCCTTGCGATGAAATTTCCACTGCTACGTATCTCCCTTCTTCATCTTTAAATATTAACTTTGGCTTTAATTTTTCTTTCACGTAAATCACCACACCTCTCTTTTTGACATCATCCGAAGAGATAAATTCTTCTCCAAATTTATTATTCTTTAAAAGTCTTTGATGTGCTCTTGTAATATGAGTTTCCTGAAGGCATATTATGTCCAATCTTTGTTTTGCTAAGGTATGGTAAACTTCATTCCTTTTCCGTTTTAAATTCAAGCCATTCGAATTCCACGACAAAATCCTCAGTGACATCTCTAAATTGCTGCCGCAGCTCCTGCTCCCAAGAAGGAATCTGAATCCAACTCAATCGGGTGTCCTGGTTGGCCCGGGCTGGAGGTTGCTAACCCAACTCTTGACAACTCTCTCTCGTGTTGCTGAAGAAATTCTCTCTTCTGCTGTTCTGACCTGATCTTTATCTTTTTCTGTTGAAATTGAAAATTCAAGCCCTCCGGCAATTCCCACTTATAATTGATCCCTTGTCTCTTCAAGATGGCTACCAAATCCGAATATTGGGATCTCAGGTCCAAAAAAAATTTTGGAAGGTCTTTAAAAATTATTATTGGCGCTCCTTGCACCTTTAAGGTCTTCTCGTAGTGTAGGCTCAGAATTCTATCTCTTTGTTCTCTTGTTTGAAATGACACCAAGCAATCACTAATCAGTTTCTTGTCTCCTTTTGATTTTGCTCCAAACCTAAATGCTTTTATCATTTGTCCTTCTAGCTCTTCCTTTGATAGGTTCCAGGCCTTCACAAATTCTTCAATTATTGCCTCTTTCAGATCACTCTTCTCAATATTTGGGAACGCTCTTATCCTGAGATTCCCTTCTTTTTGACGTAGTTGTACAAAAGCTAAGTCCACTTTGGTCTTGTAGGCTTGCTTCTCCAAGTCAGGTACCTTTTCCTCCTCGAGATGGTCCAGTCTCTTCTCCACACCAGTCACCTGTGCTCTCACCTGCGCAATATCCTTAGAAATTGCACCCACTTCCTCCCGCAATTTTCGAAGTTCCTCAGTAGTCCGTTGTTGTTCTCTCGAATTTCGATCAATAGCACTTAAGATTTGCTCCTCCAAAGTAGCAGAGATGGATGATTTTTTCTTTCCTTTGCCAGTCTCTTTGCCAGTCTCTGTTCCAGCCATACTTCCAATCAATCCAATCTCAAAGCACACAGTTCAATAAAAATTTCCACTCAGATAGTAGTCCCAACTTAGGCCTTAAGCCCTCTGTCTCAGCCAGTAGTTCAGATGTCTTTTAATCAAAGCAACAAAATAGAATATAAACCATTCAGTCTAGTGAAAGAGCAAGCCGTTCAGCGGAAAATTCCACTCAATAGATTGCTTCAAGTCAGTCAGTAAGAGCTCTTTCACCGCCAGTAGTCCAGATGTCTTTTTATCAGTGAAATAGTATAAACAAGTGGAAGCTGGCAGTCTTTTCAAGGTCAATGCTGGCACGAAAGTTCCAAACTGCTAACTTATAACACAGTCTCTGTATGCTTGCCTGTATGTTGAAACTGAAACTGGCTCATTAAAATAATTCAAGACAAAGGAACAAGGCAAAGGAACAATATTTCACACAGTCACTTTATAGCTCAAAAGTCAATACGTCGCATAGTCTATAAAATAGGGGGGGGAAACATCCTTAAATCCTCCAAGGAAAGTTGCAGGCAGATCAAAGCCTGTCAAGGGGTAAACAGAAGTTCATATGGAAATTTCTTTTGTGCCGTCACAATGGCGAACGGCTAGAGAGATCAGAACGAAGTCCCGCTTCCAGTTTGAGCAAGCAATCTCAAATGTAAATATTGCTGTCCACTGCAGGGTATTTTCCAGAGCCCTGCTCTCTTTTAGATAGTTCAAAGTCCAAGAAATAAAGTTACAAAGCTTTATGGTTAAAGTGCTGCGGAGACTGTCTTTGCTTTCAATCTTCCACAGGGGGGAGGGAAGAACCCGACCTCCATAAATTTTAGGTTCCCCTTTGACCAAATCCGTCCAAATTAGAGACTTTAAAAGCTTTTTAGATTCATTACTCACGATGGCCAGATGGTTCCATGTTGATATTGTAGATTTTGAAGGAGATTGGTTGCTGTTCCGCCGCCAGTAAACGGAGCTTCTCCTTTAAGGGAAAGCGCTGTACCCGCTGTGCCGTGCCTTCCACCTTCCCGCTCTCGGACTCTTATTAGAGCTCTTCGGGGGGAAGGGAGGCAAAAAAAAGACAACTGCCGGGTTCCCCAAGCCTTCGGAACTCTCTATCCGAAGTTTCGGGGGGCTGTGCGCTCTGCAGACCCCCCAGAACCCCTCAAAGGACTGGGAGGAATCTCTCCCACAGCCGCCGGCGCTCGCAACCAACCAGGAAGTCCGCCTCTACATGTTTTGGACTACCACTCCCACCATCCCTGACTGTTAGCAATGCTGGCTGGAACTGAAGGGCTTTGTAGCCCAAAATGGAGGACACCACCTTAGCTAATGCCCCGTTTTATGTGAAGAGGGAACAAAGCAAATTAATTAGTGAAACAAGTTCTTGCTTCCGCACCATGAATAAAAGCTGCCATTAAGTACTAGTCAGAATGTCCAGGCTTCCTGCCGTTTTATCAAACCGAGTGCAAATAACAGAACAAATGCTTACTTTGTAAGCATTACTACTGTGGAAGTTAGTAATTGAACTGCTGTGAATGAAGAGAAGCTATACTTGTTGATCTTTATAATTATGCTTCTCTGCTTTGCTCGTGCCTCCTGTGGTTTTCTGTATTTTTCAAGTAGCTTTTCTACATAATAGCTGAGGTCATGTCCGACTAAGATGAAAGGCACTGGGAAAGCCTAGTTTAGCATCATCTATGGAGGAAAGAACAGCCCATGAGATCAGTGTGCCAGATTTCTAAAGGAATAACTTCCCCTCAGAGAAATGTCACAGGAAACAATAGTCAAAAGAGCTTGGCATTACTCTTGTGTGAAAAGAGGCAGGACAAATCTGTCCAGAGGATGAAGAAGGTAGGCCTGTTTTTGCAGAGATCATTAGTCTTCCCAAAGGTAAGAACAGCTGCCTTTCCCACAGAGTATAGTCAGAAATATATGGCAATATACTGACCACATTCAGTTGCTCTGTTAAGCCTTTGTTTATCTTGATAAAGAATGTGCACCAAAAATGTAACAAAATGTGCATATAATAATAATAATAATAATAATAATAATAATAATAATAATAATAATTTATTTATACCCCGCCCTCCCCGGCCAGAATCGGGCTCAGGGTGGCTAACACCAATAAAATTACAATAAAAAGAAAAAGAAAAAGAAAAAACAGTTAATTAAAATACACGTTAAAATATGGGTTATAATACAATTTAAAATGCAGCCTCATTTTAGTAGCAGCCCATAAATCAAAACCATAAGGGGAGGGAAACATAAGGGTCAGACTGAGTCCAAACCAAAGGCCAGGCAGAACAGGCCCTGTGGTCTTGCAGGCCCTGCGGAAAGATGTCAAATCCCACAGGGCCCTGATCTCTTGTGACAGAGTGTTCAACCAAGTCGGGGCCAGTACTGAAAAGGCCCTGGCCCTAGTTGAGACCAATCTAACCACCTTGCGGCTCAGGACCTCCAAAGTGTTGTTATTTGTGGACCTAAAGGTCCTCCGCGGGGCATACCAGGAGAGTATTTATACTGTGTGTGTGTGTGTGTGTGTGTGTGTGTGTGTGTGTGTATAATTTATTATTTTCATTTTCTATGTTTCAATCATTTTACAATCGTTTTAACATTTCAAAACTTGACTTCCTTTCCCCTCTTTCTGCATTTCCTTAAATTTATTTTTTATATTCTCTGCATATTCCAAATTAACTTAATTTACTCATTTATTCATCTAAATATATACTGTACTCTTCTAAAACTGCAGGTTGTTACAATAATCCTGCCAATGTTCTTATCTGTTTACAGTTTATTTGTAAATATTCAATAAACCATTTCCATTCTTTTATAAAATGTTTGTTATCTTGATTTCTTATTTTTCTGGTAAGTTTTGCCATTTCTGCATATTCCATAAGTTTTGTATCCATTCTTCTTTCTCTGGTACTTCTTTTGCTTTCCATTTTGGGGCAAGTAACATTCTTGCCACTCTAGTTGCATACATGAATAAATTTCTATACAGTTTGGGTAGTTCTTTCCCTATAATTCCCAAAAGGAAGGCTTCTGGTTTTTTTGTTTTGTTTTTACAAACATTACTTTAAACATCTTTTTCAATTCATTATATATCATTTCCCAGTAAGCTTTAACCTTACTACAAGACCACCACATATGATAAAAAAAAATTCTCTTTACATTTCCAACACTTATTTGGTTTTGATTTACAGTGGTACCTCTGGTTAAGAACTTAATTCGTTCTGGAGGTCCGTTCTTAACGTGAAACTGTTTTTAACATGAAGCACCACTTTAGCTACCGTAATGGGGCCTCCTGCTGCCACCGCGCCGCCAGAGCACAATTTCTGTTCTCATCGTGAAACAAGGTACTATTTCTGAGTTAGCGGAGTTTGTAACCTGAAGCGTTTGTAACCTGAAGCGTTTGTAACCTGAAGCGTTTGTAACCCGAGGTACCACTGTATACATTTTTGCCAATTTACTCAGTGTTAGGTACCATCGATACTGTATATCATTTTCATATAATTTTCTCTTAAATCATTGCTTTGTTTAGTCGTTTAGGCATGTCCAACTCTTTGTGACCCCCATGGACCAGAGCACACCAGGCACTCCTGTCTTCCACTGCCTCCCTCAGTTTGGTCAGACTCATGTTGGTAGCTTTGAGAACACTGCCCAACCATCTTGTCCTCTGTCGTCCCCTTCTCCTAGTGCCCTCAATCTTTCCCCACATCAGGGTCTTTTCCAGGGAGTATTCTCTTCTCATGAGGTGGCCAAAATATTGCTTCCAGTGAGCACTCGGGGCTGATTTCCTTCAGAATGGATAGGTTTGAGCTTCTTGCAGTCCATGGGACTCTCAAGAGTCTCCTCCAGCACCATAATTGAAAAGCATCAATTCTTCGGCAATCCGCCTTCTTTATGGTCCAGCGCTCACTTCCATACATCACTACTGGGAAAACCATAGCTTTAACTATACGGACCTTTGTCGGCAAGGTGATGTCTCTGCTTTTTAAGATGCTGTCTAGGTTTGTCATTGCTTTTCTCCCAAGAAGCATGCGTCTTTTAATTTCATGACTGCTGTCACCATCTGCAGTGATCATGGAACCCAAGAAAGTAAAATCTCTCACTGCCTCCATTTCTTCCCCATCTGTTTGCCAGGAGGTGATGGGACCAGTGACCATAATCTTGGTTTTTTTGATGTTGAGCTTCAGACCATATTTTGCACTCTCCTCTTTCACCCTCATTAAAAGGTTCTTTAGTTCCTCCTCACTTTCTGCAATCAAGGTTGTGTCATCTGCATAGCTGAGGTTGTTGATATTTCTTCCTGTGATCTTAATTCTGGTTTGGGATTCATCCAGTCCAGCCTTTTTCATGATGAATTCTGCATATAAGTTAAATAAGCAGGGAGACAATATACAGCCTTGTCGTACTCCTTTTCCAATTTTGAACCAATCAGTTGTTCCATATCCAGTTCTAACTGTAGCTTCTTGTCCCACATAGAGATTTCTCAGGAGACAGATGAGGTGATCAGGCACTCCCATTTATTTAAGAACTTGCCATAGTGTGTTGTGGTCGACACAGTCAAATGCTTTTGCGTAGTCAATGAAGCAGAAGTTTTCTGGAACTCTCTAGCTTTCTCCATAATCCAGCGCATGTTTGCAATTTGGTCTCTGGTTCCTCTGCCCCTTCGAAATCCAGCTTGCACTTCTGGGAGTTCTCAGTCCACATACTACTGTAGCACCTTAACAGCATCATCATAGCATGCTGTAAATTTTATATCCACATTCCACAATTGTTCCCATGCTTCCATATCTCGGGCAGAAGATATAGGAGCATAATTAGTCGCACCAACAGGGTAAAGAACAGCTTCTATCCATGGGCTGTTAGGCTGCTGAATGAAAAGATAACAACAGGGCAACTGACTTTCGGGTTTGGTGAGTGTGCGTCAGTAAACGAGGGGAATTAAGGCTAAGGGAGCTGAGTGGGGGTGCTCATGTAATCTCACTGTATACAGGTTGTACAAGTGACAATAAAGTATTTCAATTTCAATTCAATATCTATATTATTACCAATATCTATTGCACAATGTGTCATTGAGTATTTTACTTGCTCATCCTTTGTCTCCCATTCCAATAATATCTTACACATTTTAGACAGCACTTTTGCATTACATTCCAACAAATCTCTGTCTGGTTGTGATATTTATTCCCCAAACCCTCGTATCCTATCTTTCTTAAATACTTCGATCAAATGATGATATTGTATCCATGTTGTTAATTTTCCTGATAGTTCCTTAGATTCTTTCAATTGATACTCTCCTCCCTCTTGTTTTAATAAATTTCTATAAGTTGTCCACCCTTCTATCATATTCCTTTTCTTTACCGCTATAGCTTCCAACAGTGAGAGCCAAAGTGATGTTTTGCCTCGAGTAGATTTTTGTATTTATCCCATTATACATTTTTTCCTAATTATATGATTTGCAAATCCTTTATGTACTTCCACCTTTTCATACCATAAATAAGTGTGCCAATCGAAAATATTATCATGGCCTTCTAAGTCTAAAATATGTAGATTCTCCAATGTCATCCATTCCTTCAACCAACAAAGACAAGATGCTTCATAATATAATCTCATACCTGGCAGGGAGAAATATCTCTCTTTTGCATCTATCAATATTTTATATTTTATTCTTGGTTTTTTCCTTTGCCAAATATATTTAGAAATACCTTTTTGCCATGTGTTAAAACAATCTGTCTTGCCAATCACAGGAATTGATTGAAACAAAAATAACATTCTAGGTAATAAAATTGTTTTTATAGTCGACACTTTGCCTAATAATGAAAAATTCAGTCTGTTCCAAATTTGCAAATTTCTTTTAATATTTTTCTGGGTTTCTAAATAATTATCTTTATACAGATTTATATTATCTTCTGTTAACCATACACCTAAATAATTAACTTTCCTTTCAATCTTTAATCCAGACACATCTTGTAATTTATTTTTACTCTCATCCTTCATATGTTTAACGAAGAGTTCGGCTTCTCAGATTGTACAAATCTTTCACCTTTTGCAAAAATGCATTTATTTGGGGAAACTGTGCAGAAACATGCACAGATTACAGGAAACTACTTTCAAAAAATGTGTACTGTATGTCAGGATACCACAGTGTGGCACACCAGTCTCTGCGCTGCTTCTCTCAGACTGCTCCCAGCAGCAGGAGAAAAGAAAGGGTGCTGGTGTGACAGAGGCAGGCCCAAGTAGAGGAAATGAGAACCTTGGGTGCTACAAGAAACAGACATGGAGTGCAGGGAAGGTTGTAGGTGAGAGGAATGGAGAAGAGGAGGAAGGAGAGGAGACAAGGAGGGGAGAGGCTCATATCAGAGGCAGTGGCAAACAGCTGTGGGCAAACTTGGGTGTGCAAACACAATACAGCACATGCAGACACTTGGGGTGAGATGTGTGCTTTTCAGTGGCAAACCCATTTGTCGATAAAGCATGTCTGAAAATCCTGTGGTTCAGATTTCTGTATATGTGTATCCTGAATGGAATGAGTTTCTTAGGAAAAAGCTACCCCCAAAATGCAATAAGCTTAATAGGTATGATCAGCATCACTCTCGCACTTTGGGCATGAAATGAACAATTAGAGTAAGTAAACTGTAAACCATTTGCTGGCTTGCTGCTGTAGTAATTCCTTGGCAGATTGATCGCTTCCATCAGGCTCCTGCAGTACGCAACCAAGGATTTATAGGGCATAACGAAAAGCACTCCTCATAATAGTTCCTTCTGGTAAAGATGACAAAATGCTTGAGGTCAAAACACATATAAAGCACATTGTGAAATAAAGGCAGTTCTGCTGTCACAGGACCAGCCTTGGGAATAGGTAGCTCACACCTTCAAAACATGCAACTGAGAGACGTCTGGGCAGGTTAATGCTCTGCTAGCGTGATTATTAAGAAATCAGGATTGCCAGCTCTTGTGATTTTGCATATGTATTTTTAAGATCCTGTAGAAAACATAAAATGGATTCTTTCTTCAGTAACAGATTGCAGGTGGAATCAAAAACAAGATCTACCATCATGTTACTACAAATCTCATAAATTAGTTCAAAATGGCATAGTAAAGCCTTCCTAGAATGTTTTCCAAATTCTGAAAGTTGCATTTCAAAAGTTCTTAATGAACTGATTGACCTTCATAGATCCCATAAACCCATAGATCCCATATAATACAGATAAGAACTACATAGGTAAAGGGACCCCTGACTGCTGGGTCCAGTTGCGAAAGACTCTGGGGTTGTGGCATTCATCTTGCTTTACTGGCTGAGGGAGCTGGCGTTTGTCCAAAGACAGTTTTTCCGGGTCATGTGGCTGGCATGACTAAGCTGCTTCTGGCGAGCCAGAGCAGTGCACGGAAACGCCATTTACCTTCCCGTCCGAGCGGTACCTTTTTATCTACTTGCATTTCGTGCTTTCGAACTGCTAGGTCGGCAGGAGCTGGGACCGAGCAACAGGAGCTCACCCCTTCGCGGGGTTTCGAACCACCGACCTTCTGATTGGCAAGCCCTAGGCAAGAAGAGTGTGGTTAGCATCCCTTTTTAAGATGTGGAGTTATTTTTTGTTACCTCTGACAATGGAACTATCATTAACATACGTCCATTCCGCAAACCTACTGATAAAAACTCATTATTGCATTATCATTCCAATCACAATCATCCTGTTCATTTAAAAAACAGTCTCCCTTTTAGTCAATTTATCAGATTAAAAAGAAATTCCTCCTTTGAATCAGATTTTTTGCAACATGCTACGTTACTTTCTTCTGCATTAAAAGATAGGGGCTATCCTCAGAGTGTCATCCAGAAAGCCCTCGATAGGGCTAAAAAAACACCTAGACAGAGTCTGTTAGTACCCAAACCTAATAGTCCACATAACAGGGTTTTTGGTTCTATTGAATATAACCATTTATCCTCATCTGTTGAGAGAATTATCAAACATCAATGGCACATCATCTCCCACATTTCAGGATGTGAGAATTTACCTATTTTAGGCAAGAGAAGAACCAGGTCCTTTAGGGACGTTCTTACACATACAGATTCATTAGAACATAAAGACGAAGATCGGTGTATAGTTTCTAAAGGACACTTCAGATGTGGCCGTTGTTGTAAATTTGTGTTACCTGCTAAATCTTTTACTAACATGCTTAATGTGAAACAGATTATTTTACAACAATTTTCTAATTGCTCTACTAAAAATTGTGTGTACTGCATACGATGTGCCTGTGGTCTACTATATATAGGTAGCACTACATGTGCAGTTAGAACCAGGATATCAGAACATAGGTCCAAAATAAGCAACAAATGTTTGGACACTCCATTAGTCCAACATTTCCAGTTAGCAGCTCATACTGAGGATGATTTAAGTTTTTTCATCTTATGGACTCTTAAAAAACTATCATTTAGAACTACTGATATACGTAGAGCGTTATTACAGAAGGACTATAAATTAATATTTTAACTTGGTACACTCCATCCTAAGGGCCTTAATACAAAGTTTGATTCGGGATGTTATGTATAGTCTGATTTGTTGTTATACCCATTGTTTAATGGTTCCAGAGAAAAGTTACTGTACCTTTAAGTAAGCCATTCTGTATTAATTGATGGTATTCACCTGCTGATGCATTTAAGGTTTGAAGCTTGTCTATTCACTAAGCTTGTGCCTGTGAAGTATTTCTCGTGTTGTGCTAATTGTGCTGCTTAATCTGGTAAGGTGTTACATGGTATTGTGTTTATCTTTTAGTACAATTTATGTAATGTGGAACATTGTAATTCAGATATTATTTGTATTACACAGCCACGAACTGATGAAGCTTTATGGCAAAACCTGTTAGTACTCCGGGGGAACAGGTCCTGACCTATACATGGATTTGTTAATTTGGCTTAGTTGAATGACCATGAGTTCATTCCTTTAGATTAGTTTTCGAGTAAATTCCTTGTTACATTTTCCAGCCAGTGTGTGGTGGTTTTGGTTGTTTATGGTTCGTATTATCACCACAGTGATACTTTGAATAGTTTGTCTGTTCTCATAGTGGCCAAACATGGGAAGCTTGTAAACAGGGCATGACTGCAAGAGCGCTCTCCCAGCAGCTTGGTTTAAGAGGCCTCCAACAGTGGAGGTCCTGATGTTTGTGAGTACAGCTCCTCCTCCAGTCAAGGAGAGAGACTCAGATTGGGCTGCCATTTGTATGCATGCGGTGTGTGTGTGTGAAGCTCCCCCAAAGTTATCCAAATCTATATTACTGTCCAACTGTCTGTCTCTGTTACAGGTGTGCTTCTCTTTCTATTCAATAGCTTCCATAACTTCTGCTTTTCCTCTTTAAGTTCAGCCATTCCCTATGATAAACACCCTTTGACCTTGGGCATTAGAAACCTTTTAACCGCATCTGTAAGTACCAGAGTGGTCATTATGTTGTTGGTTTCTAGCTGGTGGAATTTTTGCAATCAACCCAGTGCAAGCCCTTTTGTCTGTCCCAAAACATGGTTTTGAAACTGTATCATGTGAATGTGAACTGCATACCTGTTGTGCAAATCTCACCACTTTGTTCTATGAAGAGGATGTCTGTGGGGTGGGCAGTAGAGACTCATGGAGGCTCTCGGCACAATTTAGAACCCTACATAGTGAGTAGTGGAGACTCCCCAGCAAAGACCTTCACCCTCATGCTTGCAGAAGGCTCCAAATCAGGCACCCCCAAACTTTGGCCCTCCAGATGTTTTGGACTACAATTCCCATCATCCCTGACCACTGGTCCTCTTAGCTAGGGATCATGGGAGTTGTAGGCCAAAACATCTGGAGGGCCGCAGTTTGGGGATGCCTGCTGCAAATGGTGTACCAGTGATGCTCTGGAGGGAATGGGGCTTGTTTGCCCAGTTGCTTTTAAAACTCTTCTTACTCCTGCTGTGGAGGATTCTGGAGGCTTCCCCTTCTGGCTACCAGAATTAGATTTATGGTTGCCACTGGCAACTGTGAGTATGGTGCTTTGAAAACCTGGTTGGTTTTCAGCCTTAGCCTGTATGGTTGTTATCTGGGTCACATAATTTCTTTTTTAAAAGGTGTGCCGCACTCATAGCAACTAAAGATGTAACATCAGCTTGGGGAAACCAGCTGCCATTCATCTTTGTGTCTGGATGGGTAGAAGAGAATTCATTTTGAGAGAAGCAAAACTTTTCTTTGCAGTATAAATCAGGCTAACTGCTGCTTTCCTGTTTCTTTCCTCTGTATTAGCTAATGTGCATTACCCCCCCCCCAATCCAACATTTGCATCACCATCATCATTAAATTTAATACCCGCTCTTCATCCTAACGTCCCAGGGTGGTTACAACAATTTGAAATAGAGTTTAAGTTTTTTTAAGGGTGAATCTTAGTCCAAGTATTATGACAAAAGAGTGGATGTGTGCTAATTATGTATATCAAGCATGTTAACTTGGGGCATCTAATTTGCATGAGGATGTCTAACAAGGAATTCTCAAGATCTTGCTCTCTTTCCCTGTCCCTTTTTAACTTTTGCATATCCAAGTAAGTCAGTGTCTTTGGGAGTTATAACAATGGCTAGTCACTGAAGTACACATGAGGGCAACACAGGTCATATAAACTATTTGTCCAAACTTCTATAAAGAGCAGCCTACGTGCGCACCCTCATCATGGAGATTTGTATCGGGGCATGTTGAAAATCCCTTTTGTTCACTGTTCATTAACACTAAAAGAGAAGAACAGAGGGCACATGATGGCTGCTTGAATTTGCTAAACAAAATGTTCCTCCTTGCTCCCTCCTTGCTGAAGTGGTTTTTAAGGGCACACAGTGGCAAGACTGAATCAGCCTTCAATATATTTTTAAAAACCTTAAATTTGCTGCAGCCCAGCCCAGAACCAGCATGTACTTCTCAGAGCAATGAGGTGACTTTGCGGGATTTTATGAGACTTGGGGCGGCAGAGATTGCAAATAAAGTGCCAGCTGTTTTACTGCATACCTCCACGGGTTTTTTTATTATTATGTTGACATGGGAGAATCACATCTATCTTGGTGTTAAACCATAAAAGAGAGGAGCAACATCGTCATGTGTGCTTGATAGAAACGTTTGAACTGAGAGAGATTGAATAAACATTTCTGAACAGAAAAAAATATCCTTTGCTGGAGTAATACCATCAGGTGGCAACCCTGAGCTAAATGTGGCAGTGAGGAGATACAGCTGGAAGAATATGGCAATGGCTGCTGAAATTTCAGAAACTGCTAGAAAAGAATTTCGGTGCATCCAGATGTACATAACTTGAGTGCTGAACTTGCTGTGGACTCATTTGCGGCCGGTCAGTGATGCAAGTTTTGTAAGTTCTTTGGAAACACTGAATGGGGACTTTAGGGGGGCTTATGTTTGCAATTAAGGGACCCAGGTGGTGCTGTGGTTAAACCACTGAGCCTAGGGCTTGCTGATCAGAAGGTCGGCGGTTCGAATCCCTGTGACGGGGTGAGCTCCCGTTGCTTGGTCCCAGCTCCTGCCAACCTAGCAGTTCGAAAGCACGTCAAAGTGCAAGTAGATAAACAGGGACTGCTACAGCGGGAAGGTAAACGGCATTTCCATGTGCTGCTCTGGTTTGCCAGAAGCGGCTTTGTCATGCTGGCCACATGACCTGGAAGCTATACGCCGGCTCCCTCGGCCAATAATGCGAGATGAGCACGCAACCCCAGAGTCGGTCATGACTGGACCTAATGGTCAGGGGTCCCTTTACCTTTACCTTTATGTTTGCAATTGCTCTCAGATCTAATACTGTGCACACTCAAAAACATTATTTAAGAATCTGACCCTTATGCAAAGACACTCTGTCTAACTTTATTCATAACAAATCCAAATCCATTGGTATATATAGTCCTATGTATACACCCCACCCCCAGCATCATGCTTTTTATCTATCATTAGGGAAATTATGCCCCTCCGAAAAGAGAGTTCAGCTTCCTTTGCTTGATAATGCTGAGCATGAACAGATTTTACTTCTGTCACTGAGCTGTGAATACCACTTAACTCCAATCCATATATCCATTACCTTTTTGCATCATACGTATCTGCTCAGTTGTCAATAAATTGCTGTAAAAGATGCACATTATGGCAAAACAGCTGCTAAGAAGATGCTGCAAAAGCTATCTGGTTAGATTCAAATAGTAAATCCATTGGCTTATTTTATGTATATATCCTTCCCCTTCCAGTGCTATACCAAAATACTAATTTCTTGAGTTGGGAAATCTCCTCTGATGATAGTTGCTCTTTTTAAAATAATGCAGGAAAAGCTAAGCATAGATAGCCTTTTAAATGTACTGCATTATGATTGTGAGCCCTCGTATGGACATTCCTTTAGTCAGGGCTCTGAATATGTGGCTCTGAATATGAATGAATCTATTTCTGAAACACACTGAAAGCCAACACCATTTTCTTAGTGTACTAATGAAGATTAATAGAAAATAGTTCAGCAGAAGGAGAAAGACTCCATTCACTGACTTGACTCTTATGTGAAAAAACTGTGCTTGTTAGACTTGAGATTCCTGGTATATTAAAGATGGGTTCAAATGCTTCTTTAACAGTAGAATATTAATGCATTATTGTTTCTCCATCTATATTGATGTAAAGGTAAATAGGTAAATACAACCCCTGTTCTCTTGGGAGGTGGCCTTTCTTGCTGCCTGTCCCCAATGGTGGAACCTTCTGCCCCCTGAAAGATCATCTGAACATATTTATCCTGGAAGTAGTTTTATCTGAACTAACTGTTAGTTGGACTAAGCCTCAAGGGTCTGAATGATTTTGTATGTTATCTTCTGTTGAGGGACCAATGTAACATAGAGATGAGAAAAGCCAGGCAATCCCTAGCTCAAATCACAGCTGAGCCATGAATTTGCTGGGCGTCTGTGCAACCCCCATTGTAATACAAAATTAATAGAGATGATGTGAAGTGCCTTAGAAAGGCTCTTTATAAATGGTATGTCAATATGCTTGCTGGATGGTGATGATGATGATGTGCTTGCAGTCTCAAGCAGCAAGCTTTGGGGGAATAATAGTCTGGGTCCTGATGGTGGTGGTCATGAGTGGTGTCCTGCAACTAACTTTGCCGCATGTGCTGGTTCTCTTCAGGGTCCCAGTTGCTCCATTCCATTCTCCCTCCACTCCTCCACCCCCACTAGTCAGTCAGCAATTCTGTGCCCACTGAGTGTGGCCAGAATTCATTGTGCTGTTGGGGAGTGGAGCCACTGGCGCCCAATCTCATCTGTGTTAAAATCTTGGCTTTCTCTTTTGATTTCTATGCATAGCTCTCACTTGTGGAATCATAGAATTGTAGTGTTGGAAGGGACCGTGAGGGTCATCTGGTCTAATGCCCTGCAATGCAGAAATCTCAGCACCTGGTTTCCCTATCCAGTTTGAAACCATACCGGACCTTGGTTAGCTTTGCAAATGTTCTAGCAGGTTGTTTGATTGTTTTATTGCTGCACTACCTATGTCCCTCGAGATATTTAAAAATACAGTGGTACGTCTACTTACGAATAACTCTACTTACGAATGTTTCTACTTACGAATGGAGCTCCGCCCGCCATCTTGGATGCGGTTTAGATAGGATTTTTTCTACTTACGAATTTTTAGATAGGGTTGCTTCTACTTATGATTTTTTTCTCCCAATGCATTCCTATGGGATGCGACTTACAAATTTTTTCGACTTACAAATGTGCGTTTGGAACGCATTAAATTTGTAAGTAGAGGTACCACTGTAACTTCTCAGTGAAAACTAGGAAATGATTTGCCCAGACAATGTGATAGTTTCTCACTACCTTTTCTTTATCTATGTGTCCCTTCCTCCACCCTCCTTTCCCAGCCATTCAGTTCCTTCTCCTACACATTTTGAATTCTATTCCTTGACCAATGTTCTATAGGGAGCCTTGGAGTTCTTAGTCTGCCCCACATGCTGGGGAAAGTCACTCAGAGATTTGGGTTGAAGTATCATCAGGATACTTCAGGGACCCAGGTGGCGCTGTGGTTAAACCACTGAGCCTAGGGCTTGCTGATCAGAAGGTCGGCGGTTCAAATCCCTGTGACGGGGTGAGCTCCCGTTGCTTGGTCCCAGCTCCTGCCAACCTAGCAGTTCGAAAGCACGTCAAAATGCAAGTAGATAAATAGGACCCGCTACAGTGGGAAGGTAAACGGCGTTTCCATGTGCTGCTCTGGTTTGCCAGAAGCGGCTTTGTCATGCTGGCCACATGACCTGGAAGCTATACGCTGGCACCCTCGGCCAATAATGTGAGATGAGCGCGCAACCCCAGACATTATCCTTAGAAACCAGATGAAGTTGTTAAAATATCTCTCCTCCCCCCCAAATGTGCGGGCTTATATGTTTTAGGAGAAAACATTCCGTATTTTTTATTATCATGTGTTCGTGGAGCTCTGCCCTTTAAAACTAATGTTATGCCCATTTGCTCAGGTGAGGGGAAACAGGTGCTAATTAGAATTTTCCATTAGAAAGCACATCATAATAATTACACGAAACTCCAGTAAGGGGCAGTACAGGACCAATTACTGTCAAATCTGTTCTGGTGAATATTAGTATTGTGCTGATCACAATGCAGTTTAACTCATGTTATGGCACTGTTTCGGGATTCTGGAAGGACAGAAGTTTTTCAAACTACAATGTGTTAGCTAATATGGCTTGGTTTTATGCAAATAATTTTTAGCATGTTCACTTTCACTGCTGAAATACTGAGCACAAATGCTGTGGTACAAAGTACAAAAGATGTTTATTCGGCTTTACGCCCATCATAAAACACAACACAACAGAATAAATCAAATAAAACAGCGGACTCGTACAAGCCACAAATAATATAACACAATTCACAGCTCACAAGGACAAATATTAACAATTCAAAAAGAAAAGTTTAAGATTATGATTAAAAATTTAGGCACTACGCTAAAATCAATATCTGATGTCATTATAGAAAATTCTTATAACTATAAATAATCAGCTAACATTCCATTCTGTCTCTTGTACGAGAGGAGGGCTGTTAGGAATTTAGGAACCTGTAGAGTAATATAAGGATCCACATCTTGAAGAAGCCAGGCAAGCTGTAGGTCAACTGGTTTGTCAGCCATAGGCTGGATTATGGAGTTTAGTATACTAGCACGAGCCGAACTGTACATAGGGCAAATAAACATAACATCATGTAGAAATTCGGGTGTTTTAATTTCACAAGCACACATTGAAAAGATTTGGCCCTTAGAAAATCTATGTCTCAGCACATTTGTTGGAAAAACATTGAACCTAGCTTTAATGAAGGCATATCGGTGAGACGCGGCCGTAAGCGATGTTAAATAGGACGGAGCACGGTAAATAGGGGTTATGCCGAAATTTAACGGCGAGCAGACTCCACCAGCAGCTAAGAAATTTTGGTATAGCTCCGCATCATCCAGCCTTTGATTTATACACCTTTTTGCCGCATTTAGATCCAGTTTGAGCAACTCAGTGGGCGAGATCTCATAGGACAGCAATTTGGCATGGATTTTTCCTGACCACAAATTTGTGAAGTCATCCCGCCACATGCATAGTGGTTCGGGAGTTTATGCCATAGGGATATCCAATAAATCAAAACTCGCCTCCATAAAACTAACTCCACTGAGGGGATCTTCATTTCTAAGCAAATAGCCGCATTACTTACGCATGTTGGTCATTTTATAAGTCAGCATAAGAATTGGCTTTGAAGCGACTCTAAAGGTGAGAGATTTGCAAAGGCCGCCCATAAAGGTGCAGCATAGGCCATTGTGGCCATCACTTTGATGCTATACACTTTCAAGGCCGCAGGGATGAATAAGGCCCCCTCAGAATAGAAAAAACGGAGGAGGGAGTGCGATAGGGCTTTTGTCTTGTTTTGAAGGTATTCAACTTGCGTTTTCCACCCTAAATTATATTGAAAATATATTCCTAAATATTTAAATTTATGTACTTGTTCGCAAATGCTGTGGTTAAAACATGCTTTCTTAGTTAGTAAACATCCCTCTTGGAAACACTGGAAAAGTACGGTAGTTCACTTACTATTCAAAACTAAACCTCTGATTTATGTATAGCGACAGCCCAAGAGAGAATAGTATTGATTGATTGATTGATTGACTGACTGACTGAATTTATATACTCCCCTATACCCCGAGTTCTCAGTGCAGTTCACAAAATAAAATCAAAATATAAAACTACAAAATATGCAATCAAAACAAAAACAAAAACAACCTTATAACCCGCCCAAAACCCCACATTTTAAAAGGGCATAGGAAGATTATCAAGAATGATAAGAATATGTAGTTTGAAAAATGGAACCTACTCTCTATTTTTCTTTCCTCAATTAAACCAATTATTTCATTCACCACCAATATATTCCCTGTAAGGTGGAAGCCTGAGGTGTTTTATGTGGCTGGTGTATTGCCAACCCCACCTACCCTTACACCCCAATAGAGCTTGCAACCCACCACCCCACCACCCACACCCCTTAGACCAGGAATAAGAAACCTTTTTGGCCCCCACCTGCAGGTCAGCTTTGACAGGTGGGCGGGGCAAACGCCTATCCATCACATGACATCATTATATCATTGCATGATTGAGAAGTGGGGTTGAGAAGCCAGAAAGCCTGCATTGTAAAATGTGGACTTCTTTTTGGCTTCCTTCCTTCCAATATGGAGATGAAACAGGGAGAGTAGGCTCACAAAGGCCTTGGATATCCTCCCAAGTGTTTTTATTTTGCAAAAAAAAAAAAAAGAGAGAAGAGTGAGGGCTCTCTCAAAGGCCTTTACTGCCCTCCTCCTCCTCCTATGTGCCCCCAATGTTGGAGGTGCAAAGGTGGGGGCAGTGCTTTTTTTCTTAAAAAAATGTTTAGGGGTACTCTCGTTTTCCTACTCATATTGAAATATTGCCCCTTAATAACGCCAAACTTAGATTCACAAAATGTTTAGGGGTGTGCATACCCCTGTGTCCCACCCCCCCCCAAAAAGCACTGGGTGGGAGGATCACAAAGGGGTTTCAAAACCTCCTTGTATGGCTCCTTTCCACCTTGAATGGAAACCACGTCCCCCTCCTTGAGCAAGGACTGCTCCTAAGACTGTCTGCTTTCCATCACAGCCAAGCAGGATGAATAATTGGCGAGGCAGGAGGAGGAGCATGGGAAGCAGGCCAGAAGCATCAGCCAGCCTGGGAAACATCTGATGCAGCAGTGGATTACCAGGCAAGGAGGGTGTCACTTCTGGCCACCTTCCCACACTCCTAAACATGCTTCTAATTGGCCATGGTGGCAGAAGCAGCAGATTCCCAAATTGGTTTGGGAGGAAGAAGGTGGACAGCTCTGGCTCCGGGTGGCAGGGGCCCCAGGGCTGGTGGAAGGAGGAGCCAGTAAAGCAGGGCTGCTGCGGGGGGGGGGGCTGCAGCCTGTTCTGCCTGCCCCTCTACAGCTCATCTGGGCCATCCTTCCACCAACTCTCATCACACTGAAGCTTGAAGCGGCCCCTGTCTGTGGCCATGCAAACTGCAATGTGACAACACTATTACATGCTTACTATATATGTGAGATTTGGAGGATGGGTTTGAATGCTGAAACATGGTACTTCCAGATGCGAACAGTAACCTTGGCTGAAAAACTGACTTGCCAAATTCATGCAACTAAAGGAAAAACAACCTTCCAAGTTCCGGACTGCAGAATCCAGGACCGGCAGCCGTTTTACACCGGAAGTTGCGTCGATGTAACTTCCGGTGTTGCTTTGCCCTTCTATGGGCACCCAAAATGGCCGCCGCCGGCTTCAAGAGTCACTTGTACGCATGTCAGGAAGTGTGCCAACGCAACTTCCGGTGTCTCTCTGCCCATCTATGGGCACCAAAATGGCCGCCGCCAACATCGGAAGTTATGTCTATGCACTTCCAGACATGCGTAGATGTGACTTTTGAAGCTGGCGACGGCCATTTTCGGTGCCCATAGAAGGGCAAATCGGAAAGAAAAAAATGGCCGCCGGCAGGAGAAAATAATGGAGAAAAACGGGAGACAAAGTGATATGGGGGACCACCGGGAAAAGGTAAGTAAAAAGGGGGTTTTCCCGGGGAAAACGGGAGACTTGGCAGCTATGGTGTTTATATTTTCTATAACATTTGGCAATCGTTTACTGAAGTTTGTACTCAGAATCTGCCAGTCCCATGGCAACACGTGGAGAGACTTTTTATGACTATCCTTCGGGAATACGTTCTGATCTTTCATAGCATTGTGGCTGACGTGTTGTGAGTTGTATTGCTGTATCTGTGATATACAATTGAAAATTAATAAAACATATTTTCCCCTAGGGGGCGGGAATCAGATCCTGGCCTAAAAGCCAGAACATGTTTTATTATTTTTGTAATTATTTAGAAAATGGAAGTGGGTTAAAATTGAGAAGCCTTCCTTTTTCATATTCACTTGCATTTTTGAGTTTAATGGCTGTGTTAACAGAAAATGCCACATGTATGATAGTGAGTGATAAGCTCATTCTCAAATGTGTGATGTTCATTTAAAGCAAGAGGCTCATTTATATAAATAAGGGCAACGCAAGCTCAGAGAATTTACTTTTGTTCTCAGCCTGCCTGCCTTTTGCAGGCGGGCTTCAGTACTATTATATTGCATCTAATAATAAAAGAACAGGGGGGGAAATGGAGCAGCAATCTATACTAGGAACCTTTCTGAAAGGGTCGTGATCCTATTAAGGCTTCTACCTTTTCCAGTCACCAATGTCGGTGAAATTGAATGGAGTGCAAATTGGGACAGGGCAGCGAGCTTTGTTGAGCTGCTTAATAAGTCAAACTATGCCAGTAATGGGAATTCTGCATTTCCCCCTCATTTTATTGTGTGTACACTTTTTAAATCTACATCTTGGTTGAGGTGAACGACACAAAATGGCATCAAATTGAAAAACAGGAACAAATGCTTAACCTTGAAAGAATGGACCATTGAAATCAGGTGATTTTAGACCCTGGACTTCATGTTCTTATGGGAAAGAGCTTGATTAGATAGTCATGTGCATTACTTCACCTGTAAAGCACACAATTAATATTTTTCTCCTCTCCACACCCGACCATTCCATGTTTTAAAACTGCTTCTATGTACCTGCTACACCAGAGTGAAAGAACAAGCAAGAAACAGATTGCCAACTCTGATTTAAAATAATAATAATACTCTAAGCTTGTGCAGTTTCACATTTTAAAGTCACTTAAATCATAGTACCAACATAGCTTTTGTTTGTTTATTTATTTATACTGTACTGCACCTTTTGTCCCTTACAGGGACTCAATGCTGATTACAGATAAATAAGAATAGATAAAAAAAAATTGGGGGAGACAATACTTTTAAAACAATTAAACATTCATAGAACTGAAACTATCTATCTATATTAGCATATGTATATATTCATATGTTACCTATTTAAACCATACAGACAATCACAACAAAACCAGCACGGCACCAGCCCTGTTATCAAAAGCAATCAGTTCCCCAAAGCCTGTTGGAACAAGGTAGTCAACCGACATTCTAGATTTGGAAGATGATGATATAGAATTTGGCTGGCATGCAGGTCTTCGGTATGGGAAAGCTAAAATTTATAAGAGTTTTACAAACCACATTATTAGGAAGAATTTATATAGAGTTTGGGAGAAATACAAAAATTTGTTGGAAAGGAAAACACCATTGTGGTTTTCCCCCATTGAAGCAATGACAATTAAGAGAGTTAATATGGATAGACAGCGGGTGAGATCCTGTATAGGGAACTGCTGGATTTTACAGGGAGGTCACATCCTTTGTCAAAACATGACCTAATCAGCACAAACTATAGAAACTCCTTAATATACAAATTGAAACATTAGACCATAAAATTTATAAGCTAAAATCATCGCGGGGCTACTAACATATTAAAAGTAATATTAAATAATACAATAGACAATTGTGTACAAAGTTTAGTGAGAAAGATATAGCTTGGTGTAGATGGGGTCAAATAAATTCATCTCTTTACAGTTGATAACTATCTCTGCTATATACCGGTAATTTTTTCTAATTTTCCTGGCGGCAGTTGCAAAAACTGCTACACGCTAGGTCACATACTTATCTATGTCTGTGAGGAGATAAAGAATCATGTCAGAAGGATTCTGGCCATTGGACCTTATCATTATAGGTTTCAAAAACCGTTCTCCTGCTTCATTATATAAGGGGCAGTGTAAAATATAATCCTCTAACTCAGGGCATCCCCTAACACAAACACGTTTATTTACTGGTATGCCTCTATGTCTCCCATCTCTACAAGCAGAGTTTATTGTATTTACCGGTAATCGTAACTCCGTAAAAGCTTTCTGGAGTTGTACAAAAGTCAATTCATTGAAGTAAAACGTATGTTCATGGGCCTCTCTAAGTTTAAAATATAATGGGGGACATGTGGATAGGTACGTGGAGTTTAAGTTGTTTTTAGTAGCCACTGCGCTTATGGTCCATTTAAAAATATTTTTCTGAGAATGTAGGGAAAATTCTTTGAGCTCGGTCACTGAGAGGTCATATTTGCCCATCAGTTGGGGAGCATGATGTACCCAGTTTTTAAAGGATAATCCGTTCATGAGCTCAATCAGGCTTTTTTTTTTTGGTAACCTAGTGTTGCCCATCTGTTGAACTCTGAACCAGTAGCAGAGGATTCTTTTATCTACCGTATTTGGCTCTCTATGCTCAACATACAAGTTTCCAGCCTAACCATGGTGGATTGTGCATCTTTGGGTAGGTCCAGTAGCAAGGCCCAACATTGCCCAGCCAGGAAAACTGACTAGGCCACAGGGGTTTCAGAGGGGGAGAGATAGAGAGGGGTGTTGTGACATCATGTGAGGAACGGGGGCGCTGAGTGACTTGGGGGGGTTGAATGTGTTGGGGTGGGGTGGGGGAATTTCACAGAACATGCGTGGGTAGGGGAGTCAGGGTTGGGACAGGGCAAGATTTTACAGAGCACGCGTATTGGGGGGAATGATTGTGTGCAAAATGAAGGGGGACTATGAAGGGTGAGGGGACTCTGAAGGGAGACTCTGAAGGTCCATTTAACATAAAAAGGTCAATTTAACACAAAAAGGCACAGCAACGTGTGGCATGGCCAGCTAGTTTTCTATAAATATGAGTGCCTGCCTAGGTTTGGATTATGGAATTGTTTGCTGAAGAGACCATTCTCAAGTCAGTCATGGCCTTATACATATTTAGTAAATTGTACTGAATGTGAAAAGTTGGATGTAACATGTACCAATTAAATTTATTGCCCATGATATATCTGGATTGCCAATAATTCATATTGGTTCACTTATCTTCAAGCCCCAAGACTAAATGGAATTCACTTAGCCAAGCTCAGACTCTCCAGTAAGTACTTAATCGAGAATCTGTCTCCCTCTCAAGAGGTTTTTATTAAAATAAAATGTGACTCACAGCAAACCTGACAGTTGAGCAGTTAGCTTACAAATCTGATTGTGATGGCAGAGCAGGCAGAATGAATATATATAACTACCCTGACATGTCAGTGCAAGGCTGAAAACAAGAACTGATGAATGGGATGAGCTTGGCCTCCTGCCTTTGCAGTTCAGACGGCATTAGTGAAAGAGAAGGCTTCTTGTGCTACCTGACCCATCTTATGTTTGCAATTCATATTTTGTTACAGTGTGTCTCATGGATGAAACACAGGCTGACATAGATGCTTCGTTTAAGGGGGAAGCGTTTTGGCAAAGAGGAAAAGAAGATTGGGTGTTGCTTTTGGACTCTGAACTGCTTCATTTAATGCATCCATTTGTGTTGATATGCTTGCTTCATTTGGGTAAATTACCGGTAACTAACATAGCACATACTTTCTTGCATGATTAATAACCCCAGATTTTACTTGTACTCAGGGCTTTTTCTAGAAAAACAGGTGCCAGAACTTTTTGACCTTTTTTTAGTGGGAGGACTTCTCCACTCCCCCTACCGTTGCAGGGGAAAAAGAAACTCCACAGCCCCAAGTGCCGTACCGCCCAACACCTCTGTTGTGCAGCCAGAGCGCTGTGCAGGGGGACAGCACCCCAACATTACAGAGCTGGTGGAACGCAACAAAGAGGTGCTGGAACTCAGATCCAGTGAGTTCTGGCTGGGGGGAAAGCCCTGCTTGTACTGTGTAACAAACAAGCAAGCAAGAACAGCTGAAGTTTGACTGCCTCTCTACTTCTTTGACCTAGTTTGGGTAATTTCCTTAATCCTGTCACTGCACTCCAATAAAAAGCTTTACTTGCTCAGCTGTTCCTATTTGGCTGCTGATGATTTCTTTGAGATTAAGCCCTGCATTTAATCAAATACTCTAGTAATGGCTTCTGGTTTGGTTTGGTTTGCTTTTGGCCTGGCTAGGCAGCATTCTTAACAGTTTTGTCACAGATTTGGTTACGCTCTGCCGTATACACACTGGGAGTTACTTCAAAAGGGTGTGTTGTATACCTGTAAATGTTTTATGTTAATAACTTAAGATTCGAGAAAAAAATGTTTTCCCCCTGTACTTTCAGGTATGTAAAACCACCAACTTCCAATAGTAAAACCCAGTTCTACCACATCCATAAGAGGGTGTGGGAGATGAACATCTAATGTGTGAAAGACTTCTAATGAAGACATGTCCAGGGCCGGCTCTACGTAGAGCCAGGGCGCCGGGCCAGTAGGCAGGGCGCTGCGAGGGCGGGGGCGCCGGAGCGATCTCTGCCCCTCAGCGCCAGGGCGCGCGACCTGTTCGAGACTGCCCTGGATATGTCCACCACCTTCTAAGGCTGCCTGCTCCACTGTCAAACAGCTCCTGCCTTAAGGAAGTTGTTGTTGATATTACTTATATTTATTTATTTATTCATTCCCCTCATTTCCCCCTGAAAGTGACTCAAGCCAGCTTACAGATAAAAACAGCTAAAAACATAGAAGAAAAACAAGCATTAACAAACAATTACACATTGATAGAATTAAAACTATACATATACATAAAAAATATATTACAACCATACAAATAACCGCAATAAAAACAGTCTGTTCATTAAAAGCAGTCAGTTCCCAATGCCTGTTGGAACAAGAAAGGCAGAGAGGAGGTTCAGGCAGGGGAAAGCCAGGATTTATGAGGCTAAAATCCTGGCAATGTTCCCCAGTGGGGTCTGGGGAGCTCACTACATCCTGCTATGCTGCTCAAGCCGGTGCCTGCCAACTTGAAAGGCAGAGTGGGTGTGACCTGGGAGTGTGTCCCTGCTGTCTCCGGCATGATTTATGCTTGGTTCCTCCAAAATTCAGGCAATTGTTATTAATCAAGAGGTGCTTCTGGCCTGACACATGCTCCTGGGCTTGGCTCTTTGAAGGGATCTGAATGTTTTCTTTGAAACTTGAGAATCCTTACAACAGCTGGGACCTGAGAAATCTCTATGTGGGACAAGAAGCTACAGTTAGAACTGGATATGGAACAACTGATTGGTTCAAAATTGGGAAAGGAGTACGACAAGGTTGTATATTGTCTCCCTGCTTATTTAACTTATATGCAGAATTCATCATGCGAAAGGCTGGACTAGATGAATCCCAAGCCGGAATTAAGATTGCCGGAAGAAATATCAACAACCTCAGATATGCAGATGACACAACCTTGATGGCAGAAAGCGAGGAGGAATTAAAGAACCTTTTAATGAGGGTGAAAGAGGAGAGCGCAAAATATGGTCTGAAGCTCAACATCAAAAAAACCAAGATCATGGCCACTGGTCCCATCACCTCCTGGTAAATAGAAGGGGAAGAAATGGAGGCAGTGAGAGATTTTACTTTCTTGGGCTCCTTGATCACTGCAGATGGTGACAGCAGTCACGAAATTAAAAGACGCCTGCTTCTTGGGAGAAAAGCAATGACAAACCTAGACAGCATCTTAAAAAGCAGAGACATCACCTTGCCGACAAAGGTCCGTATAGTTAAAGCTATGGTTTTCCCAGTAGTGATGTATGGAAGTGAGAGCTGGACCATAAAGAAGGCTGATCGCCGAAGAATTGATGCTTTTGAATTATGGTGCTGGAGGAGACTCTTGAGACTGCAAGAAGATCAAACCTATCCATTCTTAAGGAAATCAGCCCTGAGTGCTCCCTGGAAGTACAGATTGTGAAGCTGAGGCTCCAATACTTTGGCCACCACATGAGAAGAGAAGAATCCTTGGAAAAGACCCTGATGTTGGGAAAGATTGAGGGCACTAGGAGAAGGGGACGACAGAGGACAAGATGGTTGGACAGTGTTCTCGAAGCTACGAACATGAGTTTGACCAAACTGCGGGAGGCAGTGCAAGACAGGAGTGCCTGGCGTGCTATGGTCCATGGGGTCACGAAGAGTCGGACACGACTAAACGACTAAACAACAACAACAACAGCTGGGAAAGGAAGGTGGAGGACAAGGTGCTTTGTGCTTTTATATGGTTTTCAAATGGCCTCCTCCTTGTTCTCCCCTGCAAAATGAAAGAGACTTATGTAGCCACTGTTGTGTTATTCTGTTTGTTACCTCGGAAAAATGGGGAGAGGCTTTCGATTTATGCTCAACAAGGAATCTAACAAGATTTTACTATGCCCTCTCCCCTCAACCGAGGCTGAATGGACTTTATTTAAAATTATTCCTGGACTGGACTAGGAGTGCTCTTGGTGCAGTGAAAAAAGAATGAATTGCTGCCGAGCAGGTCTGGCGGAGAGGCTGAATTTGAGAAAAGATCTTGTTTTTAACTGTGCCGAGGAAGAACTCCAGAGAGGAATTTTAATGGCAGAGAGTGAATATGCACTTAGTGAGTTATTTATGGCCTATATTGTTTAGTCAGTTAGTTGTGTCCGACTCTTCGTGACCCCAATGAACAGAGGAAGGAATGGAATGTGACCTTTACTTGTCGGTGGAAGGAAAGAGGCAGTCTACCTTCTTTAAGGAGGGAGTTCCAAAGCCTGGGAACAACTACTAAGAAGGCCCTCTTTGGTGTCCCCACCAAGTGTGCCTATAAGGGTGGTGAGACCAAGAGAAGGGCTTCTCCAGAAGATCTCAGAAGATCTCAGTATTTCCTAAGGACCTAAGCCATGTAAGGCTTTGTAGGTGATAACCAGCACTTTGAATTGTGCCCTGAAACAGACCCGTAGTCAGTGGAGCTGCTGCAACAAGGGAATTGTCTGCTCCTTATAACCACCTCAGTCAACAATCTGGCTGCAGCTCTTGAGGCTGGTTGAAACTTCTGGTTTCAATTTTCAAAGGCATCCCCATGCAGCGTATGCTTCAGTTCTGTCCAGTGTTTAGTTCATTTATTCATTCAGCCTTTATTGACCTAATAATGTTCAGTTGAAATCCACTTCTTAGGAAGCAACAGGAAAACCTCCTTAGCTTTGGAACTGCAGAGATGGGCAGGAATCTTACCACCAATTGTGCAGCAGCCCCCCCAGGGTTCAAGACTGGGAGCAAGGCTGGCTCTTTTGGCCACTGTGCTTCTGAGCTCACTGAAATACAGACTTGCCCCCTGGCACTCTCTCCTGCGCTAGAGCTGGAACTCTTTCCTTGGAATGCCAATTGATTTTAATTGGCTTGAAAAGTAGCCTGTGATTTTGACTGAAAAGCAGGGTTATGAATAAATAAAGAGATAAATAATAATATTGTTCACGGAAGGAAGCAACTTGATAGCAGCTTGAAACAGTAATAGCCCTAAAATAAAAACAAAAACACTGGCATGATAGAGTAACACAAATTGAATCCCTGGTGTATTTCCATTTACAACTTCCCTGCTGGTGGAACACCTCAGTTAAAGAGCAGGTTTCAAGTGCTAAATTAATATATTTTTTAAAGTACATTGAATGAATTAAATTGCTTCTAGTTACAATCTTTTATCCCAGATTTCAAGTGAGAGAGTTGTTAACTTAGCTATAAGCAGACTTAAAATAGGTGTTTCTTAAGAACATGCTGACAGGATAAGTGCAGTGCTTCAAGTAAACCATTCTAATAGTTGGGCATTAAACATCTTATTTTCCTTAAATGTGGCATTGTGGAAAATGTCCTTTATGAGGGAACTGAACTTTGTACCATAACCAAATTCCACTGATACCATTGTGAGTGGTATTTCACAGGAAGTATATGTTCAATGCATTTGTTAATGCAGTTCTCAGTGTTTATGTAACTTTTAGACTGGTCTGGCTGTAAGTACTGTATCAGGATTATAGGCTTGTGTGTGTAGTTGGAGAGTATAGTATTTAGTGAATGAAGTATCTGAACTTCCACGTATTCTCTATGGCATACCCTTCAGCAACCTAGGGATAAAAATCGGGACAAAAGCCCAACCTTGTCCCCCATCAAATTTTCCCCTTGAAGGGACGGATTTGTGTCGTCCCCCGCCCCAACACACACCTTGCTCTATCCAGACCTCCATTTTCTCCGTTCTCCTCTGCACCCACCTTTGCAGTACTGCTTGCCCCCCCACCCTGAGTGCTCTTCACCAGTGCCACCTGCCCACGCTCCCCCCTCCCCTTTCTCAGCTGCCAAGGACCCCACTCAGCTCCAGTCCTGTTTACCCCTCACATTCCTACATTCCTCGTCTCCCCCACCCATCTCTGGTGAATGTTCCCAGTCACCCATCCACCTCCCTCCTTTACAAAGCTCCCCCCCGCTTGAGGCCCCCCCCCTCCCAGCTATCCTTACCCCTGGAAGACAGTCACCCTTCCCACTTTCCACCCTCCGCATTCCAGATGTAGTCTCAATATCTGGCCCCCCCACCCCACCCACCCACATCCACAGGCCTTTTCCTGAGCCTTCCTGATCATGGCGGTTCCTCCACCATGTCCCTCACAGGCACTATCCCCATCCACCTCGCCCACCCGCCTGCCACTGTCACAGCGCACCGATGGACCTCCACAGTAACCATAGAGAGGGAAAGTGGGAAGTGGAGTGGCACACTGGCTTCAGCACCTGAGCGCCCCCAGGATAACCAGAGGTAATTTCTGGGATATTCCAGAATCCAATCAGAAGCCAGGAATGGCTTTTTAAAAAATTGGAATGTCCCAGTAAAAACGGGGCATTGCAGGGTATGCTGTGGTGGTATAGGCAGGTGTCATTTCAATCTTCTAAAAATTTCTTGCTTCGTATACCATGTGTAAGAAAGACTGCCATGGACGGCAAGAATTAGTCACTTTTGTGTGTGTGCTAGCTTTCCTGAAATATACCTTGTTCATTTCCACATTTCTATATTTCACACAGTTTAGTCAAGTGTCTTTTCGGCGTTTTAAAACTGGTTTCGTTTCGTTCCTTCCAGCACCAAGTTAAGACTGCTGTGGAGGGCTGTAAGCCATGTTCTCAAGAATCTAATGTCTTCCAAATTGGCACAGCGCCTTTTCATTCTGGCTCTTTCCATACTGGTGTGCAATCCACTGTGTGGTTTTCGTGTACAAGCCCAATTCAAATGGGTGGGGGCTTACAAGAAACAAGAAGAAACAAAAATCCAGAAATAACAATTAAAAAAATTATATCAGATCACATTAACTTATTCTTACATCTGTAACGGCTTCCCGTCACCCCATCATGCATCTACCACCTATTTCTTCGAGCGCGCTTTCTGTTTTCATTGATGACTTATTTTCCTATGAGTTTCTACTGTACCACAGAGGTCATTCAAGGTCTGCCATTGGCGCCATGTTATTACAATGTTCCTTAAGATATTTTTTGTACATGTCCCATTCTTTAATAAATGTCTAATCAGCATGTCCTCTCATTTTCCCTGTCATTTTTACCAGCTCAGCGTATTCTAACAGTCTGCTTTGCTACTCCAGTTTGGTCGGGATTGTGTCCCCTTTCCAGTTTGTGGTGATTAATATTCTTGCAGCTAGCTACTGTGGCGTACAAGAATATTTTCCTCACCTTTTTAGGGGTGTCTGAACCTAATATACCCAAAGGGAAAGTTTCCGGCTTTTTTATAAAAGAGATCTTAAACATCTTTTTGAGCTAGTTATAAATTACCTCCCAAAATTCCTTTATTTTCTTACAGTTCCACCACATATGTACCTTCCACTTCCCCACATCTCCAACATATACTTGAGGTATTTTTATACATAGTTTTAATAGTGTTAGATACCAGTGGAATTGCATTTTCAAAAAAAAATATTTCAATACATAACACAGGGTGAACTTCATATCTACCCTCCATAGTTTTCCCAAGCATCCATTGGGATGCTATAACCAAGATCTTGAGCCCATTTAACCATTACTGATTTTTGCTCCTCCTCCTCGACTTCCCAGTCAAGGAGGAGTCTATACATTTTACAAAGAGTTTCTCCTTTGGAGTTAATCAATTCTTTTTCCAATCTGGAAGGCTCAATCACAAAATCATTTTGTTTATCAAGTTTAAATATCTCATGGAGTTGATGATATTGTAACCAATCTGACAGATATACCCTAATTTAATCATAACCTTTTAGCTTCAGCTGATTTTCTTCCTCTTTTAACAATACTTTGTATGTTGGCCAATTCCCTTTCATATTTTTCTTCTTCACTGCCAGTGCTTCTAGGGGAGATATCCACCATGGGGTTTTGGGTTCAAGCAGATTTTTATATTTTGCCCAAGCCATATAGAGGTTTCCTTATGTTGTTTAGTCATTTAGTCGTGTCCGACTCTTCGTGACCCCATGGACCATAGCACGCCAGGCACTCCTGTCTTCCACTGCCTCCCGCAGGCTGGTCAAACTCATGTTCGTAGCTTCGAGAACACTGTCCAACCATCTCATCCTCTGTCGTCCGACTCGTCCCCTTCTCCTTGTGCCCTCAATCTTTCCCAACATCAGGGTCTTTTCCAGGGAGTCTTCTCTTAAAGTGGCCAAAGTATTGGAGCCTCAGCTTCACGATCTGTCCTTCCAGGGAGCACTCAGGGCTGATTTCCTTAAGAATGGATAGGTTTGATCTTCTTGCAGTCCATGGGACTCTCAAGAGTCTCCTGCAGCACCATAAATCAAAAGCATCAATTCTTCTGCGTCCAGCTCTCACTTCCATACATCACTACTGGGAAAACCATAGCTTTAACTATACGGACCTTTGTTGGCAAGGTGATGTCTCTGCATTTTAAGATGCTGTGTAGGTTTGTCATCACTTTTCTCCCAAAAACAGCGTCTTTTAATTTCATGACTGCTGTCACCATCTGCAGTGATCATGGAGCCTAGGAAAGTAAAATCCCATTGTAACATGGTTTAAAAAGCTTTTATGTACCTTGACCTTGTCGTAGCCTAAGAAGGCATGCCAGCCATAATGGTTGTCAAACCCTTGTAGATCTAAAAAGTCAGTATTTTATAGTATACACCATTCTCTCGTAGTAGAGTTTCAAATCTAGCAAGGAAAATCCCCCTGTTTCTTAAGGTCACTTAATAGTTTATGTTTAATCCTGGGCGAAAAGCAAAGTTTTCTTATATTCATGCTCAGGGCCAGAGGTGATCTCTTACTAGCCTCTCCCTGAAAGCTGTAGGACCCAATATTGGTAAGTGGTGGAAGTATTTGGCCCTTATAGCTTCCACAGTAAATATTAAGTGCAACTTTTAGATTAGTCAATTGGCAGTTAATCTTTAGTTAGCAATCACATTCAGTTTTTGGTTTTTGCAGCTTAAGCCTCTGTTTCTTTTTCAGAAAATAAGTCAACCAGAAGTTCAAAATACTCTAGCCTCGCCTGAGTGTAACAAGTATTACCAGAAAGGGGAAGTGTGAGGAATTGCTTTAAAGCTACACATTCTTTTTGCAGGTAGGCCCATTTTATTTTAAGCTTTTCTTTCACTTCCCTATTCCTAACATAGTTTGCTGTCATCCCATTCTGACTGCTGTGACCCCCTGATTGTTCCTGGATGCAGCGGATATCCTGCTAACTGGGCTTTAATTGAAGTAAACTACAGGCGCATGCTAGTGTCGTAGTCCTGCGCCATAATTCCGCTCTGTCAGTTGACGTTTACGGGAGTAGTACCCACAGTTGAAGATCACCAAAGACTGTGGGTCGGCCTGCAGTAACACTGCTCCTACTGCAACATCCGAGGCATCTGTTTCCACCACAAATGGCCCTGCTGGGTCCGGTTGCTGAAGGATGGGTTGTGAAGCGAATGCAGCTTTCATGGCGTCTAATGCCCCCTGAACTGAACCGTGCCAGACAAACACACTTTTCCCTAAGGGGGTATGTCAGAGGTGCTGTCACCTGAGCCAAATGCAGGATGAATCAACAATAGCAGGTTGCAAACCCCATCAGGCCCTGCACCTCCTTGTGGTTATGGTGTCATAGTCCTGTTCTGCCAGGCACAGCAGAGCTTAGTGGAGGGAGAAGGCAGCCAGCCAGCCAACCAACCAAATCTCATGGGGGTGCTTGCCTGGAGGCAGAGTCTGTATACAAGGTCTGGTCCAATCCTAAAGTCAGGAGTATCTTGGTTCATGTAGTGTTGCTAGACATTGAAAATGAATTGATAGATGAATTGGATGCAAAAGCTATTACTGACAGGTTCGCACAATCATCTAGTGAATTCAAACGGTTGCTCTGAATGTAGTAGACGGCATGAAATATGCTTTAGGAACTACCTGCAAATGTGTAAACTATTCAGTACAAGCAAACTATTCAAAAATATCCACCATTATTTAATATTTAAAAATAATTATTAAAAATTCAATGATCACATAGAGGAAAAGACTAGACAGGAAGGTTTAGTTGAATTATGTATTAGATATCAATTACTTTTCAGATGTAAATTTGGAAGTATGATATCTGTATGAATTTTTATATTTTGAGTTGATTTGTTTCAATTTGTTTTGTTATGATTTGATATGTTTTAATTAAAATCTCAATAAAGTTTTTTTAAAAAAATAAAAAATTCAATGATAACAACCTGTGTTTATATTTAGTATCTACGTTATACTGCCAGAAATATGTACAATATATGTACATTGTAATTACTAAAAACATACATTTATTTCACACAAAAATTAATTGTACCTTTTCCCACTTACGTATTTTTGAAACTTTTATTTATTTCTTACAAAAATTAAACAATAGCCTTATAGTTGTCTCTTGACAACCAATATTTTTAGCCCCAGTAAACAAGTACTCATTTTCCTTCAGGGTCCCTTTGTACTTGACTTTCTCAACATTTTAATGTACTCCATCCACATAATGCTTCATCTCAGTAAGAGCAGAACAGGTCCAGTTACTCTCAAGTATACAGGCAACGCAAGCCATGCTAAAGAATGCTACTTTGCCATTAGAATAGGCCAGTGATGGGCAACCTTTTGAGCTTGGTGTGTCAGAATTTGCCAAAAAACTGAGCATAACTCGGGTGGTGTGTCATTTCGAGAGAAAAAACCACAATTTCGCGATATTTATAGTTTAAATAACAAAAATTTATAATTGTTTCCCTTTTTAAAAAAAAAGGAAAAAGGGGAGGGGATAAATTATTCAAGTTTTTTTAAAAAAAATTAAAAAGGGAAAAAAATAAGGCAAAACCCAGAGGTCTTTCCCAGTGGGACTCTGGGCTCAGGCCTTCCTCCAATGGGTCTGCTGCTGGGGAGGTGGGCTCAGGCTGGGCCTGTGCCTCCTTGTGGCTCTCTTAAGCCCACCTCTCCCCTCACTCTGCTATGCTTGCACGGCGGCGGGGTAACCGGGAAGGGGTTTCAGCTTACTTGGGTGACTCTTCTCTCTTCCCGGGATGGCGGCGAGGTGGCTGCAGTGGCAGCAGCAGGATCGGGGTTGGGGTTCTTCTCCCTCCTCCAAGGGCCCCCTCCTCTCCCTTGAGGTGGGGTGATGAGGACGGCAACGGAGCGAGTGGACCCCTGTTCTCATTTGCCTTGTTTCCCCTTCTTTTCTCCCTCCTTTCTGCGGGGGTGGCGGCAGCGGCAGCAGGGCTGGGGCTTCCTTTTTCTTCCTCCGGCCTCCAGAGTGCCTAAAGGCCATCTGTCAGCTTCACGGGGTGGGGTCCGGCAGCTCCCCGGTTGCTGCACTGGTGGCCCCCAGTGTATGGGCGGTGGCTGTTTCGGTGGCTCAGGAGCCTGTCCGGCAGCTCCTGCAGCGCTGGTCACTTTCAGGAGCTCTGCGGCTCCAGGCCGACCGCCATCTTGCCTCGCCGGAAGTCCACAAGGCCCCCAGAGATGCGTTGCTTGCAGCATTCCTCCGCCGGCCGGAAGTGAGGTCTCGGCATGTGGCCATGTGTCACTGAAAATGGCTATGTGTGTCAGTGCTGACACGCGTGTCATAGGTTAACCACCACTGGAATAGGCTGCTGTCCTTTGAGAAGGTGGGGCAAATGTTCCTTTCGTGTAGAAAAATATCCTTCCGTAAGAGCTCCCAAGGTGACATACAGTAAAAGAGATCTAAAAGCATTGCTTCTTCAGTAATCCTAGCACCATTATGCTGGAGTCACATGTAAGGATATTAAAAAATAAAGATATTGATAGACAAGGCCTTTCAGAAAACAGGCTCTTGGAGTCTGCTGCTTTGGAGTAATCAAGAACGATGCTCTAAATGTTACATCCCCCAAGAAAGTAACACTTTTCTCCATTTTGTATCAATATTTGGCTTTCTCTTATTTGTGTTTCTTCCTAATAGCATTATAAGGCACAGCCACTAAGAAGGCTGGGCTTGAATCCCCCATATACTCCTGGAGCAATGCTTTTAGGCTTGCCACTACTGTGTGTTGCTGTGTGTGGTGTGCATGAATGGGTGTGGGGTTCTGTCCTGTGAGCACTGCAGAAGCCAGTCTTCATTCAGATGGAGAGCCAGAGAGGAGAATACGGCTGCAGTGCTGCTGCCATCATTACTCATCAATTTAAAGACACAGATATATGGGGTTCTTGTAGGCAAAGGCATTACATTGCAAGACAGATAGACCTTGTGATCCTTCTAGCTAGCAGACTATATATAAACCTGCAGTCAGCTATTTTCAGGGTAGTCTTATTTGATTAAGGGAAAGTAATAAAGATGGGTGAACAGAAATCTCATCTAAATTCTTATGGTGCACACATAATATTGTTGAACAAATTCTAAAGTGCCTCATTTTCAGAGTGAATGCTTACCAAATTTTCTAATTGTGTATTCCCTTAGTGTATTCCACGAATTTCTAAAGTCTCCAGAATGTTTCAAGACAGCTGTTGCTGTTTAATATTGGAAATCTAAAAGTTTCTTCCACCACATATATTTTAATTACATTAAAAATGATATCAAAATGACTTTTCTTGATGCTTTCTATTTTGGTTGGATTAAGCACTGCTTTTGCAAACTTTTCCCATTGTGAAGCTACATTGGTCTCAGCTAACAAATAAGAATGGGTGGTAGCAGTTGTATGAGAATAAGTAAAGATCAGGAAAGTCTATAAATAGGTAGGTTTTATTGCACAGTATGAAGCTTAATTGTTATAGACAAGTGCTGCTGATCCTAATCTGTACTTGTCCTAATTACAGCAGGTGCTGCAATATGTTTTGATATAATCAATGTTTTTGTTGAAGCTGGAGGTGTTTATTTCTCCAACTCTGATAAGCCAATCATTTCCTGATCTAGAAAAGATAGCAAATTACTGAGCCCTGAATTTAACACATGCCGAGCACTAGCACCTTCTATATTAAGGTAAGGTAAAGGTAAAGGGACCCCTGACCTGGGAGGCGCGGAGGACGCAGCCACAGGCTCGCGTTCCCGGCGCGACTCTGGAGCTTCGCGCCGGGAGCGGGAGCCTGGGGCCGCCTCCTCGGAAGACCTGGGAGGCGCAGGCCACGTGGCCCCGCCCACATTTCCACTGTGGCCCCTCCCCTCCCGCCCCTTGCCCCCACCCCTTGCCCCCCCCTAATTTTGATCCTGTCTACGCCCCTGCCTAGGCTCAGTGGTTTAACCCACAGCGCCACCTGGGTCCCTCTATATTAAGGTATTACTTGGTTATGAAGCAAGTTTGATGATCAGAGGTCTTTGCTGATACAGTGGTACCTCGGGTTACAAACCCTTCAGGTTACAGACTCTGCTAACCCAGAAATAGGTTAAGAACTTTACTTCAGGATGAGAACAGAAATTGTGCTCCGGCGGCCCGGCGGCAGCAGGAGGCCCCATTATCTAAAGTGTTGTTTCAGGTTAAGAACAGTTTCAGGTTAAGAACGGACCTTCGGAAGAAATTAAGTTCTTAACCAGAGGTAAGGTAAAGGGACCCCTGACCATTAGGTCCAGTCATGACTGACTCTGGGGTTGTGGCGCTCATCTCGCGTTATTGGCCGAGGGATCCGGCGTACAGCTTCCAGGTCATGTGAGCTCACCCCGTCGCAGGGATTTGAACCGACGACCTTCTGATCAGCAAGCCCTAGGCTCTGTGGTTTAACCCACAGCGCCACCTGCGTCCACTGTACTAATTACAGCTCTAGAAAGAAACACAAATTGCAAGTTGCCAAGACTAGAGCTGAAAATACCATTTTTCAATCCCTTTGCATTTTCTGTGCCGTGCGCCTCAATTCAGGCATCGGGGGGGGGGGGTGTCCTTCCGACTGCTCTCCCGTCATTTCCTCCCCAGCTGCCTCCCTCTCTACATGGTGTTGAGGCTCTTTGACGCTGCTAGAGCCTTGTCCCTCCCTCTCTGCTTCCTGACTCCTGTAATCTGATTCGCTACTGGACTTACTGCTCTGAGAGGACCTCGACCTGATGGGGGGGGGCTGTTCCCTATAAGCCCTCCCCCTTACACTAGCCATTGTAGGTATCATTGTAGGTATTACACTACTGGTTTTGGCGAATTCTTTTGTTGTCTTTTGTTGTCGTTATTAATTAAATTTGTTAGTTGCTTTATCTTGCTGAAGGCACCCCAAAGCAACTTAGAAAGCAACTAACAGACAGACAACAAGCCCCACAGAGATGCATGAAGACCTGAAGAAAGAGAAATACAGTCATACCTCGGGTTAAGTACGCTTCAGGTTAAGTACTTTCAGGTTAAGTACTCCCCAGACCTGGAAGTGTTTACTTCCGGGTTCCGCTGTGGGCGCATGCACAGAAGGGCTCTATTGGCGCTTCGCGCACATGCGCTATCGCCACTTAGGTTAAGTACTTTTCGCGGTTTGAATGGCACCAATTAAGTACTTAACCCGAGGTACCACTGTGAATGTTATTTTTTTTTCATCTACAATACTGTCTTATTTGTTTTATAGTACAGTACATTGATTATTGCCTTCATTTTATGGATCAATGGTCTAATTAGACAGTGGTACCTCAGGTTAAGTACTTAATTGGTTCCGGAAGTCTGTACTTAACCTGAAGTGTTGTTGTTGTTTAGTCGTTTAGGTATTGCAGTCCTGAGCCATTTCATCCTTCAGAGTGGCCGAGCCCCCACTCTATCCCCTTTTATTTTATTTTATTTATTTTATTTTATGCTGTTACTTCAAGTGATGATTCAACTTCTCTGGGCGCCATTCCTGGAAGAGAATATTACATCATAACATAGCATCAATCTGATGTCCCAGGAAGAAGAAAAGAACCTTATAGTTAAGATGAAATTTATTTAAATCCATCCATTCCTAAAGGGTGAGGATTCCCCCCTCCCCCCCCAAAAAAAATTGCTCAGCCCAAATACTGGACTGAAGGGGTAGCAATTAGTGTGGCTGCCAGAATTAATTTCATTCAGTTATTTAGCTGAATAAAAACTGCAGTGAAGCATGTATTAATCTCACATGGAAAATGAGCATCTTTGTGTGTCATATTTGGGTCTTAATTGCTTTGTTAAAATTTACTTTTTGGGGGGAATTGAAGCTTTATCATCTCTTTTTTTACTGTCATTGAAAGTAAATGGCTTTGGCTATCAGATTGATGGAGGAAATAGTGCTGAATTAATAGATACACACAGCACAATACTGTACATGTCTACAGGATTGAATTGAATGAGATTACGTGTATATAGATAAGTGTGTACATAGGACTGAAGCATCACTAAATTATTCCACTGTTCTGTTGGTGGGGAGGCTATAAATATAGACAAATATAGCAGCTTTCATCACTGGGCTTAACAATAAAAATATTGTTACTCTCGTTGCTTTTTTTACCTTTTATTTTACATTTTATCATTTTACAAATATATTTAAGCAAAAAGCACAAAATATTTACATTATCAATCTGCATTTCCCTCAACTTCCCTCCCCTCCTTTCTGTGGTTACTTAGTTTATATCTTTTTGTTACAGCATACCCAGTTCAAGCCTGTTCATTGTTTACCCTTTTAATTCTCTTTAACTCCCTGCTCTCATTGCTAATTCATGGATAGAAGGACTATTCTATGCAAGTTTTTCAATTTACTACACAAAGTTTTTCATTAAACACCTTAAACCTGACAGGAATTCTTAAGATTACTTGTTTTTGCCCACAGTGAATTGTACCACTTGCAGGTGGTGTCTCATTTTTTATGCTCTTCCGTGTAAAAAAAAAGTCCTTGCTAGTAGAAAACTAGCACATTGCAGACAAAGGGTTTAGCTCAAGACTCTCCTATTTGTGCTTATTACCTGTGTTCAGGAGGGAGGAGGAGAAGTGGTTGAGAAAAACAGAGGCTATTAAGGGTAGGTTTCTTGCTGCATTCTCCCAGCAATGTAGCTAGCTGCTTGGGTGCCCTGCTCAGGGGGGGGGGGGCAGGATGAGCCATCCATGAGGGTGGGGTAAGCCATCCATGGGAGCAGGGTGAGCCGGGCAGGGCGCTCTAGATGGAGCATTCATGGAATCCGCACGCTGCCTCCCCCTCAGCGTCCCAGGAGAGACGCATGGCTTGGGCACGTTGCAGGCCCTGCAGTAAGTGTGCCTCGCCCCCTATCTCTAGGATGCATGGAATTAGATTGGGGGCTTTGGGTTGCTCATCCCAGCTGTAAACTTCCTGGCCATGGTTCTCCAAAGGGTGGCGGGTAGCAGTTGCTCCCAGCCTCGCCTAGATATACCCACCCAGGGGCCTTTTTAGGCCATACCTCAGCACCTGTGGATTAATTGGGCGCAGAATGCCGTGGCGAGGCTCCTTATGGGTTCCCGGCCGCAGGATCACATTCATCCAGTGCTTTACCAGCTGCACTGGCTCCCGGTGGAGTACAGGATCAGGTTTAAGGTGCTGGTTTTGACCTTTAAAGCCCTATGCGGCTTGGGACCCTCGTACCTACGGGACCGCCTCTCCTGGTATGCCCCGCGGAGGACCTTAAGGTCCACAAACAACAATATTCTGGAGATCCTGAGCCATAAGGTGGCTAGATTGGCCTCAACTAGGGCCAGGGGCTTTTCAGTATTGGCCCCAACTTGGTGGAACGCTCTTTCACAGGAGACCAGGGCCCTGTGGGATTTGTCATCTTTCCGCAGGGCCTGCAAGACAGAGCTGTTCTGCCTGGCCTTTGGGTTGGATTCAGTCTGACCCCTGTGTTTTCCTCCCTCATGGTTTGGATTTATGGACTACTTAAAATGAGGCTGCATTTTAAAGTTTAATATTGTATTTTAATCTGTATTTTAATTAATTGTTTTCTTTTCTGTCTTATTGTAATTTTATTGGTGTTAGCCGCCCTGAGCCTGGTTTTGACTGGGGAGGGCGGGGTATAAATAAAATTATTATTATTATTATTATTATTATTATTATTATTATTATTATTATTATATCAATGAAAGGAGAAGCTGCAGAACTGTACCAGACAAGGAATCCCTGGGCTGACTTTTGCACACCAGGCTGCACCTTCCAAACAAAGGCTTGGTCCCAGAACCATTTTCGTTTGTTGGTTTGTTTGGAAAAAAAATTGCATTAAACATTTTCTTGGTTTACGAAAGTACGTGAATTATCTCTTTGTTCAAGTTGAGTTTGGTCTGTGATAGCCTGTTCACATGTTCAGGGATTCTTCCCTCAAAGCAGCCCTTAGCCTTGAGTTCTGCCATGCTTCAAGGATACCTTCTTTCTTCCAGGATCTCCTTTGTCCACCACTGTGGCTCCTGCAGAAGCACTCTGTGTAAAAAGAACAGGTAGGAGGAAGGAAAATTTTGCATGGGGCTGGGAGAACACCCTACAAGTTGAGTGTCAACAGAGAATGGGAGAAGAACCTTCCTGCATGAGAGCAGAAAGGAGATGCTCTCGTCCTGATATGGGTGGGCCAAGCTTTCTTTGGGAGCAATGTCAGGGCAGGGGCATTGGGCATCCATTCCCCACATCTGCCAGGAGGATACCAAGTCCTTCTTCCTCCACAGGGCTATGCTTCAAGAGAATGGTCTCCCTCACCAGCACACAAGCTGATGGACACAGAGTGAAACTCCAGCCCTCCCCCAGCTACGCTGCTGCATTCCCCCCTCCCTTCCCCCATATTGAGTGAATAAAAACCTGTGGAAGCCATTCTTCCTGTTAGTTTCATGCTCCAGCTGCACCATTAAATAAATACCTGGTGCTAACTGTTATCCCAGCAATGTTCCCAGATTCAAGGGAGTGTTCTGCATCCTTTATTCATTTTGTTGTTGTTTAGTCGTGTCCAACTCTTCATGACCCCATGGACCAGAGCACACCAGGCACTCCTGTCTTCCACTGCCTCCCACAGTTTGGTCAGACTCACGTTGGTGGCTTCGAGAACACTATCCAACCATCTCATCCTCTGTCATCCCCTTTTCCTTGTGCCCTCAATCTTTCCCAACATCAGGGTCTTTTCCAGGAAGTCTTCTCTTCTCATGAGGTGGCCAAAGTATTGGAGCCTCAGCTTCAGGATCTGTCCTTCCAGTGAGCACTCAGGACTGATTTCCTTCAGAATGGATAGGTTTGATCTTCTCGCAATCCACAGGGCTCTCAAGAGTCTCCTCCAGCACCATAATTCAAAAGCATCAATTCTTCGGCGATCAGCCTTCTTTGTGGTCCAGCTTTCACTTCCATACATCACTACTGGGAAAACCATAGCTTTAACTATACGGACCTTTGTCGGCAAGGTGATGTCATAGAATCATAGAGTTGGAAGAGACCACAAGGGCCATCCAATCCAACCCCCTGCCAAGCAGGAAACACCATCAAAGCATTCTTGACATATGCCTGTCAAGCCTCTGCTTAAAGACCTCCAAAGAAGGAGACCCCACCACACTCCTTGGTAGCAAATTCCACTGCCGAACAGCTCTTACTGTCAGGATGTTTTTCCTAATGTTTAGGTGGAATCTTCTTTCTTGTAGTTTGAATCCATTGCTCCGTGTCCGCTTCTCTGGAGCAGCAGAAAACAACCTTTCTCCGTCCTCTAGATGACATCCTTTTATATATTTGAACATGGCTATCATATCACCCCTTAACCTTCTCTTCTCCAGGCTAAACATACCCAGCTCCCTAAGCCGTTCCTCATAAGGCATTGTTTCCAGGCCTTTGGCCATTTTGGTTGCCCTCTTCTGGACACGTTCCAGCTTGTCAGTATCCTTCTTGAACTGTGGTGTCTCTGCTTTTTAAGATGCTGTTTAGGTTTGTCATTGCTTTTCTCCCAAGAAGCAGGCGTCTTTTAATTTCGTGACTGCTGTCACCCTCTGCAGTGATCATGGAGCCCAAAAAAGTAAAATCTCTCACTGCCTCCATTTCTTCCCCTTGCACCAATTTATGCATCATCACCACCTCTAAATACTTGCAATTTGATGCTGGGATTGTATGTTCTTTTCTGCTGTATATACTGCCACATTCTTCTTTCAAACTATAAATGGATAGGATGAGTGTTTTCACTGACTGGTTGTCAAAGCCTTTTGGGACTTAAAAAAATCTTAAATATTTCACCCAAGGCTTTTCCTTTGCCTTATGCAAATATTTTTGTGACTGTATAACAAATAGTATTTTATTTGTAGCAAAAGAAAAACAAAATAAAAATGTATAAATGCACACACAAACCTCTGATCTCTGGAAAATAGCTGTTGGTATTATTGACTTATTTTTAGCTTGGTGGCAGTGAATAAATATTATCTAACTCTTTATACTCGAAACACAGTAATTTTTACTTCTGAGTCAACTGACGCAATCTTACTCCCACTGTCACGGTTAGTCACTTGCTTTGTAAATTCACTCAGTGCTGCTTATGTAGAGTGTATGCAAAACTTGTATTTCTTTCTTCTTCTTTTTACAGCTAGGAAGGTAATGTAATGGAACCGTAATTTTTGGGAAACTGTGGGAGGGGAGATCCCCTCCCTCGCCATTTGCCACCTGAACTCCTTCACTTTTGAACTAAACTAGGGGCCACATTAGCTTGGTGGAAATCTATCAGCGAGCCCATTTCAAAAGAGGATGGGACCAGACACACATTTAATGGGACACTCTTAACACAGAGAAGCACACTAGGACAGGAGGGAAAATGCAGGACCTCATGTCACTTCTCTGCACTAACAAAAATACAGAGGTGGTGAATGAAAGAAACTTGGATCATTGCTTCACATAATTACCGGTACTGTCCTTTCTGTCTTGATGGCCAGTTTTCTTGTAAGAAGCTTTCCACAGAAGCTTCCAGAGAGGCTTGCTGCTGTTTGTCTTGGTCGTGTGTGAAGAGGGAATAGGCTCATTCTTCCAATTTGGAGATCAGAAGACCTCTCTCCCAGCAACGTGGAGACATGGAGAGCAGATGCCAGCTCTGCTTCTCCCCAGTTCTGTCTAGCATGCAAAGCAGCTCTGGCTCCATCTCCTGTAACTTGATGATTTGCTACTCATTGAATAAAGGGTAAAGGGACCCCTGACCATTAGGTCCAGTCGTGACCGACTCTGGGGTTGCGCGCTCATCTCGCATTATTGGCCGAGGGAGCCGGCGTATAGCTTCCAGGTCATGTGGCCAGCATGACAAAGCCACTTCTGGCGAACCAGAGCAGCACACGGAAATGCCGTTTACCTTCCCGCTGTAGCGGTTCCTATTTATCTACTTGCATTTTGATGTGCTTTCAAACTGCTAGGTTGGCAGGAGCTGGGACCGAGCAACAGGAGCTCACCCCGCCACAGGGATTCGAACCGCTGACCTTCTGATCAGCAAGCCCTAGGCTCAGTGGTTTAACCCACAGAGCCACCTGGGTCCCACTCATTGAATAGATCCATATTATTATTATTATTATTATTTCTCAATTGAGCACTGCTCATGTAACAAAACTGTTCCAATTACTGAATTAATGAGCAGGGCAAACTATCCAGAACCATCCTTCCACGGCAGAAATTCCATTTTTAACTTGCTACAAAGTTCTGTTGTGAAAATATTTTATACCGTTGTGTGTTGCTGCTGAGTCTGCTTCTCTCAGCACAATCAAAACACATGGTTAGGAGAAGATTGGCATGTGGCTTATGAACACTGTAATTAGTTCTCCTTCCTACCTCTAAGCAGTAATTAAATCTGCTACTTCTGCTCTGTTGATTCATTTTACTTCACTGTTTAATGGCTCAGCCGAGAACATCTTTATGTCTACATCTGAAACATTTTATTCAGACAAAGAAAATAGGATAATCCATTATTTCCCCCCAAGAACATGTTAAAGGAAAGAACTGTGATGCAACATGATTTGACAGTGGGGACACTTCTTGCTTATCAAATGAAACATATTAAGGGAAATCTTCCACTAGCATAGAAGGCAAATTTTCCACATGTAGGTTTTTTTCCTCCAAGAGTTTCTCATGTCGGATTCTGAACCCAAATGCATCTAATTTTGAGCTGCCCTTTAGAGTCGTAAATTAAATGGAGAGAGTGTTTAGAATAGTAGTAATTATACAGTATGTAAAGCAGGAAATCTGATTGTTCCAATGACATCAGAAATTTAATTTCTTTTTTAAATGTTACTTTTAAAAAAGGAAATCAATGGGCAACAGAAATCTTTATATAAGAACGTGTTTCATTGTTTGGACCATCATCTTCCCTATGAGGAGAAGCGATTTCTGGTGCTGCGCTCAGGCGCGGTGCTAGGGCTTTTTGCGCCCTAAGCAAAACACTTTCTGGCGCCCCCCGCATGCCGCTGATGCCCCTGCGTCCCCTCCATTGGCAGGAGGAGCGCGGGCCAAGGGGGGAGCTCGGCGCCCTCCCGCCTGTGGAGGGGACACTTTGAGCTCCTCAGCGGCGGCGGCTGCAGCAAGCGAGCAGCGGCGGCGGCAGCAGTGCCCATAGCTGAAGGCTTCAGCTGCGGGCGCTGCCGCCGCTTGCTCACTGCAGCCGCTGGGGAGCTCACAGCGTCCCCTCTGTGGGCGGGAGGGTGCTGAGCTCTCCTTTTGGCTCGTGCTCCTCCCGCCTGTGGAGGGGATGCTGGGGGATCCTCGGCGAGCGAGCGGGTGGGCGGGCGGCGGTGGCGGCAGCGCCCATAGCTGAAGGCTTCGGCTGCGGGCGCTTGCCGCCACTACCGCCGCCGCTCGCTCGCGGGAGGAGCGCGAGCACGCACCTTGGGAGGGCGGCGGGGGTTTTGCGGGGCAGACTCGGCAGCGCCCCTAGGCAATGGTCTAGTCCACCTAAATGGACGCACCGGGCCTGGCTGCGCTGCCCATTTCCAAAATGTCTGCAGTGCCACCGGAAATTGCTTCTGCGCCTGTGTGGCCCATGTCCAGCCCACAGATGATAGTCCATGGGAATCCTCCGGCCCACAGGCAGAAAAGGTTGCTGATGCCTGATGTACAGCTTTACCCCAACCTTGCAGGGTTTGGAGCTTGTGGGTACCTTCATATGTTTAGCTATGTGCACAAGGGCTTCCTTTGTTCATACATTCATGCTATACACATGAACACCAGGAGGTGGGGCAACCCAGCATGCAGATTTGACATGCAAATACTTTACATTACACTGCAGATCCAACCTTTTTCTTCATAATAGCTGTTGGTATCTGTCTGCCTTGGGAGACAACGGAGGAGTGCACCTTTGGGAGTGAAGTCAAACCATGGGAGAGTTACAGCTGTGGCTGTAAAGACTGATAAGGGAGAGACATGTTTTGATGCAGCTGGGGCAGATGAAGGCATCCAGCAGTGCTGCTGCAGATGCACCATGACATTTCTTCTCTCTGCGCTCCTCCCAGAAGTCATTTCTCCTCTGGTCTCTAGTGTAGATACATGACCTGGCTGTCTGTCTGTCTCCAGGCACTGCAGTTATCTGCAAGGGAATGGAAGATGGCAGGATCCCCAAGGATGTGCTCTATGAGGAGCTGGCTTCTGGGTTGGCTTCATATGGTGGGGTTGATGTTGCCCAGCCTTCACATCGCATTTGCAGACATCTTTGTAACACAGAGTTGGGCAGCCAATGGGCTTGATGCCTGAAGCTAGCTCCTCATAAAGCACATCCTTGGGGATCCTGTGGACATTACCAAGCCAGGAGTACGAACATGCTGGGAATGTGGGCTTGGGAGAGCACATCTTTGTCTGAGACTCTGTCCTGCCATGTGATGCCCCAAATCTTCCTGACACAGTGCATGTGGAAGGAAGGCATTGAGGCATCACTCTTGGCAGTTGTAAGTTGCCCACAACTCATTTCCCTAAGACAGCATGCTCAATAGTCTATGGTTAAATCATATATGTTTCCAGTGCTTTATTGGACTTTGGCATATAATTATTACACAGAAATAGATAAATCCCCCCCTCAAAAAAACAACCATCTGCTGTTTTTATTTATTTATTTGGTGCCATCTGTGTACATGGTGCTTTGCGGGTTGAGCAAGCCACTGCCCTTGGAGGCTTGTAGCCTAAAACAGTGAAAGAGATGCAAAAGATGAAGTTTAGGGAAATGTAAATCAGAGTCAAGAGGGGAAGGATATCCTATAGTAAACAGAGGCTGCCGATTTGCTTCCAAGTCCAATGCAAAGTGCTGCTTCTTACTTTTAAAGGGGAGGTAAGTTACGTGGTACCTGGTAACTCCTCTGGAGTGCCCAAATTCCAGGTAGAAAGCCCGCTCAGCGTGGCACGCCTGCCATGCTGAGCGGGCTTTCTACCTGGAGTTTGTAGCTGGAGGCGCGGGGGCGGCGATACCCCACCACATAATGACGCATGCACAGCATCCCGCTGCGCGTGCGTGTTACGTAGCGGGGTATCAAGTTCAAGTTCAATTTTTCTTACAGCAAAAGCCAGCAATACAGAATATCATAATTCCAAACGAAAGAAAATCAGCAATAACACCACCAGAAATAGAACAATTACACACAAGGAATTTGCAATGTGTCATTCAATAGAAGGGATTTGCGTTTCTTAATCGCTAAAGTGCAGAATTTGGGCACATCATATGACACTGGGCTTGAGGAATCTTCCAGAAGGAATTTTCATAAGATTTCGGGGGGGGGGGGACTTCCAAATAATAATGCAAGGCTGTACATTTTGATAAAAGGGGTAAAATAAGTCGAGCTCATTCTTCACTATAAAATTCACAAAATAAAAGAATGTGAGTGACAGATTCTACCTTGTTAGACATGCAAAGGCAAAGGTAGTGCCTCCAGCTACAAACTCCAGGTAGAAAGCCCGCTCAGCGCACCGGGGGGGGGGTGCCACATGGTGCCCCACCCTCGTGACTCCCAAGCCGAGCCTCCAGCCTCGAGGTAAAAAGTCCGCAGTGCGCTGAGCAGACTTTTTACTAAGTGCCCCCCCCAGAGTGGAACCCAGGGTGGACCACCCCCATCACCCCCCCCATTGCGACCCCCCTGACAAGGTTAAATAGGGATAGATGTGAACAAATGTTGTTACACTTGCTTTGGGCTTTGTTATGATTGAGGAGGAATTAAAGAACGTTTTGATGAGGGTGAAAGAGGAGAGTGCAAAATATGGTCTGAAGCTCAACATCAAAAAAAAAACAAGATCATGGCCACTGGTCCCATCACCTCCTGGCAAATAGAAGGGGAAGAAATGGGGGCAGTGAGAGATTTTACTTTCTTGGGCTCCTTGATTATTGCAGATGGTGACAGCAGTCACGAAATTAAAAGACGCCTGCTTCTTGGGAGAAAAGCAATGGCAAACCTAGACAGCATCTTAAAAAGCAGAGACATCACCTTGCCGACAAAGGTCCGTATAGTTAAAGCTATGGTTTTCCCAGTAGTGATGTATGGAAGTAAGGCTGATCGCCGAAGAATTGATGCTTTTGAATTATGGTGCTGGAGGAGACTCTTGAGAGTCCCATGGACTGCAAGAAGATCAAACCTATCCATTCTTCAGGAAATCAGCCCTAAGTGCTCACTGGAAGGAGAGATCGTGAAGCTGAGGCTCCAATACTTTGGCCACCTCATGAGAAGATGTCACAGTGGCCGGAGTGGGCTACTTCAGAGTAACGACGCTACGCAGCTCTGCATTTTATTCTTTTATTGGTGCTGCGTATTTACAGTGCTGAAGTCATTGCTATTTACACGGAGTGATGTGGTCAGTCGGTTCCAGAACCTCCGAATGGCTTTTGGCGCGTCTTTCTCCAACACAAAAGCTTTGGCAGACCCATCCTCTTTCCCCTCCTCTTTCTGCGTAATTCCGGAGTTGGGGGGATGGGTCTCCCCCCCTTATTCGCCCCTTCCTGTCCCACCTGGGACCCTGGCTCCTCTACCTTGCCTGAGCCTCGGACACGACTTCCTGCTTCCCCATTGGAATCGGAACTCTCTCTGCTTTCCCCTGTGCTCGGGGATGGGCTTGAACTCAGGAGGGGAGGGACTTCGCGATATCCCCTGTCCCTCACATCCACCCCCCTCCCAAGCTCTCCTTCACCCCTCCCCAGGTCCCCCCCAGGTGTCGGTGACGACTGGAAGCCTAAGAACTCAGTGCTTTCCGAGCCCGTTGGTGTGAACACCTCCCCCCAGTCCTGCGAGCCCCCCCCTTCCACCTGGGAGGACGGGAATCCCAAAAAGTCCGTGGCGTCAGAGCTGGTAGGGGTAAAAATGTTCTGCCAATCTGCTCCTTCCTCTGACTGGGTGGATCTCGGTGACACCCATACCTCATCCTCTGGTTCCTCAAACTCCGCTTCCCAGCGCCATGGTGAACTGCTCTCCCGTGCTTCCTCCCCCTCCCCCTCCCTTTCCATGTGCCAGGGCTTGGGTCTATGGGGAAAGAGGGCGTGAAATTCTTCTACCAGGAATTCCTCTTGTATCTGAGTGGCTGGGACCCATTCATTCTGGGACGGTGGAGCATCCTCCCATGCCATGAGGTACTCCAGGCCCCCCACCCCCCTCCTTGAGTCCAGGATGGCCGTGGCCTCATTGAGTTGCTCCCTGCCTTCTCTCTCCCCCCCTCCCTCAGGGGTTTGTTCGCTGCCTCGGAGCCTGCTGCTTTCCCTGTACGGCGACAGCAGCGATCTATGAAACACTGGGTGCACCCTCATGTCCTCTGGCAGTGCCAGCCTGTATGCCACCGGGTTGACCTGTTGCGTGACCGTGAAGGGGCCCAACCTTCTGGGCGCCAGCTTTTTGCACCTCCCTCTGATGGGAAGGCCCTCCGAGGACAACCAAACTTTGTCCCCCACCCTAATGACCTCCCCCGGTCGCCTGTGGCGATCTGCCCCCTTCTTGTACGCTTCCTTGGCTCTCTCCAAGTGTTCTCTGAGCTGCTGGTGCACCGTCTCCAGTTCCTCTGCCCAATCCTCAGCCTGTGGGCCCTCCTCCTCCTCCTCCCCCTCCCTCTCTGGGAAAGATCTGAGGTCGCGCCCGTAATTGGCCTTAAAGGGCGACACCCCTGTGGAGACGTGCACCGCATTGTTGTAGGCAAATTCTGCCAGTGGCAGGCGATCCACCCAGTCCGTTTGCCGCTGGCTGACGTAGCATCTCAGGTACTGCTGCAGAATGGCGTTGACCCTCTCCGCCTGTCCATTGGTCTGCGGGTGTCTAGCCGTCGACAAGCTGACCTCCACCTGCAGGAGGTTCATGAGCCGCCACCAGAACCTGGAAACAAATTGGCGGCCACGATCCGAAATAACCCTTAAAGGTAATCCATGCAGTCTGAATACGTGATCCACAAACAGTTTGGCTGTCTCTTCTGCAGAGACCGCCCTGGCACACGGTATAAAGTGGCACATTTTGGACATGAGGTCCACCACCACCAACACTGCGGTCTTGCCCCTGGAAGAAGGCAGATCTGTGATGAAGTCCATGGACACCACTTCCCACGGCCTGTGTGGCGTGGCTAAGGGCTCCAGCAATCCCGGTGGCGCTGCTCTGACCACCTTTGCCCGCTGGCAGGTGTCACAGCCCCGTACATAGTCTCGAACATCTTCCCGCACCCCTGGCCACCAGAAGTGTCTCATGACTAGGTGAGCGGTTTTGTCCCTCCCAAAATGACCCGCCGTTGGGTTGTCGTGCATCTGCTTGAGGACCGTACGTCTAAGCTGGGTGGTGGGCAGGTACAGTGCACCCTTGTAGAAAAGCAGCCCCCTGCGTTCTGCAAAGTCTTTTGCCTGCTCCCCCCCCTCTCAGTTCTCTGAAGATGCGGTTGGCAAAATCATCCGCTGCCGTCAGTGCTGTGAGTTCTGCCTCGCTCACCACTGCTGCTCCGCAGGACCATGCTGACGGGGGGAAAATGTGCCTGGGTGCCGGTGGCGCCTCCTCCTCCATGTACTCTGGCTTGCGGGAGAGGGCATCCGCCCTGACATTCTGCTCTCCCGGGATGTAGTGTATGGAGAAGTTGAAGTTCGAGAAGAACTCTGCCCACCGTATCTGCCGCTGGTTGAGCACCCTGGCAGTTCTCCAGAACTCCAGGTTCTTGTGGTCTGTGCACACCTGGATGGGGTGCTTGGCGCCCACCAGGAAGTGTCTCCAGTGCTGGAACGCAGCGTGGATCGCAAGAAGTTCCCGATCAAACACCGTGTAGTTTCGCTCTGGCTGGGTCAACTTCCTGGAGAAGAAGGCACAGGGTCTCCACTCTCTGTTGGCGTCCAGTTGCAACAAAATGGCGCCCACAGCTTTATCAGAAGCATCTGTCTCCACGCGTAGGGGCGCGTCCTGAACCACGTGGAACAGGTTCTGGTCTGAGGCGAACACCCTCTTGAGGCTTTCGAACGCTGCTTGCGCCTCTGGTGTCCACCTGAACTTCTGCTTGCCTCTCAGGCAGTCAGTGATGGGAGCCGTAACGCGAGAGAAGTTCTTGATGAACTTCCTGTAGAAGTTGGCGAAGCCTAGTAGGCGTTGGGCATCTTTGCGCGTCCTGGGGCTGTGCCAGTCCAGGATGGCCTGCACCTTGTCCTTGTCCATCGCCAGCCCCTTGTCTGACAGCTTGTAGCCCAGGAAGTCCACCTCCTTGGTGTGAAACTTGCACTTCTCCAGCTTCACATACAGGTGGTTCTCCTTCAGGCGCTGCAACACCTCCCTGACATCTTTCACATGCTGCACTGGGTCATCGGAATAGATAAGGATGTCATCCAGGAAGACCAAGCATTTCCTGAAGAGGAGGGACCCCAGGACGTGGTGCATGAAGGCCTGGAAGCATGCTGAGCCCCCTTGCAACCCGAAGGGCATCACCAGATATTCAAAAGAGCCCAGAGGCGTGAACATCGTGTTTTTCCATTCATTGCCTTCCCGGATCCTGATCAAGTTGTACGCCCCCCTCAGGTCTAGCTTGGTGAAAATCTTGCCCCTGCGTGCCGCTGTCAGGAGATCATCCACTCTGGGCATGGGGAAAGCCACTGGCTCTGTCACTGAATTCAGCCGTCTAAAATCCACCACAAGACGGCGCTGTTGCGTGTCTTTCTTGTCCACCCAGAAGACCGGGCTGCCCCCTGCTGCCTTGCTTTCTCTGATGAACCCCCGCTTGAGGTTCTTGTCGATGAAAGCGCGCAGATCCTCCAGTTCCTGGTCTGACATGGCGTACAGCTTGGCTGGGGGTATAGTTGCCCCTGGCACCAGGTTGATCTGGCAGTCAAAAGGCCTGTGTGGGGGTAGGTGGTCGGACTCCGCTTCGCTGAAGACCTCCTGCAGGTCCCAGTACGGCTTGGGTATCGCCTCACCCCCTTTGACGTGCATGGTGGCCACCGTGGCTATGGGAGGCCCCTCCCCTGGTTGGTGCTGCATGCAATGTTCCAGGCAAAAGTCCGATCCAAAAGTGATGCATCTCTGGTGCCAACTGATGGAGGGGTCGTGGCGCGCCAGCCAGCTCATGCCCAAGACGATGGGGGGGTCTGAGATGGTGGTGACGTTGAATGCCAGTGTCTCTGAGTGCCTTCCCACCGTCATTTTCATGGGGGGGGGGTTGATGAGTGATGGCCCCTCCCAGCAGCTCTCTGCCGTCAATGGTCGCCACGTGCAGAGGAAAATCCAGCTGCAGAAGCTGGATCTGGTGCTCTTCTGCAAAGTTTCTCGAGAAGAAGTTCGCTGACGCCCCACTGTCAATTAGGGCGAGGACCGTCAGGGGATAGCCATTTGGGAGCGTGAGCGTCACTTCTAGAACCACTCCTGCTCTGGGAGGGGTGGGCTGGCTCTGCTCCTCTCTGTGCGGGTGGGTGGGCTGGGGCTGTTGTCTGCTGACTGTGCCTGGCTGCTGCCCCTTGTCTCCTGCAGCCAGGCTTTCCCGTTTCCCTGCTGTGGTGCTGCGTCAGTGGGGGAGGGCACAACCGTTCCCGCCTTTCCTTGCCACTCCCTGGCTGCCCCGGTAAGGTGCTCCACAATAAACGCTACCCTGTGCTCATCATCAGGGAACTCATCGTGGTGCAGCTCAAGAGCATACACAATCTCAGTCTCAAAGCCCTGATATTCCCTCGGGTCTCCATTGAACTTGCTTACTAGGGTCCCGGCTCTCCTTCCTGGCAGCACTTGGACTTGGGGTGCCCCTCCCGCCTTGTTTTTCTCTGCATCCAGCTTGTTTTGGAGGTCTACCGCCACCGCCCTTAATTCCTGCTCTCTTTCCTGTAGCGCTCTCACCTGTTCCGCAAGTTGTAGCCGGTCGTCCTGGACCTTCTTAGTCTCTTCTTTAGCTGCCTTCAATTCCCCCTGCGCCTGCAGCGACAGCTGCTGCAGTTCTTGCTGGGCTTTCTCCGCGATCTGCCGCCATCTCTCCGCCTCTGACACGCTCATCCCGGCAACTCCAAAGTAGCCCAAAAAAGGATTCGGAGGTTGCTGTCACAGTGGCCGGAGTGGGCTACTTCAGAGTAACGACGCTACGCAGCTCTGCATTTTATTCTTTTATTGGTGCTGCGTATTTACAGTGCTGAAGTCATTGCTATTTACACGGAGTGATGTGGTCAGTCGGTTCCAGAACCTCCGAATGGCTTTTGGCGCGTCTTTCTCCAACACAAAAGCTTTGGCAGACCCATCCTCTTTCCCCTCCTCTTTCTGCGTAATTCCGGAGTTGGGGGGATGGGTCTCCCCCCCTTATTCGCCCCTTCCTGTCCCACCTGGGACCCTGGCTCCTCTACCTTGCCTGAGCCTCGGACACGACTTCCTGCTTCCCCATTGGAATCGGAACTCTCTCTGCTTTCCCCTGTGCTCGGGGATGGGCTTGAACTCAGGAGGGGAGGGACTTCGCGATATCCCCTGTCCCTCACAGAAGAGAAGACTCCCTGGAAAAGACCCTGATGTTGGCAAAGATTGAGGGCACAAGGAGAAGGGGATGACAGAGGACGAGATGGTTGGACAGTGTTCTTGAAGCTACGAACATGAGTTTGACCAAACTGCGGGAGGCAGTGCAAGACAGGAGGGCCTGGCGTGCTATGGTCCACAGGGTCATGAAGAGTCGGAAACGACTAAACAACAACATGATTGGAAGTGCAGACTGGGGGTTAAGGACAGGCTTCGTGGGAAATGTGGGTTTGTTGAGAAGGGATTGGAGAGAGAGAATGAGAGGGACAACCACATACTGTATATGAAATATACATTTTTTAAAAAAAACAACACCCAAAAATCTCATTCCTATTTTGCGCACACGACAGATAGGTTTTACAGTGACTCTTGAGAGGGCTCCATTGCTTCAGGTGTCTTTCCGTGCCCATGAGCAGAGAGAAGGTGCGCCTGTGCACTTAAGCCTCTGTGTATCAGTGCTTGGGATGTATTCATTTAGCCAAGTATACAATAACCTTTTAAAAGGACCCTAATTAGTGTGTAATAATCCATAGTGATATACGGGAAGGTGACTGCTTCTCTTGTGGAGAGTCTCTTTTCCTTTTCAGACCTCCCCCCCCCGCCCCGCCCCTTTAATCCCTTTGTAGCCCATGTGCATGTTGAGCTTTTGCAATTCTATTGCATTAGGATGTGACACATTCCAGGCCCTTGACAAGGGCTTTTGTTTAGCAATATTTATAGCAGCTTCTTGTCATTGTAGAGCAAAGGCAATTGCCCTGCCCTCTGGCCCCCTTCTTTAAGCAGATTTTAAGCAGAAGCTCCTCTCATGTAGCACTAATTGAAATGATTGGTGGAGGGGGGAGGGTTGTGCACTTACTCTGCCTGGCTCTGGCTTATCTGCTTGGGGGCTAAACCAGGGAGGGGGGGGAGGGTGAGAGAATGCAAATCTTTTGCCTCCTTCCAGCAAGGCTCAGGACTAGCCGGCCATCTGTCCACTCTTGGAAGAGAAATGACAGAGTCTGCGCTCAGCTACAAGTCCAAAGAAAAGAAAAGAAATTGTCCCGAAACTCTGGCTGAGAATTTCGTATGAGGTCCAGCCTCAAAGACTCTCTCTCATCAGGTCAGTTTGATGTAGCTGTTCAGAGAAACCAAGTGTTGCACCAGCAAAATCTTCAGTGTGTTGTCAAGACTTAAACTGGAGCTAAAAAGATGCCTTTCCTTTAAGTATTAGGTCTCTAAAATGCAGCATCCATTAGGAATTTCATCAGTGATGTGCACAGCTTGCTTACTGGCACCGCTGACAGCTGAGCAGCCTCACAGCGAGCAAAGCTTGAAAAGATTTAAAACTACTGTAGCAAGTTCCTTGAGGAGTAATTTGGTTTTTATGCACATGGGGCTTATCCTATGAACAAGTGGGCTGTGTTAAAATATGTATTAGGAGTTGTCATCTGAAATATGTTGGCTTCACTTAGGTAAGTAACCGAGCTTGAATTTCTCATCTGAGGATTTAAAATACTGTCATATTATTTAGAATTCCTTTTTTCCTTTAATAGGCGGTTGGAAATTTAACAGAAATTCAGAAAAGAAATAAAGCTTTTTGTAACCTATTATGGAATTTGAATGCAAATAATTTTGCATGAGAGCATTAGAATCAGCACTTAAGATGACATGCGAAAAGCCCATGTAGTTTTACTTTCTGAAGGTAAATGGGCATAATCTTAATTTCTCTTTTTCCTTTGTCTTTTTATGAGTTGTTTAAAAATAAGCAACATTTTTATTTGTTGTCAGAATTTGTTGTCAGGATCCAATACAAATACTAAAGAAGCATCACTGTTTTTGTGGATTTGTTGTTGTACAAAATGCAAATATTAAACTAGTATAATTTAAATTGCCATAAGATTTACAGACCGATTTTGTTTTACTATTTTATATTATTAGCATTCATTTACTTTGGGCTTTTAAAAATAAAATAATGTAACTTTATTTGTGTATCTAATATTAACAGGATCGGTATAAATAAGTCTTAAAAGTAATTGATAATTAACTTCTGATTTTTGTTTTTACTCTGTTTGTTTCATCCTCATAATGTTGTAAATATTATTTAAAATACTTGATTTTCTACCTAAACTAATAATGATCAGGGCAGAATAGCTATAATTTTATACATAAACCACAATAAAGAAAAGGAACTCTCCTTTTTGATGACTTCTATCTCCTTGATTTAAAAACAATTCAGGAAAAAAGGCCAAATTTAGACGGGGGCCTAAAGATGAGCAAATATGAGTCAAGCTACAAGGTTGTGAAAGGGTTTTAAAGCAGACATAACAGGTGAATTGTACCAGAAAGACAGGACACATTTTCCTCATATCATTACGAAACATTATCAAAAGTATCGTTTAGTCTGGATTTATGCATTGTGGGGTTTGAGGAGAATTAATTGGAGGGGTGCCACGCTCTGAACTATTTTCATTATATTGAAAATTCTTCCAGAAATGCATCGTTATTTGTCTTTAATTCTACATGTTCTAACATAGCAGTAATAAAGCAACAGAATGCATGTTTCGGCTTTTAGTGAAACAACATCCCCACCCCACTGTGTTGAATATTTAAATAACAAAACTCAGTAGTGTTTCATTGGTACGTACCATCTCATTATGTGAATGCCACTTTTAGAAACCATTTTTAATACCATTAGTCTAATAATCCCCCTTCCTTTTGTTAGCATCTGATCACTATCTATCTATCTATCTATCTATCTATCTATCTATCTATCTATCTATCAAAGTTTAGCTGTGATATATTTACTTCAGTTTCTGGCCTATAGATTTAGCTTTGTTTTATACTTAGCTGCTGCAGTTTTTTTTAATGAGTCAAAATTCCTTATGATTAACGATATAACGGTATGCCACTAAGTCTTGCTTGGATATTAAATTGACTTGTTATCTTCCGTAAAAGCTAATGAGCAGTATCATACACTACACTGGGGTTGACAACTTCAAAAAGTGCATGACAACAGGATTTCAGAGGTATTATGGAGCATGCTGAAGGTACAGAGAAATCCCTTCCTTCTAGAAGAATAGCAGAAGGAGCTTACAGAAAGCTTCAATCTTTCTGAGATCCTCAAAGTAATTCTGTAATCAGCTGCGGTGAAGTTGAATAGGTTTTCAGCTGGTTTGTTACTGAAGGTTTGTGGAAGAAAAGTGAGGGTCTGCATTATGGAGGTCGGGTGATAGCTGGAGGTAGCTACGGACACATTGCGGCTTAGTTCTGTGGTTAAGAGTGCTTTGCAGGTGGAAAGGAAGCTTTTTTGGATTTTGTGTGTGTGTGCGGTGTTAGCCAATGCATCAGAATGCAAAAGAGCGCAACAGGATGCTTGCTAACAAAGGAGTCTCTATCAGTTGAAAAGGTGGGAAGAGCTGTACAAACTGGTGCACTGAAACCGTTGCAAGAATGTGGTGGCTTCTCAAGATCCCTTCTGTCTCTGGCAAAGTAATATAAAACAGAAATTGTGCCCATTGTAACTTCCACTATGGATGCTTTTTATTTTTTAAAAAAGCCAGCATTTCACTACTACATTTGGTTTTCTTCACAAAAAAAGGCTGGTGGTAATTTTTACAAACACATGCGCAAAGAAATTTCAAAAGTTGGGAAGTTAATCATGGCACATAGCCAAAAGAGCCCCGATGGACACAAACAGAAACCACAGCGGCCTTTATTTTATTTCATAGAATTTATACACCATTTGTTGTTGTTTTTTTAAAAAAACCTCAAAGCGGTTTACAGAAAGATAAAATGATAAAATTAAAATGAACAACTATAATTTAAAACATTCAAGAAAACCAAAATCTAGCCAAAATCAACAATAAACTAAAAACTAAAATCAAACTAAAATCAAAATCAACAATAAACTAAAAACAGATTAAAACATGCATTAACATTGTAAATGTCTTAAGATATCTACAGTTTAATAATTTTTTCTGCAACTGAGCTTTCTTAAGCAATAGCACATTTTAATTTAATTGAAGCCGAGGGGGAAAGAATCAACATATAAGTGAGATGCTAAGGAACAATCACGAGCAGTAGCAAGATAACAACGATGGAGGATGTTTCCTAAATATTTTAAAAGGAACTTAGAGGGGGGAAATCTGCCTGGTTTGCCATCAATTAATAAAATCAACAGGAGATGGGAAAATGGGTCACTTGGGTTTTACTGCTAAGCAGCAAATCCAGAGCAGATAAGATTTAGCTGAGATGTTAAGGTTTATTCAGTGCATTTAGTTAATGAAATTGTGTGCCTGTATTTTTTTAAAGCATGTGTAGCAGAGCTGGGGAAGGATAGGATTGCCCATCCTGCTATAATTCTTCCTAATTGATACATATGATGTAACACCGGATGTTTTTTTAAAAGCTGAACAAAGGCGACTTCATTTTGTACAAGATGCCAGCACACGTACACAACAGAAGTTTTGTATCACTGTCTAGCAAATATCCAGGTAGAAGTACAGAGTATTGGGTTGTTGTTTTTTTAACATTGAAGGCTTTTAAAAAAACATGTTTTTAATGTTGCTAAAGATAATAGAAAAGCAAATAAACAGACAGCAGAGTGCAATTCCTGTGAAAAACACCCGCAGGCAAATATGTTACTATTCCACTGTTAAGCTATTTTTGGAGAGCAGTCTGTATTGACAGCCGATGCTACCTCAAATTGTTTCAGATTCAGCTCACATATACAGGTTTCAGCTACCCATTGTTGTTGACATCATGATCTGTGTTACCGTAGTTCTTGTTGGTGCAAAAGGAAAAATGTATATATATTTTCCTTTTGCAACAACTAGAGGATAATTTCTGGATGCCAAGATCTAAATTGGCGGCAGGTACACTTTGGTGAGAGAACCCCAGCAGAGATTTAAAGTAACAAAACATGCAGCAAAATATGTGGGAAAAAGAGACTGTAGATCCTTAAGATGTGCCCTTTGAAGTGAGTTCCAAAGTTTTCCTCTTCCCTTAACCACACGTTTGGTACATAGCTGCCAAGTTATCCCTTTTTTAAAGGGAAATTCCCTTATGCTGAATAGGCTTCCTCGTGAGAAAAGGGAAAACTTGGCAGCTATGGTTTGGTAAGTTTAACATAGTTTACTTACAAACTCTCCAGTGGTCAGATTCACCTGCTTTTCCATGCAGTCTTCAGAAAAAAAATGCACAGGCAGTAAAAGTTGGCTTAGTTACAAAGTGGTGAAAGTTCCTAAATTATTGGTTTAGGAACTGAAGAGAGGCTTGTGAGAGCCAAGCAGAACTGGAGTAACCAGCTCAAACCTCTTTAAACCCTGAGCTTCTCAGGTAGGCTGTGGAAGAACAATAGGCCTGATGCCCTAGTTCCTCCCAAGGTGATGAGAAGGGGATGTTGCTAAGCCTGGCAGGACAGCTTACTTACTCTGTGGTATTAAGCCCTTCATGTGTTATTTAGACTTAAGCATGTTGGTTCTATGAGGCTGGTTCTCTGGTGATCTATGTTTCTAGGGAGCTCTGTGCTCTGTCCATTCGAGCATATCAGCGAGCTCCTAGCTGTTCAGTGATGAGGAACTTTTCCCAGCTGGTGAGCCAGATTCTGACCTTCCCTGCCCTCCTGTGAGCCTTTTGGATGGGTGGGTGGGGTGTGTAGTACATGCATTTTACCAGAGCTTTCCGAACTGTGTGTCACGACACGTTAGTGCATCGGCTGCAGTGCGTAGGTGTGTCATGCAAATGCTCCTTGCGCTCCTCCCAGGGCTGGAAAGGGCTTAGTTTAACCCTAGATGATGGGAATTGTAGTCCCCAAACAGCTGGAGGGCCGAGTTTGGGGATGCCTGGTTTAACCTCTGGTTCGCTAGTAAAACTGAATTACTGAGTTGCGAATTGATGCATGTCTGAAAAGTGTGTCACCAACATGAAAAGTTTAAAAAGCTCTACATTAAACTATGGAACTATGCAACTTCAAAGAGACTTGCTTTCAGCCTGAGTCAGCACTGACCATGTGCCCCCTTGGGGAAACTCCGTAGGGCAGCCAATTCTATCAAGCCACACTTGCAGAGGAACAGTGGCGAGCTCATTTTAAGCTTCACATTGTTTCCTTGCAACCACCTTGTTACCTGCTCCTTACCCAATACATCATATATGACATCAGGTGTGGGGCAGGTAGGGATGATTTGGAGGAAATGACCTCATAGCCAAAATTATGACCCCTACTGACTTTGATTTGGTGCGTGTGCTAGAGGCTCCAAACCACAAGTCCACTTACTTTTAATGGTCATGCAGCATTGCGTCCTGGCCACATCCCACATTGGTGATCCAATGGCTGGCTGGGGAGGACTGCAGGCTTGGAATTTGCTGCCAAGGAGGGTAGTGGAGTCTCCTTCTTTGGAGGTCTTTAAGCAGAGGCTTGACAGCCATCTGTCAGGAATGCTTTCATGGTGTTTCCTGCTTGGCAGGGGGTTGGACTGGATGGCCCTTGTGGTCTCTTCCAACTCTATGATTCTATGCCCACGGATTGCCCAATGGCAAGCAGGCTTGGGTCCAGGGGGCGAACCCAACCAGCCGTGTCCACCCCCAGGGGAATACATTGAGGCTGGCCCAGCACTCCTCCTTGGTCTGTAATCAGATCTCCCACCCTTTTTTCATATGCTGCTTCCTTCATGCTAATACCTTGCTATGGACATTGTCAGCTGCCATATTTGGGGCTGGGCAGGAATTTTTTTACTTGACAAATTAGCACCAGCCACTTGGTTTTCACCTACCTTATAGCAGTCATCACCAGCTTAAACTGAAGAAAGTAGGAAAAACCACTGGGCTAGTAAGATACAATCTAAATCAAATCCCTTATGAATACACAGTGGAAGTGAGGAACAGGTTTAAGGATTTAGATTTGGTGGACAGAGTGCCTGAAGAACTATGGATGGAGGCTCGTAACATTATACAGGAGGCAGCAACGAAAACCATCCCAAGGAAAAGGAAATGCAAGAAAGCAAAATGGCTGTCCAACGAGGCCTTACAAATAGCGGAGGAGAGGAGGCAAGCAAAATGCAAGGGAGATAGGGAAAGATACAGGAAACTGAATGCAGATTTCCAAAAAACAGCAAGGAGAGACAAGAGGGTCTTCTTAAATGAGCAATGCAAAGAAATAGAGGAAAACAATAGAATGGGGAAAACCAGAGATCTGTTCAAGAAAATTGGAGATATGAAAGGAACATTTCGTACAAAGATTACCATAATCAAGGACAAAAGTGGTAAGGACCTAACAGAAGCAGAAGACATCAAGAAGAGGTGGCAAGAATACACAGAGGAATTATACCAGAAAGATATGGAGGTCTCGTACACCCCAGGTAGTGTGGTTGCTGACCTTGAGCCAGACATCTTGGAGAGTGAAGTCAAATGGGCCTTAGAAAGCACTGCTAATAACAAGGCCAGTGGAAGTGATGATATTCCAGCTGAACTATTTAAAATTTTAAAAGATGATGCTGTTAAGGTGCTACACCCAATATGCCAGCAAGTTTGGAAAACTCAGCAATGGCCAGAGGATTGGAGAAGATCAATCTACATCCCAATTCCAAAGAAGGGCAGTGCCAAAGAATGCTCCAACTACCGCACAATTGCGCTCATTTCATTTCGCAAGGTTATGCTTAAAATTCTACAAGGCAGGCTTAGGCAGTATGTGGACCGAGAACTCCCAGAAGTGCAAGCTGGATTTCGAAAGGGCAGAGGAACCAGAGACCAAATTGCAAACATGCGCTGGATTATGGAGAAAGCTAGAGAGTTCCAGAAAAACGTCTACTTCTGCTTCATTGACTATGCAAAAGCCTTTGACTGTGTCGACCACAGCAAACTATGGCAAATTCTTAAAGAAATGGGAGTGCCTGATCACCTCATCTGTCTCCTGAGAAATCTCTATGTGGGACAAGAAGCTACAGTTAGAACTGGATATGGAACAACTGATTGGTTCAAAATTGGGAAAGGAGTACGACAAGGTTGTATATTGTCTCCCTGCTTATTTAACTTATATGCAGAATTCATCATGCGAAAGGCTGGACTAGATGAATCCCAAGCCGGAATTAAGATTGCCGGAAGAAATATCAACAACCTCAGATATGCAGATGACACAACCTTGATGGCAGAAAGCGAGGAGGAATTAAAGAACCTTTTAATGAGGGTGAAAGAGGAGAGCGCAAAATATGGTCTGAAGCTCAACATCAAAAAAAAACCAAGATCATGGCCACTGGTCCCATCACCTCCTGGCAAATAGAAGGGGAAGAAATGGAGGCAGTGAGAGATTTTACTTTCTTGGGCTCCTTGATCACTGCAGATGGTGACAGCAGTCACGAAATTAAAAGACGCCTGCTTCTTGGGAGAAAAGCAATGACAAACCTAGACAGCATCTTAAAAAGCAGAGACATCACCTTGCCGACAAAGGTCCGTATAGTTAAAGCTATGGTTTTCCCAGTAGTGATGTATGGAAGTGAGAGCTGGACCATAAAGAAGGCTGATCACCGAAGAATTGATGCTTTTGAATTATGGTGCTGGAGGAGACTCTTGAGAGTCCCATGGACTGCAAGAAGATCAAACCTATCCATTCTTAAGGAAATCAGCCCTGAGTGCTCCCTGGAAGGACAGATTGTGAAGCTGAGGCTCCAATACTTTGGCCACCTCATGAGAAGAGAAGAATCCTTGGAAAAGACCCTGATGTTGGGAAAGATTGAGGGCACTAGGAGAAGGGGACGACAGAGGACAAGATGGTTGGACAGTGTTCTCGAAGCTACAAACATGAGTTTGACCAAACTGCGGGAGGCAGTGCAAGACAGGAGTGCCTGGCGTGCTATGGTCCATGGGGTCACGAAGAGTCGGACACGACTAAACGACTAAACAACAACAACAAATAGCAGTCATCACAACTTTGTGAGGTTAGGCATGGGGTAAGCCTTAGTTTTGTGTGGAGGGGAGGATGTAGCCTCTGCCTGCCCCTCCTGGGGCATGGTTTACCCTTAGATTCACTCCCAGCAGACGGGCTACAGTTAAATAAATGACTTCACCTATGCCTATGCCAAACTTTCACATCTGTAACCAATAAAGTTGTAGCCTATTCAAACCCAAAATCTATACAGTGCTAACTCTACTTACAAATAACTCTACTTACGAATTTTTCTACTTACAAATGGAGCTCCGTCCGCCATCTTGGATGCGGTTTAGATAGGATTTTTTCTACTTACGAATTTTTAGATAGGGTTGCTTCGACTTACAAATTTTTTCTCCCAATGCATTCCTATGGGATTCAACTTACAATTTTTTTCGACTTACAAATGTGTGTTCGGAACACATTACATTCGTAAGTAGAGGTACTACTGTATCCTGCTGCCTTGTCTGATTATTCACTACATAGGGAGTGACTGGGTTACTAGGCTTTGGCACGCAACTGGATGATCGTAGACAAACAGTCCCTTCGACTGTGCGAAAGCATCTACATCCATTTCTGACTAAACTGCATTTCTGCATTACGCACAAACTCAGGGAACTGTGTTTTATTTTAACTAGTTAGTTAACAAATCAGGACATCAAATGATTGGTTTGATTCTGATTTGTTTAAGCTCCACATTGGGCAAAGGTTTACTGCATTGCAGGGGGGTTGGACTAGATGATCATTGTGGTCCCTTCCAACTCTACAATTCTATTATTCTAAGTTGGCTGATATCCCAGAATGCACAAATTTCTGGTTCAGAGGCCTCTGTGTAGTGGTGCAGAATCACTGAGGTTTTCCTCAGTGGTGGTATCCAGATACGGCCATGGTGGCAGCTGTGAAAAAGATGAATCACATCATAGGGATGGAAGTTAAAACTGCCAATAGCATAATACCTTCATGGTTGGGACCACACTTGGAATACTGTGTACAGTTCTGGTTGCCTTGCCTCAAAAGGGCATAATACTCCATCATATCCCACTTACCTTTGGCACCAGGAGGCCTGGAGTTCATAAAGTTGTTTAGTGGGTTGTGTAAAGAAATGCTAGAACTTAGATCGTTCCAGTGAACCTGAATATTGGAAGATTCAGGACAATCTCTAGACTCAGCCACATCTCATTTTTTTCTGGGCAGTGATGCCAACATGATTTTCTGGGCCCAGTACTTTGTACGCCGAGTAAACCTCCTGACCAATCTGCAAAATGTGGCGTAACATTTGCATATGTTTTTTGTTCTGTGAAAATCTGTATCCTCCTTTGTATACACCTAAGGATGTAAAGTGTGAATGTGGCAAATGCATGTATCATACAGGTATAGTGTCCTGCTTGTGTTGTTCAGTTGTTCCATGACACAAAAGGAATTCACATTGGGTGTGGTGTAGGAGTTCAGTTTTTAAATTGTTGGATGTGCCTTTCAGCTGATGTTAAGTAACAACTTGAAACAACTCCAGGGTGCCACCAGGAAGTATGGATTCATGGGGCCTCTGCGGTGGAGCAATCCTCACTACAGTGGTACCTCGGTTTATGAACACAATTGGTTCCGGAAGTCTGTTCATAAACTGAATCGAACTTTCCCATTGAAAGTAATGGAAAGTGGGTTAATCCGTTCCAGATGGGTCCGTGGAGTACTCAACCTGAAGCGTACTTAACCCGAAGCATGGGTGTAATTGGTTCCGGAAGTCTGTTAAACTGAAGCGTTCATAAACTGAAGCGAACTTTCCCATTGAAAGTAATGGAAAGTGAATTAATCCGTTCCAGATGGGTCCGCGGTGTTCGTAAACCGAAAGTTCGTAGACCGAAGTGTTCATAAACCGAGGTTCCACTGTACTGTGTTTTAAACCATGTGTGATTATTTCCCATGAAGGCAATTTAATCTTGCTTTTGGTCCCACTCCCCCCAAAGGGCACTGTGGAATAACTCTTAGCATTAGGAATTCTCCACCTGCTCTACCTTCTGCATTAGAACCCTTCAGATATTTGAAGGCCTTATTTTAATCTTATCTTGGCTATACCTACGGACTCCATCAGACTCGCCTTCTCTGGAGGTTTATAAGCAGAGGTTATTCCTGCATTGAAGTTGGAATAGATGACCTGCAGGGTCCCTTCCCCTGCAATTCTGTGAACTCTTTCGACCCTTTTTGTGAGATTTGACATTGGCCCACTTAAAATGTACTGCCCAGTACTGGACAGAATAGAATAGAATGGAATGATTCCTTTTTATGCATTCTCCTGTTTATAAACCCATCACTGCAGATGTTCATGTGGCCTCTGTTGTCTCTTGAATGAGATTCTTCTTGGGTTGCTATATATTTGGTGCTACTGTAGCTTATCATAATGTATTTGATTTTGCTATTCTTACTGAGCTTGTGATTATCGTTGTTGTTAGTTTTTTGGAGGGTATCAGTATTTTTATTATTTTTATTTAAAAATTATTAAAATACACTTTTTATTATTTTAAACTTGTTTTGATTTTATATTACAAACTTAGATGATGGCATCTGCCTTGGGAGGGTTTTTTAAATAATTAAATAATTAAAGAAATAAGACTGCACTAGCTTTTTCAGCAGCTGCATCACACTGCTGACTCATGCTTAGCTTGTGATCACCCAAAACATTCTAGATCCTTTTCACATGTCCTACTGCCAAGCTAAGTCACCCCCACCCTATACTTGTGCCTTGGATTCTTTGTACCTACCGTAACTGCAGGACTTTACATTTATCTTTGTTGAATTTTACCTTGTTGGTTTCAGCCCAGCACTCCAACCTGACAAGATCACTTGCTTTTGTCTTCTATGGCATTAGCCAGGGGTCCCTAGACTACGGCCCGGGGGCCGGATGCGGCCCAATTGGCCTCCCAATCCGGCCTGCAACGACCCCCACCGCCCGCTGCCGCTGCCCGCTCTTGCAGCGTGCTGCGCGGCGGCGCACTTCCAGATCTGAAAAAATCGCCGAAAATCGTTTCTGCGCATGCGTATGGGCCTATCCCGACCAGAAGAGGTCATTTCCAGTGCACTTCCGGGTCGGGGGAGGTGCATTTCCGGGTCGGGGGAGGCCCATACGCATGCGCACAATTTTCGGCGATTTTTCCAGCCTGGAAGCGCGCCACCACGCCAGTAAATGGGTGTGCGCATGCGCACTGGCGTGCACTCCCCCACCCTCCAGCCCGCTGCGCGATCGGCGCGGCGGGCACCGGCCCGAAGGCGGGTAAGTCTGGGGACCCCTGGCATTAGCTATGCTTCCCATCATTGTGCCATCTACAGGTTTGATAAACATTCCCTTTGCTCCTTGATCCAAATCATTTATGGAAATGATTAACAGCATACCCGTCAACTCCCATACTGAAAAATCCGGTATCATCAGCGGCGCAGCACCGGAAGTCGCTTCTACGCATGTCCAGACATGCGTAGAAGCGACTTCCGGTGCCGCTCTGCCCGATTTTTTAAAATCCAGGGGAATTACGTGATATTTCGCCATTCGGGACAACAGCGGGAAATGGCTTTAAAAACGGGGGTTTCCTGCGAAAAACGGGAGAGTTGGCAGGTATGATTAACAATACAGTGCCTGGAATGTTAGCAGGCACCTCCCTTCAAGTTGATTCAGAGCCTTTCATGAGCGCTTGAGTATGACTGCCAGGCTAGCTGCAGCTCCACCAAACAGTAGCATCATTCAGCCCACGTTTTAACATCTTGCCAACAAGAAAATCATGGGAACTTTTGTCAGATACTTTGCTGAAATCAAGAGACACATCCACAGCATTCCCATGATTTGCAAAACTAATAACTGTAAAAAAGGGGGGAATTAAGATCTATTTCCAACTTTGGTTCTGCTAAATATGTTCTTGGTTAGAAATCTAAATCTTAATTATAAAGAGTGGCTGAGTGATTGGGGTTCACCCACACCTCCATTTGCCCTGCCACTCGGGGGTGCGGGGGTATTGTCTGCCCTGGGTGTCATCCCTGAGGGGGTGACAAAATGGCACACCGCTGGGGGGGGTGCACTTACCGTTGGGCCTGGCCTGCAGTGCACCCAAGCCACGTGTCTCTCCTGGGACTGATGCAGTGGCTCGGGGCCCCGCGCTGCCCAAAAAAGCAGTGTGGGACTTGCATCCTCCAGGTGGACTCCGTGGGCAGATTGTCGCGCCGCCCCCCTGGTTGGATTGCCCCCCCCCCGTGGGCGGATCGCCCCGCCGTCACCGTTCTGGGTGCTACACCCCTGCTGCCACTTTCCCCTGGGAAAACCAGAGGTTTAGTGCTGAATCGGAACAAACAGATTGCCGTTTATTCCAATTTAGTGCTAAAGAGTGAGTTTTCTGGGGGGAAGTGGCAGCGTAAAGGCAACACCTCTTGGACCCGTGCCTAGAAAGGACTGCTCAGACCCATGCCTCCTAGGCACAGGACAAGTGGAAGTATGGGTTAGCTCTTATTCTCAGCTGCACATCCCGTGGTAGCTCAGAATTAAAGACACTGCAAAACAAATATTGCCCAGTGGTATATAACTAAGGGCAACCAGGGGACAAAAGACAAAAGACCCATTTGAGAAAATACAGGAAGCATTTATGGACTCTACAAGTGTAGAGGATAATGCCTGCCCCCTGCCTCCTGTTTACTCTAGACTATGGACCTTTTGAGTTATCTCTTCATCTCAAAACCTTGTAAAGAAAAATCTTGCAAAGAAAACCCTTTAAAGAAAATGTAATGGAGAAAGAAAGTATTAAGTCTATCAGCTTGTATGGTTGTTGAGCTGCCTTAAGCCTGTTATGTTAATAGTTTACCCATTGTTTGATTTATATTTAATTTGTATTTTCAAAACAGTTTAGTAAAGAAAATAACAAATTGCAAAAAGAAAGAAAGAAAATGAATTAAGGTTGGCTTGGCATGCTTCATGCTTCATAAAGCCATGCAGGCTCCTACTAAACAATACATTATATTCTAAAAATATTGCTGCTCGTTCTATTCTAGAATTTGCCTGGTATCAGCATCAAGCCAACCAGTCTATAGTTTCCTAGGTCTGCCTGCCCCCCCTTTAAAGATAGAAATAACATTTGCCTGTCGCCAGTCTTCTGACACCTCACCCATTTCACAAGAAATCTCAGAGATTATAGTCATCAGGGATGTAATTCTTCTGGCCCTGGCCTGAAGACTTGAACTCATTTAAAGTACCTAAGTGCTCTAAGCATCTCCTTACCTATCCTGGGTTGCATGTTCATCCTTATACAAATACACTTCAGTAATCTTTTATTGCTTTCAGCCAGTGGTGATACAATAATTCAAGATAAATTTCAGAAATATAAATTTAATACAACCCCCCTGAAAACTGAAACTTAAATATACAGTAGATGTATATACAGCATAAAATTCAGCTATATCAACTGAATTCGTCAACTTAAAACATCACTGTGGAAATTAAATGCTAGTCTGAAATAGTTTTTACTAGGATTCTTGAGCTTGTCTGTGTCAAAGTCAATAGGCAATAACTTTTTTGAAATGGGAGATACCTTGGAAATACCTGATCATCGAAATAATTTCAGAAGTGGTTGGGGACTGGATTGCTTTTACGCAGAGTGGCATGTCCGGGGTTCTTCATTTTGTTGCCCTTTATTACATTCACAGATGGATGGGCTTTTAGTGAGTTCAGGGGCAATGGCAATCCACCCATATATAGGAGACTTTCCTAATGCAATCAGAATTCCCTCAGGAGCCACGCAATGAAACCATTATGAAAATGGAATTTTGATTTAACTTATGGCCTTCTGTCTCTTCCCTCCGCCAGCAGAGAATGGGCTGCAAATATTCTGTCTCCAATGGATACTAAAAGTCAATACAGCTAAAAGCCCCTAACCATACGCGGAGAGGGGAGATAAATAATAAAGTAGCCAGAATAGAATTTCCTTTGGTTACTAATAAAATGCCCCCTGTATCCTTGCTGTATATATGTAACATGAGAGCATCATCAAAAATGCATTCAAATATGATTCTCCCTATGAGAATCAGGAGGCACTAGCCAAATCATACCTTTTGATGAAATTAGACATGATAATTTGATGCCAAATGAAATGCATTTCCTACTTTTGCTAGCCTGATTCAGATTATACAGCTTTCTAAATAATAGTACTTTTAGATTGCTTTGCATAAAAACTAGACCATCCCCTAATACTTTTTTGCCTGAATTGATTGCACAGACTTCAGTCCTGATCCAAAGGTGAAGCTAAATGTGACAGAAGCAGACCCACGTCTTCAAAACTGGGTTGCCACCAAACACCTATTGAAAGAAGGAGGGTTGAGTGCAAGTTTAGGGGGGGGGGTTGGATAGGAGGTATTTGCTACCATGGCTCCACTCAGCTGGGCATTTTTCTCTTGGTCAAGTTGGGGCAGGCTCTGAAAAGGTTCAGCACTCTTTCCACTTGCATGCACACACACCATTTACAGGTATTTGGCAGCAAGCCATGTTTGAGCACACATGTAATAGTCCTTCTCTGAAGCTCAACTACATTGAACTTTCATTTTTGACAGTAACTATTCTCGCCGAAACTATTCATGGTTTAAATGCAGTTTTAATATAGTTTCTTATGTTGGCAATTTAATGAGTTACTAGCTTAATACTATCCTGACTGCAAAGAAATTTGAGGACAGAAATAAGCCCTTTGTCAAGTTTCAGGCTAATTGTTCACATTCTTGCAAAGCATGCCAGCAATGAATATTCTTTGTATGCAGTTTCTGAATATTAAAAATAAAATCACATCTGACTTTCTTGAATTCTCCATTTCCTGCTCTTTCAAGGGCCTTAAAAATTACCTTTCATCTCCTGTTACTTCCATTATCTAATGTCATTGCACAATTGCTTACATTTGCATAAGCTTTCAGCAACTTTAGGACCTTATGACTTTTATCACTTGGAGCCACTATTTCTATTTTCCCAAGGAACAAGCAGTCAAAGAAGAAAATAATGAAGTTCCTGTGTCATGTGTTGCCATGTGGAACTACTCTTCATTATTGCTTGTAATACTGGAGCCTCCTCTCCAGGCAAATATCTCCTGTCACTTGAATAAACATACATTTTTATACATTATCAAAGTTTAAAATATAAAAGATGTGTAGGCAAGTCAGGGATTGTTGCATCCTGTTCATGCCTTGCAACAAAAGTTAGCAGCAGTTTGGTGGCATGTTTGTTTCATAATTATTTGCATTTAACTGCTAAAATGTCTGAACTGATAGAAAATGTCTAAAAATGCTTTGCCAAAGGAAGCCGGGCTAAGTCTGTCTTTGACCATTTTTAGGGCAACTAATGCAAAAGACTAGTGCAACAGTAGATTCTATGATGATATGGGCTTTTCTTTGATAATTCTCTTTTTGGTATGAGCATTCAAGCTGGAGCAATAAAGAAAAGTGTCATTATAGATCATGTTGAAAGGACAGCTTTCATGTCACTGAGCTTGAGTAGATTCATAATAGTCTGTGGCAGTCTGCTCTGTGGCAGTCTGTTATGGAGAAAAGTCTGCCTTTTATTAATTACTCAATCCCTCAGTTAAAAACTGGGGTGTGTGATGTAAAATATCCTGACCAGGACTTTGTATTCATGTTACAATGGATGTCCAAAATTTGGCAAACATTGACAATTTGAGATTAATTACATGGGTGCCTGAAAATAGGCATCTTTCCATGTCTCAGGTATCAGTGATTGATGACATTATATTTAGAAGATCACATTTGCCAGAGTTTCTCAGAGCTTTGAGACATTAAAAAGAATTGTCTGGGATTACCAATATACACATGCGGTTGTTAACTGTTGTGTCGTGGCTTAAGAAGTCCAGATGCGCATCTTCAATAGAACAGTTCTTTATTCAGGGCAAAACAGGACTGACTCTGAGGGCAGGAAGGCTACATTTATAGGGACAGGGAACTAGCTAGAAAGGGATACATTTTGGAGGGAACAATATCAGGCAATCACAGTGCTGCCTTTTGGAGGAAACCACTAAGACAGAGGATCGAAATACAGCAACTTAAATGAACCAATAGTAGCTGTACCTTCTGGAACCAAAAGGCAGTTACTTAACCCCAAAGCACATACAGACAATAGTAATGTAGATATAAAATCCTTTGTCTCAATACACAACATGAACAATCTCCAAATTGTGAGCATGTACATGCACAGCTCCACTAGACACAGTTTCACAGTGAAGCTTTAAAATCACATCTATACAGGCAACAACCCAGAACGGTGGACTAAGAACCACTTAGCTGCTGTTCCCCGTGACTGTCAGGATGCTGTCAGCGGCTCCCGGCTGGTTGCCCAGGAAAGTATAAAAACAAGGGGAAAGTGCTTTCTTATTTCTATCTTACAAAGAGAGGCTATAGAACCCAGCCTCTTGGATAATGGCGTTGTCCCGAGTGAATCTCCACCCCCACCCCCATTTCTCCCACTTCCTCATTCGTCGTTGTCATCACCTCCTCTACGGGTACCTCTAAGTGCCCTCTGTCTCTGAGCTCTTTGCTCTCCTACTTTCAAGGCTCGCCAGTTTCTGGGAGATGGAGGGCCTGGAATGTTGCTCTGCTCCCCCATTATTTCCCAACTTTTCCCCTCATCTGCCTCTGAGCTGCGATCTCCCTCAAACCCCTGTTATAAATCTATACTGTCTTCCTCTTCCTCCTTCCTGGAAGGGTCGGGATGGGGAAGCAAGTCTCCACCATTCCCCCTCTGCCCAGTCCCTGACAGAAGGAAGGTCCACTCCACTGGTTCCCCCTCCTCCAACTGTCTCCCTTGATGATAATTCCACCTAGCTATTATAGATATTGTAAGAATTGGCATCTGAATTTGCTTACTTTCATTTTCCTTCTCCGTCCTCTTTTCTTCTTTCTACAAGGTATATTAGGTTGTACATCATTATTTTAAAATTGCAAACCATGCAGCTCTATTTGTTGTTTTTTATGATATATGTATGTGAAAGGCCTAATTAGCTATCGAGTAATAGATTTGGCATTGCTTAATTCTGGCAAATATGATGAATTGGCAGGATTTCTCAATGAGATTCTGAGAGCACAACAGCAAGCTTCTTTGGTACCCAAGGATACAGGTCCATAAGACTGGAGACAGGCAGATGTTGTCCAAGTCTTCAAAAGGGGGAGGGGAAGGAAACTGCAAACTGACTTTGATTCCAGAACAGATTGTAAGAGTCTATTTGTCGGGAACTTATAGCAATGTGGTGATTAGGAGTTAAAATAGATGTGTCAAAAATAAATCCTGCCATATGAATCTTTTCTCTTTTTTTCAATGAATGTGTTACAAGGTTAGTGAGTTTTGGCAACCCTGTGATGTAATTTATATTGATTTTAGCAAAGCATTTGACAAAGGCCTCCATGCTATTTTGGTTGGCAAGCCAGTTAATTGCAGGCTGGATGATAGTACTGGCATCAGGTAAGGTCAAAACCAGTTGGCAAACAAGGCCAAAGAGTGGCAATCAGTGGATCCTTATCAAAACAGACAGACGTTTTGAATGGGGTGCCCTCAATATTCTTCAGCATTTTTATCAATTATGTAGATGCAGGATCAGAGGAAATCCTTATCAGATGCGTAAGTGACACAAAACTGGGAGAGAAAGACCTCAGAAGACTAAGTTTCAAAATGACCTTGACAAAACTAACAAAATGCAATTCAACAGAGGCAGAAGCAGCTGCAATGAGGGGCAGAAGCACCCATCTGGCCTCCCAGCACCGGTGTCTACAATGTGGTCACCTCCCCACCACCTCACTCCTCTACCTCCCAGTAAGCTGCAGAGATGCTGGTGCTGGGAGGCCAGGTGCACACTGGATTTGTAACTGGCTGGCTGAATGAACCTAAAGGGTGCTCATCAATGGCTCCTCTTCCTGCTTGGAGAAAAGTGACTACTGGGGTGTCACAGGGTTCTGTCTTGGGCCCAGTCTTATTCAACATCTTTATCAATGACTTGGATGATGGGCTTGCGGGCAACCTGATCAAGTTTGCAGATGACACCAAATTGGGAGGGGTGGCTAATACCCCAGAGGACAGGATCACACTTCAAAATGACCATACAGTGGTACCTCGGTTTATGAACACAATTGGTTCCGGAAGTCTGTTCATAAACTGAAGCGTTCATAAACTGAAGCGAACTTTCCCATTGAAAGCAATGGAAAGTGGATTAATCCGTTCCAGGGGTACTTAAACTGAAGCGTTCATAAACTGAAGCGAACTTTCCCATTGAAAGTAATGGAAAGTGGATTAATCCGTTCCAGACGGGTCCGCGGAGTACTTAAACTGAAGTGTTCATAAACTGAAGCATGGGTGTAATTGGTTCCGGAAGTCTGTTCATAAACTGAAGCGTTCATAAACTGAAGCGAACTTTCCCATTGAAAGTAATGGAAAATGAATTAATCCGTTCCAGATGGGTCCACGGTGTTCATAAACTGAAAATTCATAAACCGAGGTGTTCATAAACCGAGGTTCCACTGTAACAGATTAGACAACTGGGCCAAAGCAAACAAGATGAAATTTAACAGGGAGAAATGTAAAGTACTACACTTGGGGGGGAAAAATGAAAGGCACAAATACAGGATGGGAGACACCTGGCTTGAGAGCAGCACATGTGAAAAGGATCTAGGAGTTTTGGTAGACCACAAACTTGATATGAGTCAACAGTGTGATGTAGCAGCTAAAAAAGCCAATGCAATTCTGGGCTGCATCAATAGGAGTATAGGCCCTGTGTCTAAGCCTGGAGCATTCAGCTTAGACCTTACCAGTAGGGTTCACATGGTGGAATGTGAGAGAACAAAGAGTTTGCTAACCCTTCCTTCCAAGGAAGGCTATGCTATGACCTAGCTAAGCCTGGCTGAACAGCTCATAGCTGTCAACTCTCGCCTTTTTTGCGGGAAACTCCCTTACTCCAAGCCACAGTTGTCAGCCTCCCCTTTTTTTTTGCTGGAAATTCGCTTATTCCAGCGCCGTTTCCCACTGCTATCCTGGATTGTTAGATATACCGGCGTAGACTGTCCCCAGGACAGGTGAGGCTGCTGATCCCTTTTTTTCATATCCGAAAGTTGAAAGCTATGGAACAGCTTATTCTATGTTCTTAACCCATTCATGCATTAATTAGAATTAAACATGTTGGTTATATGAAGAGGATATCCCACCAAAAATATTTGTGGGCTTAAAGTGCAGTGGAGGTGCCTTATTGCGAAATGAAAACGTTTGGTGTTATTGGCAAAGTCTGGTGGAATGCTCTTCCAATAAGGATTCAGCAAGCATCTTCAGTAGTAATTCTTAAATAGTTGCTGAAAACCTTTCTACGCTACCAGGCATGCAACTGAAGAACAAAAATAAATTTGTTACAGTTAGCCAGTGATCTGTGATTTTGTTTTTATGTGGTTTTTATTATATATACATTTGTTGTGCACCATTCTGATTTTTAAAAATGAGATTGCAGTATGTGTATATTTAAAAATCAATAAGAAATTCTCTGTTTTGTATTGTTGTGTATTGTCCAAGCAGTCTGGTGTTGTTTGCATAACTATAGTGTTGAACTGATATGTGTGGTGAATGGTTAGCATAAGTTGGGAAATGGAACAAACAGGAAATTGTGACAATGGATGCTACTTGAATGTTGTGAGCTAGACAAAATAGTGGGGCGGGTGTTAGCCGGGCGGGTGTTTTTGTTTTTGTTTTGTTTTTTTTAAAAAATCCAAACAGTTTTTATTGTATTGCTCTGAGTAAATAATTTTAACTCACTAATGACAGTAGCTGCTCAGGAAAAAAAGGTTTGCCTCTCTGCATAAATGGATGCAAGTATAAACCTATTGGGATAATCATGGGGGGGGGGGCTTTTCAGGAGAGCACTAGTGAGGTGTGAAATCCCACAAGGGGGTCTCCATTTCAAGTGGGATTCACTCAGTATATATCATATTTCTGCAGAAATCTAGTTGGCCAGTTCACACTTTGGCAAGTTGTGCCTCTTTCTGTTAATAATTTATTCATCATTCACTTGAATTCAAGGCCCCAGATGCGTCACATATGCATTTTAATCCTCAAACTTAAATATTTAACTTCCCATGGAAGACCTGTTGTTGTGGGATTTGCTTGAGGCTGCAAATTTCATGGGAGCAATCAGTACAGATTTTGAAACTATATTTTATTTAAAGAATACCATTGTGCTTTCTTTTAAAAGAAAATATTGATTTGGGGAAAACTAAAAGGGAAACATGGGACCCAGGTGGCGCTGTGGTTAAACCACTGAGCCTAGGGCTTGCTGATCAGAAGGTTGGCGGTTCGAATCCCTGTGACGGGGTGAGCTCCCGTTGCTTGGTCCCAGCTCCTGCCAACCTAGCAGTTCGAAAGCACGTCAAAATGCAAGTAGATAAATAGGAACCGCTACAGCGGGAAGGTAAACGGCGTTTCCATGTGCTGCTCTGGTTTGCCAGAAGCGGCTTTGTCATGCTGGCCACATGACCTGGAAGCTATACGCCGGCTCCCTCGGCCAATAATGCGAGATGAGCGCGCAACCCCAGAGTCGGTCACGACTGGACCTAATGGTCAGGGGTCCCTTTTTAAAAGGGAAACATAGCCTGATTCCTTAACTTTATTTGATGGCAACCTTAATTTTCAGCAGTTGTATTTATCGAAGTTGAAAATGTACTTCTGCTTGTTTCTCAGCAGAATTATTCCATATTAGACCATTACTCCTTATTAGTCAGTGCCCACTTTTCAATCACAGTGGTTTTCAACCAGTATGTCATGGGACCCTGGGGTGCCTTGAATGATGGCCAGGCGTGCTGCGGACAACACTAGCCTCCGACCCTCTTTTCTTCCCTCCCTCCTCTGATGCTTTCTTACTTCTCTGACTCCCCAAGGGTTGTGTGGATGTTTGTTGCAGCAGCCTTGGCTACAAGTTCCCCAGATGAATGGGGGCATCCTCTACCCAGGCCCCTGTGGGGCGGCATGGAGGGGCACCTCTCTTTGGGGTAGGGCTCAGAGACCAGGGGTGGTGGTGGCGGCTGCCCAGAGGTCTTTAAGGAGAGGGGAGAGGAGAGGAGAGGAGGCTGAGGGAACACTCCCCAAGGGAGGGTGTTTGAAAGGCGGTGAGGGGCTGTCACTCTGCAAGCAATGGGTGACATAACTGGGCTCCTGAGCCCCACAGGGGTGCTGCAGAAAGAATGCAGTTGGTCAATGGAGCCTTGAGCTCAAAAAGTCTACCACCTAGTAACAGCAAAGGACTTTCCCCAGATCTTTTGTATCAGTTCCACATTTTTTGGTTAATTGTGTGTGTGTGTGTGGATTATGCAAGGCTATAGTTTCTTGCTTCTTTGGAAATACAGTCATACCTCAGTTTAAGTGCGCTTCGGTTTGAGTACTTTCAGTTTAAGTACTCCGCGGACCCATCTGGAATGGATTAGTTCACTTTCCATTACTTTCAATGGAAAAGTTTGCTTCAGGTTAAGTATGCTTCAGGTTAAGTACTCCGCGGACCGCCTGGAATGGATTAATCCACTTTCCAGTAATTTCAATGGGAAAGTTCGCTGCAGGTTAAGTATGCTTCAGGTTAAGTACAGACTTCCGGAACCAATTGTGTACTTAAACCGAGGTACTACTGTAGTTCTCTCTAGTGCTATCTGCTTCCAACTCACTGCTGTGGCTCTATAAAAAGAGCAAGAACAAATTGAAATAATTCTTTTTAATGAAACTATTGTCTGTAAATAGCTGTATCATTGCTGCCTGTAAATGTTTTATTTGCAATAAAAAATTTAAAACACACCAAAGGAGGGCCATATCCACTCTTATTTGAAAGTTTGGGTTTCTCTTGTCCAACCCACCTTGCATTCCCAGGTGAATAAAGAAGGTAGTGGTGATTCTTATCTTGGTTTGTGCCGACCCATAATGGAATTGGGCTGCTGTGGCTAGACACCCATTGCTAGGACCACCTACATCTGTTTTCAAGTGGATAGACCACAGGGTAATGCAGATTCAATCTGCAATGAAGCCAGTTTCTCAAGAAGTGTTTCTCAGGGGCAAAAAATATATGCAGTAGATCTAGATTGTGTCGGGATTATGTAGAAAAAAGGAAGTATTAAATCTCCATTGATTCTAGAATAAAATGTCAATGTGTATGCAGCCAGGAGTCCAGCCATGGTTGACACAGCTGCTCAGTCACCAGATCTTAAATAAATGATAGCACTGTAGTCTTCTTTTATTTGGAGTATTCTCTTTGCCCTCCACCCTTGGATGAATTCCTGTAGTACTTGGGCTGCAGATCTAAATGCAGCTACTTAGGAGTAAGACCCATTAATCATTTTGGGACTTTGAATTAAATATGCCTAGGTTTGCACAGTTAATATTGTTGTACTGTTATTAGTGCTGTGTTTATAATTTCAGCTAATTTTTTTCAGCTATTCACTCTGTGGGTGAGAGGAGAGGGGGAGGAAAGTCCCCCCCAAAAAATGGTGGAAAGTAGGAGAACCTCTGCTAAATTTTCTGGGTTGTTTGGCACTTACCTTACTTGTTTTATAATTCCAGTACTGCTGCCTGGTGTTCTATAGCCTCCCTCTTGTCAGATTCTCAAGGTCTTTTCACAATGGGCAGGAAGCCAGAGAGACTGCAGCTGACTGGAAAGCAGAATTATGAATTTGAAAAAAAAGGATGAACACATACACACCCCTTTGCTATCTTGACACCAAACACCCTCACCTTTGGAAGGTTCCCCCATGAAAGAGGCAGAAATATGACCAACTCCTTCAGAGGGAGTGGAAAATATTCTAAAATTGGTGGGTGGGATTCAGTAGAATATTAACAGGTTTTGCATTTGTGTTCTAAAGACCTGGGATTGTATGGCACATACTTACTTTGAAATATTATGGAGATAAAAGGTGGAATAACACAAGTTGTTGTTAGCAGTGGAAGCAATGTATGTCTAGTTCTATCCATATAAATATTTCATTTATATAGCATGTGGCAGTTAGTTTTTTTATATAGCATCATAGCATCTGAGGGTATGTGTTTTTCAGCAGCCCTTGTTAAAATCTATTCTGATAAACTAAAATAAGCAACAGAATCCTTCTTAGGGACACCACTAGCAAGGGAGAAGAAAATGTACCTTCAAGAACTAATTCACTCAGGGACTCTCCATCAAAATTCATTGCTTTATTATGTCATCATGAAAAGCCTGAGTAGCTATGAGAATAATTTGATTTAGTGATTAGGCCAAGGCAAGGCTATCTGTTTGCTAACAATGAGGGAGAAGTGGAGAATTAGTTAGAAAAAAAATATTTCTAAACTGAAGATATACAAACAAATAAGTGTCGCATATTGACCTTTCATATTAGGTTGAGTGCCTCATTATCTGAATATGCAGAATTATCCATTGCCAACACTTGTATTGGATTAGTAGTGTTAATGGAAGGACTCTTACACCATCATTTCCTAAGAGCTACTCGACTGTAGATAATCCTTGGGAATGCAGACGACTCCACAATCCTAATAACGAGATATGGGCTAATAACTTCTATGACACTGGGAGACCAGAGAGAAATATGAGGAGCAAGTGGTAAATATATATATACTATCCCATTTGCCTTTGCTGTCCTTCATGTAACATACCAACCAACCAGCCTTTAAGAAAATTCCCTTTGAAAGTGCCACTCATTCAATGCCTTTGCTCATGATAATGGAGAGCAAGCTGGTAGCAGTGATAGGACTATTGCTGGCTGGAAGCTGAACACACACACACACACACACACACACACACACACACACACACACACCAGCTCTTCTTTACTGCTCTTGCACCTGGAGAATAGCAGCCTCTTGAAGAGCCAGGAGGTAAGTCAGCAAGACCTTCCCATGGGTAGTAATTTTAAGAACATAAGAGAACTCCCTTGTTCTCTTAGAATGGCAATGGCCCCCACTTGAGAGGTGCCTGAACCATAGCTGTCAAGTTTTCCCTTTTCTCACGAGGAAGCCTATTCAGCATAAAGGAATTTCCCTTTAAAAAAAGGGAGAACTTGACAGCCATGGCCTGAACTGAGTTCTGGTGAGTTCCAGCTGAAAAAAAAGCCCTGGTTGTATATACATTTAATAAATAAGGACAAGAATGAGAATTCAGAGTAAGTCCCACTAAATTCTGTAAGGCTTATTTATGAGTAATCATGTTTACAACTAAAATGTCAAAACACTTTGTAAGAACATTTTATTTTTGTTCTCTTCTGTTACTTTTTTAGATGTCTGGGCGGCTCACTAGTTTATTGCAAACTATTCAATTCACTTTGATTTTTTTTGTTTTGTTTTAAAACGTAAAAAACGTCTGGAGTAGCAAAACAGGAGTCCATTATCTGGAGGGAAGCTTCTTTTTATTAACCAGCAGCATTGATATGTAATCTTTCCAATCAAAAGGAAATTTCTCAAAATGGCATATAGAATAAAAATCATACTAAAGTAAGTCATAAAGACTGTAAAAACACCATAAAAACAAATCAGTGAACACTAGTATATAGAGACCACAAAAGTCAGATCTAAAAGCTGGTAGTGAGTGATCACTAACTGCTTGCTCTTTGTGTTGCTAGAAAATCCAATTTTAGATTGTTCACCACAAAGCTGTCAGTGGTAAAGTCTTTAAAATATAATGGAAGCATTTTTCCTATTCAGTTCCCTTACTGGGTCAGAATAAGGGCTATCTAATAGGGCATTATTTCTTTCCAGCAGTGCCCAGCTGGATGCCTTCAGAAAGCCCAAACCGCACCGCAAAGGCAGGAGCCCTTGCCTGTGTGTCCCTAAAGGTAAAGGTTAAGGACCCCTGACAGTTAAGTCCAGTCGCGAACGACGCTGGGGTTGCGGCGCTCGTCTCGCTTTACTGGCTGTGGGAGCCGACGTTTGTCCGCAGACAGTTTTTCCGGGTCATGTGGCCAGCATGACTAAGCCGCTTCTAGCGAAACCAGAGCAGCGCACAGAAATGCTGTTTACCTTCCCGCCAGAGCGGTACCTATTTATCTACTTGCACTTCAACGTGCTTTCGAACTGCTAGGTTGGCAGGAGATGGGACTGAGCAACGGGAGCTCACCCCGTCGCGGGGATTCAAACCGCCGATCTTCTGATCGACAAGCCCTAGGCTCAGTGGTTTAGAACCGCACCCCTAGCGCTAGGAACCCTCGTTTGTCCCTAGCGGTTGATATTTTGAGGTGTACTGCCTCTGCACATGGATGCTTTACTTAGCAGCAACAGCTTAGTAGTCCTACCCTCCGCTTTTTTAAAGCAGCTTAAGCTAGTGATTGATAAGAGCTTGTTCCCATGTCCCACCTTTGATTATTTTTATATTTATGTTATTTATTTCATAAAATGTATATACTGCTTGCTTGATTGTTTTACAAACAAACCTCAATGTAGCTTACAAAAATAAAACAGTAAAATCAAGAAAAAAATCACACACATTCTTTAAAACATGTAAAGATTAAAATACCAAAACAGATTAAAGTTACCTCAAGCATCTGGGTAGGCTTGTTTAAACTGGAATATTTCTAGCAGGTACTGAAAAGGAAAGAGCCTTCTTGATCTCAATCGGCAGGGAGTTCCAAAGTGTGTGTGGTGCCACACAAAACAATGGAGTTCTTACAAATGCAGTAGAGGTATTATGTGGCAACTATGGTAGGGTCAGTTCCGCTGATTAAGCAGCCAAGTGGGCACATTTGGAGTAAGGCGATCTCTGTCAGGAGTATGGGCAGGGGTCAGGCTCTGGGGCCTGTAGTGCTTTGCAGGACTGGGGCCTGCCTCAGCTTGTGCTGGAGAAGCAAGGAGTGGCCACTCAGGTGAGACCACTTGATATCTCACTGCACCTGGTGGCAGGAGCTGGGAGGGATAAAAGCTCAGCATTTCCCTTCAGTTCTTTGCCACAGCAACGCTATTCCTGCCTGGTTGCCTCTGGCCTCTTGCTCCTTGCCTTGCCGACGCCTTGCTCCTTGGACCCTCGCCTTCGTCAACGCCTTGATCCTCGACCTTTGCCTTGCTGACGCCTTGCTCCTTGACTCCCAGACCTTTGCCTCTGCCTTGCTCCTTGACCCTGCGACTGCCTGCTGCTGGACCCTCAGCCCTGCACCTGTTCCTGCTTCTACACCACCATCTTGCCCTGGTCCTGACGTCCTCAGCCAGGACTTCAACCGCCCGTCGACCGGACCGTGACAATCTCCTAGGTAAATTGGTCCCAAGTTGGCAAGGACTTATATACCAAAAGTAACACCTTGAACTAGACTTAGTAGCAAATCAGCAACCAGTAGGAAATTGGAAACCTCTGAGCACAGGTGTTTGTTTTGTTTTTGTTTTTTACATTTATTTTTATTAAAGATTCTCTTGGTTTACAAAAGTACATGCCTAGTCTCTTTTTTCAGGTTGTACAGTCTTTCTTACAGATCAGTTACATTTGTTGTGAGACATTAGTGCTGAGTAGCTACAATACTTTATAAGGTCAGGGAAGAAGGGGGGAAAGGAGGGGTGGGGGTGGGGCTTATATCCTTTTGTATAGTGTAGGCTCTCTTTCTATTTCCTTGGTAGTGAGAGGTATTAGGGTGCAGGGGGTGTGGTTAGTTGTGTGAGCTTGGATGCAGTGGGGTTTATTTGCATTTGTGAGGGGGTGGGGGCACTTGTTGGGTCAGATAAGCCAGATTGATTTGTATGCTGCCAGTGGATTCTTGTTGTTGTCTTGTTGGGCTGTGTGTGTGATAATGGGGAGCTATACTGGGGCGAAGGCATCCTCTTCTATTTGTCCCCGTGTCAGTTTCAGTTTATTGGTTAGCTTTTCTAGCAAGGCCATTTCCCATACAATTTGATACTATTGGTTCATGTTTACTCCTGGCAGGTCCCTCCAGTGTAGTAGAAGAAGAAGAATGGGCCTTTCCCTTCAGACCCTGGGAATGACGGAAGATGCCCGTCTTCCTATGTTTCTCCCAGTGGCAGTGATACTCTCCTCCCTCTTGTTTTAATAAATTTCTATATGTCGTCCACCTTTCTATCATATACTTTTTCTTTACCGCTATAGCTTCCACCGGTGAGAGTTAAAGTGGTGGTTTTGCCTCTAATAGAGTTTTGTATTTATCCCATATTCTATACAATTTTTTCTTAATTATATGATTTGTAAATCCTTTATGTACTTTCACCTTTTCATACCATAAATAAGTGTGCCAACCGAAAATATTATCATGGCCTTCCAAGTCTAAAATATGTGGATTCTCTAATGTTATCCATTCCTTCAACCAACAAAGATGCTTCATAATATAATCTCATATCTGGCAGCAAGAAACCTCCTCTCTATCTTGCATCTATCAATATTTTATATTTTATTCTTGATTTTTCCCCTCACCAAATATATTTAGAAATATCTTTTTGCCATTGGTTGAAACAATCTGTCTTGCCAATCACCGGAATTGATTGAAACAAAAATAACATTCTAGGTAATAAATTTGTTATAGTCGACACTCTGCCTAATAGTGAATTATTAATTCTGTTCCCAATTTGCAAATTTATTTTAATATCTTCCCAGGTTTCTAAATAATTATCTTTATATAGATTTATATTATCTGCTGTTACCTATACACCTAAATACTTAACCTTCCTTCGATCTTTAATCATATTTTTAACCAAGAGTTTTGTTTTATTAATATTAAGACCTGCTACCTCGCCAATTTTTTAAATCTCTTGTAACACTTATCACCGATATCACCATGTCGTGTGCAAATGCTTTTCATTTATATTGTCTCCATCCCACTCTTATACCTTTACTGTCTTGATTACATCTTATTCTTTGCGCCAATACTTCTAAAACTATTATAAACAACAAAGGTGATAACGGTCCTGTTCCTTTAGTTATTTTACAGAATTACATGTTTGGTGCATTGTTACAGTGTCAACATATGGCAATGGCTCACTTGATTCAGAGAGGTTTTTATTCTATACTCGCTTGCTAATTAGGAGATGATGTCTGATGTACTAATTAATCTACTACAAGGAGGCAGCTGTGGGCCCCAGCTGTCTTTGTTTCCAATAGGCTTCCTGATCTGGGGTGGAGTGAGGATGGGAGTTAGAGGAAAGAAGAGAGCTGCTTCTGACAAATTGATTTAACTAGAGCACAGAGCCTTGAGGGAATTCTGTGCTGCCCTGTCAATGCACATGACTGCAGCCTTTGTAGGCTCCAAGCTGTTGAGCGGTGAATTTCCCACCGATGCTTTCTCCCTCCATTGCTTTGCTGAAATTCCCCATGAATGCTCTCCCAGGCACTCTGTATTCGCTTTAAAAATACTTCACTCTGCCTTGGAATGCATCTAAAGTAATTCAGGCAGTTAATGCCCACACAAAACGAACTTTCATATAAAAAGTCAATGTGTCTTTGAACAGGTGCATGGTAGCAGCACACCTTCTGGTATTTTGAGCTACATGTGATTATTCCTCACAAGAGGCCAGCCTACTGCTCTGCTCACTGAGTGACCTAATTGCAGGGGCTCCTGTAGTAGGCACATTTATGTCAAAAGCACACAACCCTTTGCTAAAGAAAGGGTGGATGTTAGACAGTGTTGCTAAAGTTATTATGGGCTTTGTTAACACCCCATAATAAATTATCTTAAAATGCAGTCATGTTTTTTTTTTTACCAATTAATCTTGAGATTTGCACCAGGCTACAGGTCAAAATCAGTAAACCATTGAGTTCCCATGCACCTGTTCAAAGACACATTGACTTTTTATATGAAAGTTCGGTTTGGATGGGTGTCAACTGCCTGAATTACTTTAGATCAGGCCCGTCCTAGCCATAGAGGTTAGTGGCGCGGAGAACCACGGCACCGGGCACTGGAGGGCGCTGGAAGGGCGCCAAGTGAGCGCAGGGTTCTGGCGATCTGGCCAGGACTGCGCTCCACTAGCTGAGAGGCTGCGCCGTGTCTCCTTCTCTGAGGACTCCGCGCTGTGCCTCCTTCTTGTTTCCCCAGCGCTGGGTTCCGCTCAGTGGAGCTTCACCACCAGCGCGCGCACAGCGCCCAAACAGCTCTTGCTGGTCCCGCAGTGCATGTGCTGGTGGCGAAGCTTGACTGAGCGGAACCCAGCGCTGGGAAAATGAGGAGGAGGCGCAGCACGGAATCCTCGGAGGTGGCCTCCCGCTGCTGCCGCGGTCTGCTTGACACTCCCGGGCCCTTGGAGAGGCTCTGGAGGGGACATAGCGCCAGGGCGCTGGATGGGCTTAAGACGGCCTTGCTTTAGATGCATTTCAAGGCAGAGTGAAGTATTTTGAGTGTCAGAGGATACCTGTTCTTAATAGGTCTCTGACTGAGCACAGGATAATCAGTGCAGAGGTACAGTCCTCAGAGTTTGCACCCACAAACAAGGTAGCCAAATAAGCCCCCTTTCCATGTTGTCCTGGAGATATTTCTAGAAGGCCTTGAGCTCCAGGGGAGAAAGGGAATTGACACATCCAAAGGGAATGTTTTCTGAAAACTGATGTTTAATGGGGCAACCGCAGGAGAAAACTTCTTGGGCCCCTTTTTCTATTAAAAATCCCCAACAAGATCTTTATACTTGTCAAGTAATGTCACAGTGGCAAGGAGGTGGCGGTGTTCAGTGGATATGTGTCTCCATTGTGACCTTGGCCTGGATATTTGTTTCCATGGTAGCACAGGCAGAGGGGAGGTTGAAATTGTGGGGCCATGGGCAGATCACCAGCTAAATCCCAGAACAAGTGGAGAATGACAAAGCAGGCCGAATGTCAACTTTTCTAAGAGCCCTGGGGTGATAACGTAACAAAAGGCTGCTGGTTGAGAAGACAGAAGAGAGCCACTGAAAGTGTGTGGGGTGTGTGGGGGTGTCTTGTAACAGGTACCCCCTCAGCCTAACCTGCTTTACTAGTTGGTTTAAGGATAAAATGCAACACCTTGAGTTTCTTTGTGGAAGGTTGGGAAACAAATGGGACATGCAGATAGAGATATTAAATAAATAAATGGCACAGAAAACCATTGATTCTAGCTTCCGCCCTCAAATTGCTCCATGGTCCATCAACACAAATCTTAGTGGATTTGAACAGTGCAGGCAAAGGACAACAGTCATTTGATCCTTCTGATAATCTCTATCCCTTTCATTTCATTTGGCACTGTAGCAGTTCGTTTAGGATGGGGTGGGCAGTATAACAAATTTAAATATCTAGATTTAAATATATCCTAAAATACTTTATGAATCAGTATCTATCGCCATTATTGAGTGAGCAGTAGAAAGACTGTTAGGAGCCGTTACTTCGGTGAGGACATCTAATTGGGGTATTGAGACAGGCATTGCCAACTACTGTACTGGCCTCTTAACCACCCAACGTCCCTCAGTTTGGGTTCAGATAAAATTCCCACATGCCAGATCTCACAGGCTGACTAAGCTGTGGAATGGTTATCTGCTGCCACAAAAAGTAAAAATAAAAACAGAGTCTTGAGTCTCTAACAAATCTAATTATTATCTAACCTTTCATGAACTACTAGAGCCTGCTGAGACGCATGTGATCTTCAGTTGTCTTTTACTAAGTATAAGGGTTATGTGTGTAAAGGCTGGAGTCAAATGGCATTGGAATGTAAAATACTGTACTGTCTGTGACAATTCAATTAGAGTTTAAATGCATGCAAAACTTGCCTATCACAGCAACAGTGATTGGTAATAGGAGAATCTTGTTAGCTTTGCTGAGTGAATTGACACCTGTAATTGGACAGGTGGGAAACAAGTTGACTAAAGTGAGTAATTAGGTAGACAAAGAATGTGAAATTGTAGCCATGACAATTATTTTTAGCATAGTACCTTCCCTAGATGTTATAGTATGCAGGTAGTTAAACTTGATAGATTTTGGCGTTACAAGAGAGCCATAGTCAGGAGTGGTTAATTCTGAGATAAGAAATCAAATTTCAACTCCATCTCTGTCAGAAAGAAGTGCAGTGTGGAAATCAGTGTGTGCAGCCTTCTGTAACTCCAGGACACCATATGATCCAAGGAGGTAGAGCAGCAGGCCAGGGGATGTTCAGGCTTGTCCTAAGCAGGATGGTATGCCAGCAGCTGGGGCATAGCTGCCAAGTTATCCCTTTTTTAAAGGGATTTTCCCTTATGCTGAATAGGCTTCCTCGCGAGAAAAGGGAAAACTTGGCAGCTATGAGCTGGGGATATCAGGAAGAGGCTGCTAGGAGCAAACGGTCCTTACACGCAAGCCTAGCGTACATGTTAGGGAGGCAACTCCAGGCAGGACAGCCACATAAAGTCTCTGTGACAGGCCAATAAGACGCTGAAAAAAGATAGATCATTAGCAAAGGCCATAGTTGGTTATACCATGCATTGAAATACTGTCTTGTTGTCATCTGACTTTGCTCTGAAACTAAGGATGGGGGAGGGTTTTGTTTGCGCTGTATTTTTGAGGGCGCTTCCCGGATTCACCCCTCTTGGACCAGCTCCTGGATCAGAGCACACATGTGCAGAGTAGTTTGCAGAACTGTGGACATTGCTCAGCACCATCTGAATGCGTGCAACTTACAGGGGGGGTCTGAGGGCAGGTTTTTTTCTTTCCATTTTCTTTCCATTTTCAAGGTACTTGGAGCACCTACTGTGTGTTGTGTGACAGCAAGCCGTTTTTGTGCTGTGCACAAATGCTCCAGGAAGCAGGAATATGCCGTTATAGGCAGTCCTTCCCTGAGGAATTGTATGGGGAACAATATGGCTTCCCGCATCAGTGCACAGAGGCAGCCATCTCCCTCCCCAGGCAACTGTCTCCCCACCCTGCCAATATTTTTTACCAAAAGGCGATACGTGTAGTGATATGCCATTTCCTCTAAGGGGTTTTCAACCCACACAGCACTTTCTAGCTGATCCAGGTCCAAGTCCTTGCAAATGTTTTTTTATTATTATGTATGTATTATTTTTTTATATAGAAAACCAGTTGAACATATGTATTATTGGAAGACTTTCCCATTGAAATCTGCACAGAAACAGGACACAATGGGCTTTAATGGTGAACAAGTGATAAACAGGAATGAATCAAGGCTGCATGTTTAGCCTGGAGAAGAGAAGGTTAAGGGGTGATATGGTAGCCATGTTCAAATATATAAAAGGATGTCATATAGAGGAGGGAGAAAGGTTGTTTTCTGCTTCTCCAGGGAAGCAGACACGGAGCAATGGATTCAAACTACAAGAACTTCGTGACTGTAAGAGCTGTTTGACAGTGGAATTTGCTACCAAGGAGTCTCCTTCTTTGGAGGTCTTTAAGCAGAGGCTTGACAGGCATATGTCAAGAATGCTTTGATGGTGTTTCCTGCTTGGCAGGGGGCCCTTGTGGTCTCTTCCAACTCTATGATTCTATGATTCTATAGAGTTTGTTTCTCTAGCTTCCTGGTGGTATTAAATCATACAAGGTGCTCACAGTATGTCTAAACAGCACTCACCACTTCCTGCTGTCAACCATAGGATAGGTTGGTGAGGTCCTTAATGAAGATGAGTGAAATGTTCATTATCTGCCATCTCCACCAAGCCCATGTACATAATGTTCTGGTTCTGTCCCCCCCCCAAAAAAAAACCATATTTCCTAGACTTTGTAGTTCTTTACTATTCATTTGCATTAGAAATGGGCTGTTGTTCCATGCTATAGTTTTGCTGACTGTTTATCCACAATAAACATGCAGAGAACAAGGAAGACAGTGCCCCTCTGATAGTAGAGAATTCTTTCACTTTCATGCCAAAAGACAGCCTTTATCGGGTGTAAGAATGTGATCACCCCAGGCACTGGGTTGTTCCCAAAAATGAAGGGGCCTGGCATGCACATGTGACCATCACACACATCTCCAAAACTTAGGTTGCCTTCAAAAATGTTGACCTAAGCTCAGTTAGTTTTCCAAAGATAGTTTGTTTCGGATTCTGACTCTAAATTGTTAACCTTTGTTTATGCAGGAAATCACAGGACACAGTGGATACACACTCTTCTAGTTTTTTCCACCCTTGTTACATTTGGCTACACACTCACAAGCCCTGCAGTGTTTGCTGTGGACTTATCTGATTGTCTGAAATTTAAAATAAGCATCCTTGCCTGAGGTGATACTGTATCTCCAAAGGCATTCACATCGCTCAACAGTTGCTTACTAATTGTGGAGTGTGAAATGTTAACAAGAAAAGGTCAGTTCACTTCTAATGATGGTGCAAATCAAGTGATGCTTTTATGACCACAGAGAACAGGCCAGCTTTTATATGCAAGCTACAATGATTTCTTGTTTTCCTGTGATCAAGCTATATTCTTGCATTAATGTGCCTTGTAGCTCTGCATGGAACAAAAGCATCTCTGTCCAACTTAGAAGATTATTCAGCTCTTTTTAAAATTTCACATAAAGTGCCCCATTTCATGTAACAGTATGTTAAATAGTTACAAGTCCCAAGGGAGCTGGCATGTGGAAAACGCAAGCCATTTCTGGAGTGTGAAAAATACTAAGCTGACTGTTGATGCACCAAGTGGATGGAGCAGAAAAGTAGCTTTCTTCAAAATTGGTTTTTTGTTTCATTTTTACACTACATATAGGACAGCTGTAATGATTAATAAAAACCACTGTGCATTGTGTGGTTTGAAATACAGTGTATCACTGAACAAAATAAAACATAAAAATATAAAACAGAAGCTTTGCCTGTTATTTTTGGTGAATGAGAGAACTGATGGTTTTTGTGCCAAGGCCCTGTGACTCCACAGTTCCCTCGGGAAATGAGTACCCACACAGGACAACAACATTTTGGGTTTGACCTTGAATATGGCCACCACTTTATTGGTTACAGTACAGAATGGTTTGGCAGCCATAGGCATTGGGTGAAGTCATTGCTATTCCACTCCAGCCCCTCCGCTGGAAGCGCATCTAAGGGCAAACCACATCTTGGGGGGCATTCCTTATGACCTATGTCCAATAGGGGTACCCCCCGCAGAGTCCCTGTTGGAGGAGTGGTATGGCCCTAGCTCCCCCTGGGCTTTGGAAATAAGCCACTCCTCCCAAATCATTTAAACAGGATACCTTTCCTCAAGGAGGGGCAGGCAGAGGCTATAACCTCCTCTCCAGCCAGGATCTAGGCTTACCCAATGCCTAACCACCTAACCTCATTGCTCTGAGGTAGGTGAAAACCAGATGGCTGATGTCAATTTGCCACATGGGGAAATTCCTGCCTGGCCCCTGAATATGGCAGCCAATTTGGTCCAAGGTCAAAGCACAAGTAAAAGCAATTAAATTAAGGGAGGGTGGGAGATCCGGTGAAAAGGCAGGGGAGACAGCTGGCAGGCCGCAATTTAATGACCCCTGGGAGCAGGCCCAAGCATTCCCATTAGCTAGTTGGGCCTGCCATCGAAGAGGGTGAGCGGAATTGTTGGAGAATGAAACTTTGGAAGCAAATTTTCTAATACAATTTATAAAACATCATCATTGAACCTTTTCCTGTTTGATTTTACATAATGTAGTAGAACGGGGTAGAAATTCGTCTGGCACCCCAATTCTAAGCATTCGTACCACCAGGTCTTCATTCAGTGCCATTGAAACCAAGCGTGATTTCTGGTTTAATGCTATTCTGTGTGATGTTATGCAGCAGTAAGTACAGTATACACTTCTTAAGACCTAATTTGTTGGATGCACAAATTCAAATTGATCCACCAATGAATTCTTAATACTTCTAAGCTTGTGTTCACACTCCTGTTTACTCTGCATCCCCAGTGCTCCCACCACAATTTGGGAAATAGTATACACACAATGTTAGCCACAATCTATATCTATCCTGTTGTTTCCTTCTGTGTTTTGATACATTTTCCTCATAACCTGCTTCGGTCTGAATTGAAAAAAATGACGACCTAGCTGCATTTTTAGCTGGCAATGTGTACACAGCCTAAGACTTCGGTCTAATACATGTTTTCTTGGGAGTAAGACTCACTGAACTAATCTGACATATTTTTTTTTAGTATACTAGGGGCTGTAGACCTGCTCTTTCCACTCACCAGCCCCATCTCACCCCCCACATCAACCTAGTTTCCCCTTCTCATCCCATGCAACTATTAAGTTACTCTTCACCTTCTGAACCCCATTTCTGAAGCTACTTGTCTCTTCTGTTCTTCAGCCCCACTTTGCACCTCTGAATTCACCTTTATCACCATGTCCTTGTCTCCTCTCCCTCCTTTTATGCCCCACACTGTACACAAACCAAACCTCCTGCATCTTCCTGCTCCCACACATTGCAACTGCTAAGCACCCTTCTTCCTAATCTTTCCTCCTTTTTCATCTCTCGCTTGCACAAAAGCTCAATTTTCATGCCACCTCATTTCTCCTATTCAGCATCCTATATAATAAAGTGCAAGTGTCTCTGCGTCCAGATTCCCTGTGTCCCTGTGTCTGCACTACTGCGCATGTGCCCCACGGACACAGGGATTGGATGCAGAGACTGCACGCGCACACACGCACACTCTCCCCACCCACCCCACCTACCGTTTTCCTGCGGCCGCCAACCGCCGCTCCCAGCCGGACTGAGCGTTGGTGGGGGGGGGAGAGCGCATGTGTGCGTCCAGCAAGTACAGGTCCCGGGGTTCGGAGAAGCGCTGCGCAAGTGCTTCTCCAAATTCCGGGATGTCTCCTTCCTGTCGGCGACTGGGGGAGAGGAAGGAAGGAGGAGAAAGGGCTGCTTTCTCCTCCTTCGTTCCTGTCCCCCTGTCGCCGACAACAAGGACAGGTCCCGGGGTTCGGAGAAGCGCTGCGCAAGCGCTTCTCCGAACCCTGGGATGTTCTAGCGCCCGTTTACTCAACAGGCTGAATTACACTAGTATTTAAGAATTTTGAGAGCAAACCTGTCAGTTAGCTCATTCAGTAAGTTCATATGGTGGATGTTATACATATAAGGGTCTTTGCTTATTAATAAAATATCTCTTCTAAATTGCTACATTGAATCTGGAACTTTATGCTGAAGTCAATGGATGGTACCAGGAATAAACGTAATGTTGAATACTTGCATGCTTTGCATCATTTCTCTCTCTCGCATGAGGCAGCTCAGTTTTTCCCCTACCAGTTTTCCTCCTGGCTTGCTGTGCACAAACGTCTCCCTCTTTTATTCCACAGCTGCCCCATATGTGAGAGAGAAAGGACATGCACCCTGCAAATCTTCAACTGTATGAAGGTTTTTCTTTACTCAAACCTCTGCCATTTAAAGTCCCAAGTAACTTTGCAATATAAGCAAACAGGTCTGCCATCCTTTGGAGAACTGCGGCTAAAAAGAGAATTAGCATAACTGTACTGCTATTGTAAACTGCTTGTCTAGCATAGGCAAAGAAGAGGCTGAATTTCTGCTTCAAACACAGACATTATTTATTTTTTATTTTTTTGAAACCCTGTTACTTTTGTTTGATTTCTCAATGGCTTTCAATACTATTGAACATGGTATCCTCTCAGTGAGATGAGTATCAGAAGCCATATTATGGTGGTTCCTGTATTTTGCCCAACCTGTCATTTATTTTGCCCAGCCAAAGGTGGCATCCCTACTGGGACCCTAAATCCTAGCTTTGATCTGTAGGAACATTGCTAATTGGCCCCTGAGTTGATGAGGCTTTACTGATGTCAGAATGAAACCAAGTCTTCAGTGACATCAGTTCAGTTGCTGTGGAGATTTAGCAGGTGTCTTCTGTATTAATTGTTATTTATTTATTTTTATTAAAGTTTTTTTTGGTTTACAAAGATATGTGCAATGTCTCTCATAACATTTTTACAAATCAGTTTCAGTTGTTGAGACATTGGGAAGAAAAGGGGTTCTGTATTAATTGTTAAGTATTTGCTGAAAACCTTTCTATGCCCCCAGTCTTATGTGGACAATTAAAGGGCGAGAGGAATCTATTACAGTTAGCTAATGATCTGTGATTTTAGTTCTTATGTGTTTTTGTATTGTACATATTTTTGGTGTACATTGCTGTGATCTTCTTTATGAACTAGCAGTATATTGCTATATGAATAATTTCTTTAAAAGAATTAAGCTGGAGAATGAGGGTGGGGGGGGGTGGAATCTTCAATGGTGCCTAAAAATAGCTTGGATAACTCAGCTCTCTTAACGTCATTGGGATAGATTATTTCTGACTTCATTTGATTAGGGCCCTATAAAACAGGTGGGGTTGTTTGCATGTAATAAGAGCCATTACAACGAATTTAGCACTTAAATAAAGGCATTGCACAATAAGCAAACAATGGGTGGTTCTGCTGTGTCTGTGAGAGAGATTCTGTTTCAGGCTCAACCCTCTGTTTAGTTATCTTGACACCACAACAGGTTTGTCATCCTTCTCAAATGAGCACTGACTTGTGTTCTGGCATTTCTGTATCAGAGCTTTAAATAGAACTAGGCAGCCATTATTGCTCTGCAGAAGTGAGAGCTCAACACTCCCTTTTACCAAGGCACTTAATACATTGTGGAGCTGCAAATCATAGCCTTATTTTTGGTGTTCCAAAATATGGCCAAAATGCACACAACACCATTCACGCAGTTAATAATTTTGTGATTTTTATTTTAGAGTAAATAGCAAGCACGGGAAGGCTGGTCTAGATTGGGATTGTGGTGGAAGGTAGAGCTCTTCAACCCTTTGAACCCTCCTGTAGGGGATTTCTGGTCTGCCGCCATTGCTGACTGGCGAGAGATTCCTTAGCGATGCGGGAGAGGGGGGAGCCGTGAGAGCGACGCGGACCCCCAAAATAGCCCCAGATCGAGTGTTCTGCGGATGTGGGGACTCAGCTGCACCATTTTTTGGTCTCCTCCGCCCCCCAGTAGCCCTAATAAGGGCGCTGAGAGCGAGCAGAGTGGAGAAGGGGTGCTTGAGTTAAACTGCTACCCTTGCAACGTGAAGCTCTGTGCCAGCAGCCTGGAGTGGTGGATTCTTCCAAATTAGTTGGATTTGAGAACATTGAACACCGTAAGTAAAGAAAAAGACTTTGAAATAATTTTTAATTGGATATGGGAGGAGATTTAAAGAGGAAGTCGATCCCTCCCATTGAGTGAACCGAGATGCAGTTAATTTGCCCCAAGCTGGAAAGATTGACAGGAAGCATTCAGTTATCAAAAATTTGAGCTAAAACCTTCCCCCTAAGGCAGGGTAAAGGGGAGAAGGATTGAACCTAGCAAAACCCCTGTAAAGATCTTTATTCTGGACTGGGAAAGTCCCCCTGAAAGCTGGAGTCGGGTCCCTGGAGGGATCAGCAAGCCGCCATTGTGACATCATAATAGAAAGGAATTTGCTTGCCTCTTTGAGGCTGGAAACTGTCAGCAGTGAAGAGAGCACAAAATATAAGGCTGTGTAGATGAAGTTGGACAATGCTCTTTTCATAAATGGACATAAGATTTTTAAGATATGAAGAAGAACTAAAAATGAGAGTTCGTAACCAGATCGGACATAACTTTTGTTTCTGAACTTTGGAAATAAGAACTACGCCATTTCCTGTCTAGTAATCTCTGCTTTCCCAGGAAATTTGAGATGAGCAGGATGTCAGTAGACACAACATCATCTGACTTGGACCTTCAAAAACAACTTCTGGAACTTATTGAAGATTTAAGATATGACGTGTATCAGAACACAATACAGATTTCAAAAATGAAAAAATAATTATTCAAAACTGTGTGGAAAATGAAGAAGGAGAATTTAGACAAAGATTTACAACCACTAGTCCTGGACAATGCAGAATTAAAAGAAGAAAAGTAAGCCGAAGGGAACATTGTCCCCCCAGTGAGAGGGGGAAACACAAGATTCATGTTTGATTTCAAGAGCTTTTAAAGAAGAACCAGTATGGAATAATGCCCTCACAGTGAGAGAGGGAGGGCAGAATCCATACTGGGGCCAGAGTTTAAGGGAAAGAAAAATTGTGAACGGGTTAAAAAGTGGAAAAGCAGTTGGATGGTGTTTTGTAATATTTAAAGAATTGGGGAGGCAGCAGGGGATGACCAAGGAAGAAGGGTGGATAGGAAGGGACAGGGTGGGGTGGGGTGAGGAGCAATAAGGGATGTTATTTTTTGATTGCTTCAGATGGTCCAAAACTGGAATGACCTATGGAACTCGCTGAATCATCTGGGAGACCCTGAGACCAGGGGAAGGGGGGCTGATTTAGTTTTAAGTGATTAAATGATATGTTTAAAAAATTAATATTTGAATTCATGGAAAAAAATTGGTAATAAATTTCAGGCTAAGGGGAGAAATAAAAGATGATGGGAAAATAATTTTTGATTTGGATTAATTGATTAATTATTGGTGGAGGATAATGGACGTTTTTTAGAATAGAATAGTTGAGAGATACATGGGCGTGCCCAGGATCAAAACTAGGGGGGGCACGCCAGCCATGCCCCCCCACCCCAGCCACCTCAGCCACCCGATTGGCTGGCTGGCGATGACGTGGCCGGGATCCCCCAGGAGGCGTGGTCAACGTCCACGCCCCCCAGAGGGGAGGGGGCCATTTCCAGTCATTGCCGAGGCAGCACATGAAGCCCCCCACGCTTGCGCTTCTGCCTCGCCTGCTCCTTTACCGGCAGCAGTGACTAAAACCACGCAGCAGCAGCGAAGCTGCCTCCCGCTGAGGGAAACCTGGATCTGAACCTGGACCTGGGCTAACTTCAGCCCACACTCCTTCAAGTCACAGCGAGCACAGCACAGAAAGTGATGCCCCACAATGCTCTGCGGCACCTCATTTGCATACATGCAAATTAGCCCAGGTCCAGGTTTCCCTCGACGGAAGCAGCTTCGCTTCAGCCGAGCCCGCCTGTCATGCCGTGCTCTCCAGCTGCCCGCCCTGCCTAGCCCTGCCTGACAGGGTGCCGGACCATGGCAGCTGGTATAGTTAAGACAGCCCTGCCCGCTGCGGCAAGATCGTGTACCCGACCGAGAAGGTGAACTGCCTTGACAACAGCACGCGCAACGAGCGGTTTTATACCATATTCACCCTTTATTTGCTTCGGGGGGGCAGCTGCCCCCCCCACCCCACGCTGGGTACGCCCATGGAGAGATAATGATAAAATGTGTTAGAATGATTTAAGATACAAAATGAAAATTGCTTAATTGAGGTTTTAAAATGGACCCAGTTTTTTGGGGGGGGGGATTGAGGAAGTCAACAATGTTAAGTAAAAAATGTAAGAATTGTTATGTTCCCCCCCCCCATGTTTTATTTTTGGTTTGGTTTTTTGTGAATTTATTTTTTTGAGTATTGGGAAATGAATAAAAATATTTAAATGAACCCTCCTGTAGGAGGCACACTTGCTATTTGCACTGGAAGAAAGGCTCCCCAGTACAGACACCATATGTGGGATTATCAATCTGGATTAGGACCACCGCAGGGGGCAAATCTTTAAAGCCCCCTGACACCTTCCTTTGCTGGGGTCCTGATCTGAATTGGGGATCCCATGCCTGCAATTTACGTAAAAACACCACCATCGTTACCATTGCATGAACGGTGATGCCATTTGTCTAGTGTGCCCTAGAAGTTATTTCAGGGCTATCTACAGATTACCACATTATCTGAAGCAGCCTTTCTCAACATTGGGTCCCCAGATGCTGTAGGACTACAACTCCCATCATCCCTGACCAATGACCAGTTGTGGTCCAACATCTGGGGACCCAGGGTTGTGAAAGGCTGATCTGGAGCATAGGCATTGTGAGTTTGAATAAATATTCTCTCTTCCCATGAGGCATGTGTGCTGTATTTGAGCATTGTACTCAGCGCTGCTCTGTTAATGCCAGCATATTAATAGTGAGCAAACAGAAGCAGGAAAGTCAAGAGCTTTGTGTGGGTGGGGGGGGGGGGAGAGGATCTGCCACAGTCATGACCTCTCCACGTGGTCTGCCTTGAAGGGTTGTTGTGAGTTTAAATACTGATTCTCACTTCCAGTGAGTTCGCTGCCACTTTCCTGGCAAAGCTGCCACGGGAGTATTCAGTTTGGAGTGGCTTGTTTGTGAGGGGGCTTTTCCTACATTGAACAGAGCGAGGGTAGGTACCCATTTGAAAACACTCCTCTTGATTAGGTTACCCACACCTTTTCCTGCCTGCACATGCCCTAGAAGGAAGCGGTGGTTGTGATCTGGCTATACATCCACCCATAGTGTCATTGGATAGTTGTGTATACACACAAACACAGCAATGCCAGGACAGCTTACATCAATTTCCATCTGTTTCCTAATGAACATACTGTGTGAATGCAGAATCAGTCTGCATGAATCATTTACCGTATTTTTGGAATGAAACCAGTTGCTCAAGAATTGCTTTTCAGTGGCCAAAAAATACAGTATGCAATAGATCTAGATTGTATGTGGGCTACGTAGAAAAAACAAGTACTCAGTCTCCATTGATTCCAGATTAAAACGTTGTGTGTATGCAGCCTTAGTTCAATGACTAGGAATATAAAGCACAATGTCTGATATACCTTTTAAGATGCCAGTCTTATGAGTAAATATGCAAGGGTTTACCCTGTCAATCCCCGTATTCATCTTTATTTGAATGATTACATTTATATGTCAACCTGAACTCTCTTATTTCCATACAGATTGCATTGTGAGACTTGTGCTGTCCATTAGTTAAAAGGTCCTATGATATTAACCTAGCGCTCCTTGAATTAACTCTTAAGAAGAAATATATATATTTCTTTTGTATGGTATGATCAGTAACATCAGTGCTATATTTATTACAGGCAGTAATGAATCATTTTACTTGCAAACGTAGATGCTGTCTTCCACCCGCAGCTAAAGGTTTCTCTAGAAACACAAACCAGAGAAAATGTTGGTACTACAAATCCAGATACACGTCTGTCGAATTATGAGAGATGCAGATTGCTGATGGAATCTAATAAATCTCTCTTTAAGTAGATTAGGAATTTGAGCCCAGACAGCTCTCTGCGCAGCTGCTTTATCTGTATCCACCCAGAGTAAGCTATGGCAAAGAATCAAGAAGACTTTTCCCCCTTGCACTGAAACATTTAGCAATATTAATCAGTTAGATTAATCTATTAAAAACCTTTTCATTAATTAAAAAGGGGCTGCCAATTAATAGGGCAGCATATTTAAAAAACACTCTTTATAATTTTAACATGTACAGATGGTAGATGCCATCTTAGAAAAGGCATTAGCCCTCTCTTAGCCTCTCCTAACATGGTGTCTGATGTAGTGTTTGTGTATCATGTGAAAACAAAGTTTTTCTTTCTCTTCAAAACTACTAATTTAACAGATCCAGTGGTACCTCGGGTTAAGAACTTAATTCATTCTGGAGGTCCGTTCTTTTATTATTATTATTAAATTTTTATTCACTTTTCTTTTTCTATCATTACATACATCTCGTATCAATAACATTTATATTACAACCCTGCTCCCCCCCCCCGGACTTCCCCCAACTTCCACTTCTGGTTTGTTTCCCCTTATTTCATACTGCCTTTTTTAAAGAATCCACTATATCATTTCTTTATCATTTTAAATGTTCTTTGTTAATAAAAATGTGAGTGTTTATTTAAATCCTGCCCTCAAGTCAATAGTCTCCCTTTGTTTCTGCAAATATGTTATAAATGGTTCCCACTCTTTTTCAAAGTCACTGTTCTCGAAGTCTGTCCGTCAATTTTGCCAGTTCTGCATAGTTCATTAATTTCTCTTGCCATTGTTCTTTAGTTGGAATTTCTCCGGTCTTCCACTTTTGTGCTATCAGAATTCTCGCCGCCATAGTAGCATACATAAATAGTGTCCTCATCTCTTTTGGCAGATCTTGACCTAAAATGCCTAACAAAAAGGCTTATGGTTGTTTAGCAAATGTTATTTTCAACATTTTCTTCAATTCATTATATATCATTTCCCAATACATTTTTACAATCCCACCACCTTCAGCCTCACACCCTGGAGGTCCGTTCTTAACCTGAAACTGTTCCTAACCTGAAATACCACTTTAGCTAATGGGGCTTCCCGCTGCTGCCACGCGATTTCTGTTCTCATCCTGAAGCAAAGTTCTTAACCCAAGGTACTATTTCTGAGTTAGCGGAGTCTGTAACCTGAAGCGTCTGTAACCCGAGGTACCACTGTACAAAAATGTATCTAGATTTAATTACTTAAAACTCATATGATTTATTTATTTTCTTTAATCAAATGGAAGTCCTTATTTTGGGTGAGATTTAGGTGACCAGTAAAATAATGCTACCTTGGTATCTCAAAGGTCTAGGCACCCAAAAACAGTTAACGTAATTAACAATTCTGTGTCGCTATTGCTCTTATCAATAATTGTAATATATATTTTATGTAAACCACTTGGAGGTTTTTATTATTAAGCCGTATACAAATTTCCTCCTTTTTTCTCAAAAGATAACTGTGAATCAGAATCGTAGAGTTGAAAGGGACCCCAAGGGTCATCTAGTCCAACCCCCAGCAATGCAGGAATCTCAACTAAAACCTGTGTTTAAAAACCTCCAAGGAAGGAGAGTCCACCACCTCCAGAGGGAGTCTGTTCCACTATCAAACAGCTTTTACTCTCAGAAAGTTATTCCTGATGTTTAATTGGAATCTCCTTTCTTGTAACTAGAACCCATTGGTTCAGGTCTTTGCCTCTGGAGCAGGAGAAAACAAGCTTGCTCCATGTTCCATGTGACAGCCATTAGGTATTTGAAGATGGCCATCATATCGCCTCTCAGTCTCCTCTTTTCCAAGTGAAACATACCAAACTCCCTCAACCATTCCTCACAAGCCTTGGTTTCCAGACCCTTGATCATATTCTGGGCACCACAGTTCTGGGCACCACAGTTCAAGAACGATACTGATGAGCTGGAACGTGTCCAGAAGAGGGCAACCAAAATGGTCAAAGGCCTGGAAACGATGCCTTATGAGGAACGGCTTAGGGAGCTGGGTATGTTTAGCCTGGAGAAGAGAAGGTTAAGGGGTGATATGATAACCATGTTCAAATATATAAAAGGATGTCATATAGAGGAGGGAGAAAGGTTGTTTTCTGCTGCTCCAGAGAAGCGGACACGGAGCAACGGATTCAAAGTACAAGAAAGAAGATTCCACCTAAACATTAGGAAGAACTTCCTGACAGTAAGAGCTGTTCGGCAGTGGAATTTGCTGCCAAGGAGTGTGGTGGAGTCTCCTTCTTTGGAGGTCTTTAAGCAGAGGCTTGACAGCCATCTGTCAGGAATGCTTTGATGGTGTTTCCTGCTTGGCAGGGGGTTGGACTGGATGGCCCTTGTGGTCTCTTCCAACTCTATGATTCTATGATTCTATATTGGTTGCCTTCCTCTGCATGCTTCCAACTTGTCAATATCCTTCTTAAATTGTGGACACCGTATTCCAGGTGTGGTCTGACTGAGGCACTGTTAACTTATGTTAAGTTTTTGATTTCCTAAGACCCCTTTATCTTGAATCCCAATTTTGTCTTGTATTATACTCCCTTCCCTTCTTAAAGCCCAGAGCATAGCTGCCAAAGTATCCCATTTTCGCCGGGAAAACCCCTTTTTTCCTACCGTTTCCCGGTGGTCTCCCGTTTAGGTTTTTATCCCGATATTCTCCCTTAAATCTGCTTCTGCCGGTGGCCATTTTTCTGGTGTCGCTTTGCCCTTCTATGGGCACCAGAAAATGGCGATGCCAGCGCCGGAAGCCGCTTCTACGCATGACCGGAAACACGTAAAAGCGACTTCTGGTGCCGCTTTGCCCTTCTATGGGCACCAGAAAATGGCGATGCCAGTGCCGGAAGCCGCTTCTACACATGACCGGAAACACGTAAAAGCGACTTCTGGTGCCGCTTTGCCCTTCTATGGGCACCAGAAAATGGCGATGCCAGCGCCGGAAGCTGCTTCTACGCATGACCGGAAACACGTAAAAGCGACTTCTGGTGCCGCTTTGCCCTTCTATGGGCACCAGAAAATGGCGATGCCAGCGCCGAAAGCTGCTTCTACGCATGACCGGAAACACGTAAAAGCGACTTCTGGTGCCGCTTTGCCCTTCTATGGGCACCAGAAAATGGCGATGCCAGCGCCGGAAGCTGCTTCTACGCATGACCGGGAACACGTAAAAGCGACTTCTGGTGCCGCTTTGCCCTTCTATGGGCACCAGAAAATGGCGATGCCAGCGCCGGAAGCTGCTTCTACGCATGACCGGAAACACGTAAAAGCGACTTCTGGTGCCGCTTTGCCCTTCTATGGGCACCAGAAAATGGCGATGCCAGCGCCGGAAGCTGCTTCTACGCATGACCGGAAACACGTAAAAGCGACTTCTGGTGGCGCTTTGCCCTTCTATGGGCATCAGAAAATGGCGGCGCTGGTGCCGGAAGTCGCTTTTACGTGTTTCCGGTCATGCGTAGACGCGACTTCCGGCGCCGATATTTTCTGGTGCCCATAGAAGGGGAAAGCACCACCGGAAGTTGTGTCTACGCAACTTCCGGTGTCGCGGGCTGCTGATCCCGGATCTTTCCATCCAGGACTTGGCAGGTATGGCCCAGAGTGCATGTCCCACTGTGCTCATATTAACACTATACTGTACTTCTGTTGATGTTGCCTAGAATAACATTAGCCTTTTCTTTGCTACTGCATTACACTGTTGACTCATGTTAAGCTTGTGTTCCACTAAGACGCCTAGCCCTCTAGGAATTAATCCATATTGCAGTCCACATGTGCTAGAATTAAGCTGTATTTAAACTGGGTTCCAGATGCTTCATTGTGACGTGACAGGAATCAATTTGTTATATACAGGTCAGACAGATTTGGTCCAATAGGTTAGACAAAGGCCATCTCTGCTATGAAGCAGAGTAAAGGAGCAGCCACCTCAAATGGCAGATTATTCCACATGACAGGGCAGTAAATTTGCAGGTATTTAATTGACTTTTTATTGATCAAGGAGGAGCCATTATCGGATCCCCCACCTTTGTCCTCTTCCATGGCAGGCACACCACATAATATCACAAACTCATCTTGAAAATCTCCTGAATTTCAAAAGTTTGCCGTGCAGCATGAGGGCATGGGGCTCCTGCTAAAGAAAATTATCCAAAGCTCTCTTGGGCACACAGAACTAGTCACGGGGTTGTTTGGATCCAGGCCTGCATAATTTGTCTCATTACATCATTTGAGATGCATTAATCTCAATATTAATAAGCAGATTAATGTAGGCAATGATAAACTCTGAAATCCCAAATGACGGTTCATCTAATTTGCATTATATAAGGACCTGCAGGAAGGTATTAAGGCTTTATGTTTATCTTTCCCCGTCTAATCTGTACACACACATACACACACTGACCCTATGTGAGTCTATGGTAAACTGCGTTTCCTTTTCAAATGTTTTCTAAACCTTGGCTTTGTAATAAATAGACAAAGCTTTGGTGTTTTTTTTACTATAAGTGGAGATTTGCCCAAGTTGACAGTAGAGGTGCTTGAGGGATTTGATCTTTGTGAATTCCTAAATTAAATTATCTCATATGTGCCACTCAGATTAATGTGAATATTGGAAATTAGCTGTCCACCAGATTCCACACTTTCCCAGATATTGCAGCAGGTTTCTTGGCAGTTTCAACAAACAAAATGTATTATTTTGGTTTTTTTTAAAATGCAAGTTAAATGGAGCATAACAGAATTATGGGTAAAAATAAAGAAAAGTCACCAAACCTTAATTGACAGGAAGGATCTTTCCATTTAGGTTTAGCAACACAAGATTGTAATATCTGTTGGTATGTATTTTCAAATTGACATTTCATAGGATACTCTTGGATCCCTGACAGATATTGTTGCAAATGAGCTTGAAAATAATAATTATTAAGACTATTGACTTAATTATTCTTTGTCATTATTAGTTGATTATTGACTTGCCTTTTAAACAATTAATTTAAATTATTTCAAATTGCCCAAACCACTGTATTGGTACCTTTTTGGGGTACTGAAGGAAGTGTAAAAAAAACCCTGCAATTTACTAAATAAAAGGCACCACTTTGATTGTTTTACATACACATCAGAACCAAAACAGCCTTTTTAAAATGTGTGTGTCCTTTACCCACAACATCACTGGGTAAAATTGCCCCTCATAAATTAATCTTTCAATTACACTAATGCTTGCAGCCCTCACTGAAACCAACTCAAGCAAAATTATATATGTCTTGGATTTATTTCTCACAAATCTTCTCTGGCATCATGCAATTTATATATTTTTTCCTGTGTTTTGCGTCATCACCTGAAAATACTTTCAGAACTACTGGAGCCCCTTTGAGCAGCCTTTAAAATGTTCCTTGCTTCCTTTTTCTTTGTTGCCATCACTTCCCTCCGTTTGGCTCACCTCACCCCTCCAGGCTCCCTGACTCGTTCCTGATTTATCTGGGCAAATAAGTCTCTGATTATTCTTTATGCCGTTGCAAATAAAGTCCTTTTTAGAAACAGATGTTTAAAGGATCTGGCAAAATAATCCTGGAGGGCAGTAGCTGCCTTCTGTAAACTACTAGCCTTGTGGCACAAAGCGATGAAAGAAAATGGTGCAGGCTAGAGGAAAATAATTAAATTATGGTTCCATTTTAGGAGCCCATTTTAAAATTGAGATTTCTGAGCTCATAATACCAACATTATATAGTTGAAAGGATCCTCGCCTGGGTCATGAGCATTGCAGTATTAATTGTGCTTGACTGGAAAGATGTGTGTAACCTCCGACAAGCGGCCCTTGTAGCCTTGCCAAAAGAAGCTTTTGTTCCCTGAAGAGAATTGTATTAAAGGCCAGTGTGTCCTATTATTATTTGAGCAACAGCAGCTTTGAAATGAGCCTTTCAGATTTCAATACACTGAATCAACAAGCAACAAATAAGAGAAAACAAGCATTGTGTGGCACCTCTTTGCTGCATGACCTCCCTCATCCCTTACCTAGTTGCTGTGTTCGCTGACACAATTGCCTAAAATAACTAAAGATAATTGGGTGCTTCTGACGGAATTGGAGGCAGGCCAGGAAAGATGTGGAGCCTGGAGGGGGGTGGAACCTAGCATCTTCTTCCAGTGCCAAACACTGCAGCCTGTTTAACAATGATGGTCTTTTGCAAGTGGTGTTTAGGCATGAGCTGCAAGGATGGGGGACAAGAAAGAGAGGGTGCTGTCTTGGGCTTAGTGAGATGAGGGACGTGCCAGCTGGGAGAGTGCAAAACAATGAGATGCAAGAGGAGGAGTCTGTGCAAAAACATGGATCGCATGCAGAAAGAGCTGGCGTAGCACACTACTGTGCAACCTGTGTGAGATCATGACTTGTTCCCTCCTAGTTGGGCTAACATCCAGCAGCATCAGTCTTTTTGGAGGAGAAAAAGGTTGGGGGATGTTTGGGGAGCATTTGCTGGTAGAATCAGGGAGGGAGGGAAGAGGCAAGCACTCTTCTCACACCCAACAATTCTGATTGGCAAATTCAGCCACCGTGCACTAGTATTAAAGAAGACCTAGTGGGATCGCTGTTTCTTAGTCTCAACTATGCATCCATTGTACACTAGACTGATTTAGTTCCCCATAACTGGGCTAGCAATGTGTTGTCTTATTTGTGGTTGATTTCAGGTGTCTTTGAATTCTGGCCGAGACGTGCCAGGTTGAAGACCATACATATAAAGTACATTGAAACCTCATTTCCATATTTCATTCATTCATTCATTCATTCATTCATTCATTTGTGTGCTGCTTTCCACATGCTGAAAGTGGCTTACAACAAAGAAAAGGGGATGCATTTCAAACAAGCACTATAAAAACAATTTCATATCAACATAGCAAAGCAAAAATATAATAACATCCGAAACCCCCCACTATACTATACAAAAAACCACTTCAATACTATACATATATATTGTATACCTATATGTAACAAAATCATATGGATGCAGCATCCCATAGCAAAAATAAAAAGGGAGCTTTACAGTTTCACCCTAGTCTTAGAAACTTCCCTCCCATGATGTCATTTCTCTTCCCCACCAATAAAGAATTCTGGGATTACCCCCCCCCCCCGAGCTACAGTTCCCAGCACCCTTAACCAACTACAGTTAGGACTCTTGGGAGGAAGCACTTTAAGTGTGCTTTATATGTGTGGTGCATATGCAGCCTCAGTCTCTATGTGGATAATTGTTTCTCGTAATTTCTTGCTTTCCATCCCCACCAAACGTCTCAGCTTTCACTAGTATCCCATCCCATTTATTAATAGATTTAAGATATTACGTATTTAAGTTTGCTACAAGAAATTAAAGAGACATCCTAGTGCTGTTTTGGGTTTGGGTCTGCAAGAAGCTGAGCTAAGGGACTTCTGAGTTTCCTAGACAGACAAGCACCCAGGATTTACAGTGGAAAACAGTTACTGGCTGACTTCTGTGTCTTTGAGACGTCTGCCGCTCTTGCTGGCAGTGACATCAGGATACGATCACTATGGAGCTATGTGAAAGGAAAATAAGATCTGTTCCACTAGAGTAAAAAAGGAAAAGGATGGAGAAGGTGAGAAGAAATCAGTTGATTTTCGCTGCAATTCAACAGAACACTGCACCAAATTGGAATGTAAAATTCAGCTTTTGTGTTCACACATGGTCATGCTGATCATTTGTTAAAGTTCTGGGTTTTTGCTGTATAGCATGTAGGTTTCAACTTCAGAGTATGCGTCTGGATCCACATTGATCTGTAAAAGCATTATTTAAAGTAACATTAAATAATGTTATACAGTATACAGTGGAACCTCGGTTTATGAACACCTCGGTTTATGAATTTTTGGTTTATGAACACCGCGGACCCATCTGGAACGGATTAATTCATTTTTCATTACTTTCAATGGGAAAGTTCGCTTCAGTTTATGAACGCTTCAGTTTATGAACAGACTTCCGGAACCAATTACACCCATGCTTCAGTTTATGAACGCTTCAGTTAAAGTACTCCGCGGACCCATCTGGAACGGATTAATCCACTTTCCATTACTTTCAATGGGAAAGTTCGCTTCAGTTTATGAACGCTTCAGTTTATGAACACCGCGGACCGTCTGGAACGGATTAATTCATTTTCCATTACTTTCAATGGGAAAGTTCGCTTCAGTTTATGAACGCTTCAGTTTATGAACAGACTTCCGGAACCAATTGTGTTCATAAACCGAGGTACCACTGTACTGTAATGCTTAATGCATTTTTCCATTGCCGGCAGATCGCTGCTCTGCAGTGCCCTCTGGTGTCACATTTTTATAACACATTTCTAACATTATAACCGACAAATGTAGATTCACCCACAGACATGTTTGCTGAAAGGCAGCCTAGAAATAATGAAGATATTTTCAGGGGTTATTTCTTACCACTTGCTGGAACATGTTAGATAATCAGATCAGCTTTAGGAGCTCAGTCATATAAAAGAGCAGAAGTGAAGAATACTAAGAACATGGGACCCTTAAACAAAAATGGTGATTGTGTGTGTCAAGACCCTTTGCCCTTTATAATATGTAGTTATGCTGAAATAGGAACCATTATGTAGTTTGTATGGATTGATTCACGTTTTGTGAAGCATTGACCTCAGAATGGTAACCTTTTGTCTTTCTAGGTTAAGTGCAGGGGAGAAATCACCCTGAAACACTATATTCAACAACTGCAGATATTGGACAAGAATGAACACAAAAGATCCGAAGGTGACGGAAGGGGGCCTCAATGTCACACTCACTATACGTCTTCTTATGCATGGAAAGGTAACTTGCTTTACATTGAGATATTGGGTCAGAAACATGGGTGTATGTTAGTGGCTGTATTTGAGGTTGCTTTGTTATTAACAGTATTAGAGGCCCAACATTTTAGCCTTATTTAAAGGGACCCCTGACCATTAGGTCCAGTCATGACCGACTCTGGGGTTGCGCGCTCATCTCGCATTATTGGCTGAGGGAGCCGGCGTATAGCTTCCAGGTCATGTGGCCAGCATGACAAAGCCGCTTCTGGCAAACCAGAGCAGCACATGGAAACGCCGTTTACCTTCCCGCTGTAGCGGTTCCTATTTATCTATTTGCATTTTGACATGCTTTTGAACTGCTAGGTTGGCAGGAGCTGGGACCAAACAACGGGAGCTCACTCCGTCACAGGGATTCGAACCGCCAACCTTCTGATCAGCAAGTCCTAGGCTCAGTGGTTTAACCACAGTGCCACCTGGGTCCCTTTTTAGCCTTATTTACACACTAGCAAAACTGATTATAACTAGGGATAGGTGGATGTGTCTGTTGTTTGGTTTGCACATTAAAAAGTTGGAGTAATCAGAAGTGCAATTTAAGGTGACCCATTTATTCCTCTGCAGTTGTAGATTTACCTGCCCTACAAGTCTGGCTGAAGGAAGATGTCATTGCAGGCCAAATTAGGACTCCTGGTGAGCCTAAGGAAACCCATAGGCCAGAGGTTATTAGAGGAAGATATGTGAATAGCCATGCCCCAAAGCCAATATTTTGCCATTTCCCCCAAAATTTCAAGTGTGCCACCATTTTCCATGTATGGTATTCCTTGTTCAAAAGTGTTTCCTTTCCTGTTTTAAGATGCAAAACTATTTTACATGTATTTCAGCGAAGTACAGCAAGTGAGCTGTCAGTCTGTGTAAGACTTCTAAACCAAACAAAATGGGGGGTGGGGTGGCAATCCAGATGTGGCCACAGGCCCCAAAGGTTAAAGGCTCCTGATACAGTTAACTACTTTGAGCTGTGCAAGAATGTCTGCACCCCCCTTGTAGCAGCAACCCTTAGAAGTGTGTCCACATCTTAATCACAGAGTTTATTTTACTTCCAGAAAGTTAGACAATTGTTCCTTCAACTTGTTTACCATTGTGCAGACACAGAAATGCTGTTTGGAGGATGAGAGATCCACCAAATGTTTGAAATCTGCAACATGGCCCAGCTTGCCAGTTGTAGACTGACATGCATTCTAGTAATGGAGAGGATGGAGGAAGAGGATTGATCTCCCTTCTGCCCACTGCTGCCACAGCATCCTACTCCTCTACATTTCAGGTAGTCAGCTGCAACAAAAATATTGTAGCATCTTAAAAACTAATCCTCTGTGGCTTCTTCTTAGCGTACTCTAGTTCATGAAAGCATATGTCCTAAACTTCCCATCCCTCTCAGCTTTCTGCAAATACCTCTTTGTAAGGACTGAGGCACAGACAGCAGCTTGTCTAAGGTCTTTAAGAGAGTATGTGGTACAGGTGGCATTTTAGTTCATAGCTCAGGTGCTTAGCCCAGGGTTCCCCAAACTACGGCCCAGGGGCCAGATGATGCAGCCCGCAACAAACCCCGCCGCCCACCCGCTGCCCGCTCTTACCAGCATGGTGCTGTGTGGCTGCCCACTTCCGGGTTGGAAAAGCGCCAGAAATAGCTTGCGCACATGCGCAAGCGTCATTTCCGGCGCACTTCTGGGTTGGAGGAGGCCCATGCGCATGCGCACAAGCGATTTCTTCCTCTTTTCCGACCCACTCTCGCTGCAGGCACCAGCCCAAAGCTGGGTAAGTTTAGGGATCCCTGACTTAGCCTTTACATTCACCTTCATTTGTTAAGTTATGCTAATGCAAGTTAGTTGTGTCAGAGCTTTACTGAAGGCACACATGTCTGTTACCCCATTAGGCACACAATGATCTCTCAAACAGCATAACTGAATATTTGGATCTCTGGCAACTGTCAATTGCGTTGTCAAGTTTAGATCTGTTAGTTACTCTCTTCCTAAGTGCTGCACTGTATGGCTCTGTTTGACTCGCGCAGCTGGGTGTTGTTATGACATTACAGTACAGCTAAAGCAATCACTTTGGAAATGGTTTCCTGCATAGTGATAACACCCACTGCTTCTGCACTGCTCAGTTGCTGCCAAAATGCATTGTTGCCTAATCCATCATGTGAATCAGACGTTAAAACTTCTGCTACGTCTGGCTTCTATCATTAAATAAAATAGATATTTTGTTTTTAAACAGTTCCTTATTGAACAGACTAGCTGAAAATTTAGGAGGTGTATATTCTCCAGAACTAACATTGGCAGAAAATATATGCAAGACAAGGACTGGACTTCCAGAGAAGAAGAAAAAAACCAAAGTTGCAGGCACTCCCAATTATTTATGAGGAAATTAAGTGTTTCAAGCTCATTCTCGTTATCAGGAGCAGGTGGGGGGGGGAGCTTTCTTTCATAAATCAAAATCTGATTCATAATGCTCTGCCTCCATGGCTTTGTTGCTCTGATAGCAAACATCTTGTGGGTCCTCAAACTGAGGTTTGATTATCCTTTGCTAGGGACTGAGTCCATAGAGCAGCAGGCCTGGACGGCCCTGAGGAACTCCCTGCCAATAGAGGTTCGGCAGGAATCATTCTTGCCTTCTTTCAGGCAGGCCTTTGCAATGTGAAGTTGGGGTGTGGTTTTTTTTTTACCAAACAGTATTTAGCGTTGTTTTTATTTATCTTGCTGTAATTTGTGTGTTGTATATCACCTTGCTGTATTTTTTCACAAATGTGTGGTCTATAAATATTTCAATAAATAAATAAGCTTCACTTTGTTTTCACTGTTGGGGGGGGGAGATAAGGGGACCTGGAAAATAAATAACAAAATCTCCAAACACTTGTTTGAACTGCAAGTACTTGGGTTGCCTTACTGGTATGTTCTGAGAAACATTTGCATAGAAATTTTTGAAACTAACCAAATAGTGCAATCCTATACATATTTACTTAGAAGTAAGCCCCATTAACTTCAGTGGGACTTACTCCCATGTCACCTTGTATAGGATTGCAGCCTAAATAGAAGGTCCATAAAATATAAATGCCTAGTTTGAAGAAGTGTAAATATATTTATGCTCGTAGTATCTGCCTTGCAGAAGCAAATGTTGGCTCTACCCTGATGAATCCATGTACTGTTTTTTGGGGTTTTGTTTTGTTTTTAAAGACATGAATAGTAATGTTTGTTGGTCAACAGTGAGTCAGATGACAGTCTGTTGGAAGAGCTACGCAGCTGCATTGTATTGATCACGTATGAGACTTCTTGAGCAATGCAAGCAGCATTAGCATCCAGCTCTATAATTTGTTAAATGTTAATGTTTCTGTGTAAATCATTTCCCACTAATAGATGGATATTTATTGTGCAGGCTGTCTGCTGTCATGGTCTTGCTTGCTTGATCTTCTGATATCTCTGCTTTGAGCATGAACAGACCCCCTGTTATCATGCTTTCTCCTTTTCAAAAAAGATGTCATAGCTCTATAGCACAGCTTTCTTAGTAAGATTGTTAACAAGTTGAATGCAATTGTTATTACTTTATTTATGGTTAAAGGTGCTGGAATTATTATTATTATTTACCTTGATTACGATAAGCATTTGGCTTGGCCTCTGGGGCAACATAGAATTATTTCAGGCCATATCTAGTCTGTGGACTTTCATTTCACCATCTTCAATTTCACTGCCTTGTTTAGCAATATAATTGTGCATTTCTGTTGTTTCAGTTACATAATACTTTTAGATATGTTGAATAATATCTGTTCTGGTCCATTTACATTTTTAAGATAGATAGATGTGTAGATGTGTTTCTCTTTTGTGCTTGCATTCATGTATATTTTGCTTTGCTTTGTTTCAGGAGGTTGGCAGTATCATTGGAAAGGTCAGTGACCCACTTTTTTGAGGGTGAATTTTTTTTAGTCAGCTCAGTTTATTTGATATTTTTCTACAAATTCACCAGTCATGGAGCGTGTTAGTGTGAGCTAATAAATGCTTTCTGTTTCTTTAACAGAAAGGTGAAACCGTCAAGAAAATGAGGGAGGAGGTAAGATGTAAATTTTGTACTCTTTGACTTATTTTTTCTGCAATTTCAGAAAATTCTTCTTCTTCTTTCTTCTTCTTCTTTGACGATCACTCGTAGCCGAGTAAGATTGTCTTCCATGAACATGGTTTTAACAATGGGTTCGTAAGTGACTGTGGAGGCCAATTCTGGATCCACACGTCCTTCCACAGTGGGGACATTGGTTTCCGGGCGGGAGTTGATCACGGTGTGGATTTGCCAAGCGTGCCTTCCTCTTAGCACGTAATTTTTTTACTCTTTGACTTAATTTTTCTGCAATTTAAGAAAATATATACCTGGTGGTGGTACTGAATTGCTGTATTGCTCACATGTATGAATCAATCCTGCCGCCAAGTTGTCAAAAAACCAAAACCAAATATATTCCTGCGTATAAGACTACTTTTTAACCCAGGAAAATCTTCTCAAAAGTTGGGGGTTGTCTTATATGCTGGGTCGTATTACTTATACGGTGAGTATATCCCAAACTCTATATTTTAACTGGAAAAGTTGGGGGTCGTCTTATACGCCCAGTCGTCTTATACGCCGGTATCTGCAATGAACTGTAATTCACAATTTTTTGTTATGTTCCCTTCTCATGCATAGTACACTGAATTTAGACAAGAGGGGGTCTGAGCTGTGAAAATCTCCTGTTCAGCTATAAAGCTCACTGGATGAACTTGGGCGGTCACTCTCATTCAGCCTAAGTTCCTTACAGAGTTGTGATGATAAAATGGAATAATTCCATATACACCAGGGGTTGGCAAAGTTTTTGTGGCTTGGGCCAGTTCACGGTCCCACAGACGCCACGGTGGGCCGGAGTGTGTGCGCGCACGCATGTGCAAATGCTATTGCCGGCGCTCCTTCTGGCATGGAGCTTCTTGCAGCCAATGGGAAGCCGACCAGCATCACAGAAGGCGGTCCCCGCTCTGCTCTGCACCGGTTTAGTGTGGCCCACGGGAGCCGACCGAGCAGGCGGCAGGGGTCCATGGGCCAGTTAAATGCCCCCATGGGCCGCTTGTGGCCTATGAACCTTAGGTTGCTGACCCCTGATATACACCATCCTAAATTATTGGTGATATAAATATTGAGAACTTAATTCAGGGCTTCTTACCAAAATAATCATTTTTAAAAAACCCAAAACAATTCAGTAAGATCAGATTACTGCTCTGAATCTACAGCAATTAATCTTTAAAATACAGTTTTAGTTCTCACTGAAGTAAAGAATTACATGTCTAGGCTGTACCTCTTCTTACCACATAAAAGAACTCACATGTTGAATGTTCCCCCATACCCCCCAAAATAAAATGAAATATCTGTGCACATAGAAAACTAGTCAGGAAATAAGAGCCCTGCTCAGTCATTGCTCACTTGAGGAGGCATTGCAAGTACAAAGAAGCTGCTCAGTCGGGGTTTCTAAATTGTGTGGGGAGCCTACAAAATTAGAAAATGAGTTCCCCCTACATGTTTGCACCCAAGCGTGTGGAAAACTGTTACAAGCCAAGGGATGATATGGGGCTGAAGGTCCCTTAATACATACTCACATTTTCCCTTCGTGCCAATAGGAGGGTTTAGATGTTCGGGGAAAGGTCTCTTGCCTTCTAGCCTTCTTCCTAAGATGCTAGATTTCTATATGCAAGGATTTTGGAGAAGCATGGAAGTATTCATGCAGTCTGAACTGGTACAGCCTAGTCTGTTCCATGGGCTTAATTGTGAGTTACAACTCAATACTAACCATTTTTACTTGTGTTGAATCAAAGAAACTTACTTCTAAGTAAGCAGAAATAAAGGATTGCAACTTTAGTGTGTGTCAGGTTGACCTCATATGAAAATGCTACAGAACCACAAAAACCAGAATACAAACATTTGTGTTCCCTCCTGTAATAGAAGGGATCTTTATAAGTTATTCACAGTTTATTAGACTGTTCTAAAAAATGTGAAATGATATATCAGACTCTTGATATTTTTCAAAATTGTTCAGCTTTTCTGCTTCATATTTATTAGTCTGGTAATAAATTTTAAGCTGCATGGCATTGTCTTATTTGTTGTTCTTACTACGCATTGCTATTATTCCTCAACAGGAAAAAGCCTTTCTGTCCAAGATATTAAAATAGCCTATTATAGTCTATTTGTTAGAACAATATTATTTTTCATCCCCTGCATATGTCTGTTTGAGAGGGTCTCACCACACATCCATTGTGAAGCAAGTGATTCCAAAGTGCAGGGGAAAAATGCTCCCAGCATGTTTTGAGCATTTAGCTCTTTGCCAGCAAAATAGTCCTTCATAATTAATTAAATTATAAATCTTCCTAACAGAAAGAAACTAATTCATACTATCATTCCCATCCAGCAACATACCATGGGTTTGTTGCTTTGAAGCCTTCTTCCTTCCTCTGAATGTGAGAGAACGTGATTCGAAGCTTCTGCTTCCAGTTAGCAGGAAACCATCGTTCGTCATGATGCAACAAATTATTATCTGCTCTAACCATAGTTTACCCGCAACCAGGATTCCAAAAGCTGGAGTTTATGTAATACAGAACTAACACAGCATTGTACCTTTGTTATATTCTTGTTCTAAGTGTTTTTGTAGTTTTTTTTGAAAAACTTCAATAAAAATATTATTTAAAAACAAACAAGCCCATAACTAGGATTCCAGATTAACTCCTATTCAGTGTATCTATTCAGTGTATCTGAAGCAGTGTGAATGCACACAAAAGCTCATACCAATGATAAACTTAGTTGGTCTCTAAGGTGCTACTGGAAGGAATTTTTCCCCTATTATATAAGTGTAAGCTATAAAGGCAAGTCATAAAAATATAGATTTAAATTGCTTATAGTGGCCTTAATCCAAAGTCCTGCATATGATTCTTGAGATGCACTCAGGGATTTTGGAGGGGAGCCATTTGCCCACTGTGTGATCTCTTCATATGCTCTGGAAAGTCCCTGGGAAAAGTCTACATCGGTTTCTGTCCAAGGGGCTGCAGCTTGGAAGGGAAGATAGGCACAAACCATGGAACTCTTGAATCATGGCAAATGTGTTTTAAGTTTGTCCCATAAGTAACTTTAGACTCATCTGATGGGTGGCATTCTTGTTCTCAACTCCCTTCACAATTTCCCTAAACTGTTATGCTTTTGCCTATTACAGTGGTACCTCTAGTTACGGACTCGATCCATTCCGGGGTGCCGTTCACACCTCGAAAAGTCCATAACTTTTGCACATGTCCCTTTATGTTTTACCTATCTGACCTGCCTTGCCATTCCTTCATTTAATTCTACCTTGCCTCTGCACCGCTGCAGGGGGAGGGGGTATATACATGCTGTTAAACTGGATAACACTGAAAAGCGTACTTTTCAAGTCAAGGCTGGTAAACTGTTAAGTAGATACTTTACAAATAAATGTGGTTTTTTTGGGGGGGGGTGCCCTTTTCACAGAGTGGTGCTCGAATCAACATCTCAGAAGGCTCCTGTCCAGAAAGAATTGTGACGATAACGGGCCCAACAGATGCCATTTTCAAGGCTTTTTCCATGATTGCACTAAAATTTGAAGAAGTAAGTAAATGGAAATTCCTCATACCTCAGGCTACTCTTGTTTTAATTTCCTTATGTTTGCTTTAATACAGAATTTGTTTTATAAATGCTCACACAAGTAACAATGGAAGAGGAATAACAGGCCATTTGCATGTTGTCTGATCATTAATTTTCCTCTTTGCATTCTCTGGGGAAAATCTGTCCCCTCTGGCTGCATGTGGATATGAGAGAGACAAAATCCCTGTTTGTTGTGCCCTACTTTTTAATTTGAATTGGGGAGGCAGCAGCAATTCTAAAGCATCTAATATGGATACCTGAGACTATTCCCCCACCCCACCCCCAGATACTACACTTTTTTCATGGAGTTTCAACCAAATTTAGTATTAAACAATAATATGTAACATTTGTACAGCTCTTTCAGGTGTTCAGAGCACTCAACATGCACTAGACTAGGTCATTATCCTTCATGCTTTAGATCAGTGGTTTTCAACCAGTGTGCCGTGGCACCCTGGCATGCCTTGAATGATAGTCAGGGGTGCTGCAGGCAACACTGGCCTCCATTCCTCCTTCCTTCCTTCCCTCCCTCCTCTTATGATCTCTCGTGTCTCTGCCTCCTGTTTGTTGCAGCAGCCCTGGCTACAAGCTCCGCAGGTGAATCGTGCTTCTGGTGCTGGCCAGGGGGTGCTTCCCAGGCTTCTGTGGGGCAGTGTGAGGAGTCACCTCTCTTTGGGATGGAGGGGGCAGCTCAGAGACCAGGGGCGGCAGTTGTGGCTGCCCAGAGGACTCCCAAGGAGAGAGAGGAGAGCAGGGCCGTCTTAAGGTCATCGGGCGCCCTGGTGCAGGGATCCCTCGGGCGGGCGCCCCCCACACTCTTAAAAAAAGGAAAACTCTTACCTGGCGTGGCGTGCCGGGCGGCGGGAGCCTCACGGCGGCCCCCGCACCTCACAGCAGGGCTGCGCTGTGCCGGAGGCCGCCTGCCTGTCTGATGCCGCCGGATCGAGTGGGGGAGCGGGCGCCGCTGCTCTGCGCGGCCTTCCTCCCTTCTCCCAGCGGAGCGGGGTGCCTGGGCAGGCCGGGCCACAGCGGGTTCCTTCCCGCCAACAGGGTGCTGTGTTTCATTGGTAGAGGTGCTGCCATGTGGATTGTTTCCCCAGGCCCACCCCCAAAGAGCCCTGCCCTCCGTGCCAGTCGAATGGGGAGTGAGCTGTCCAAGTGATAACACCCATGAAAATATGTATTACATTTCATGAAAAGGTAGTGTGGAACTAAGCTTAATATTCCTACTATTCCTTAAGTACCTTTCTAATAATTCTCAGCACCCCAATCATTAGTATGATCTTTTCTGTTATGCATTTCTGTTGCTTTTAGACTGGCTATTTCCACTGAGCTAAATATGCATTACTCAGACAGTAATGAAGGGTAGGAAGATTGCCCTATTTTCCTGGCTCACTAATCCCATACAACTCTCTCTGGTAAAATATGATACGGAACTGAATCCATCTATTTGCATGCTACAAAATGAAAAATTGTGTGCACAAAAATAATTGGTGACCAATGTGAAAATTAGAAATAAAAAATTCAGTAGACTTACATCTAACACCACTGGTATAGTGTTCACTGACAATGCTTTCCCAGCATTTCCCCCCCTGCACATTGAAAGTGTAAAATGTTTATGGATGATCACTACCTGTTGGCTGTTTAATGGCAGCTAAAATCCTTCCACTGGACACTGTTTAGGCAAAACTAACAAATAACTTTGCCTTCTGTAAACCCCACTGGAACAAATGGTAGTTGTGCAAGGCACAGACAGGTATCTGTTTCAATTAATCCTGCAGAAGAAAAATATCTTCAGAATTGTGCCTCAAGGTCTCTAAGTGCAGTGAAATCACACTTCTTCATATTTATTCTTTCTCTAAAATACTTTATAGGCCCCAGAGGCGCAAGCGTAAGAGATTACATCTGGCTCGGCCCTACATTGGTAGATCAGGTGCATAGCTTTAATATCTTCAATAGGGTGGATAGTGACCACCTCCCAATTGCCATCACAATCTGAATCCAGCAATCAAGCTCCTTTTCCTAATTCAATCAGCAGGAGCTTTTGCCTCTGGCGCCAAGAAGAAAGAAATGGGACCTCCATCTGGAGCATGCCCTTAAGGCCCACCTAACCTCCCCAGTAATTCTGGATTTGAAAGACCAACTCACAAGAACAAATGAGGTCCACCTTTCCTTCTCATTGTTTCACCAAATCACCTCTTCCCTTTTCCCGGTTCTCACTAAACCGCCCCGTATCCCGTACATCCCCTGGAATGCTTCCTGGTTTGACCAAGAATGCAAGCAGTCTAGAAGGAAGCTCCGACTCCTCCAAGCTGATTTGAAATCAGACCCCACACAAAGTAAAATCAAGGCAGTCGCTCAATTCCGCACACACTACAAACAGTTGCTTAAAATACTTAAACTGTTCCTCTCAAGTGTCCAGTGGACTAATCAATCCTGGCCTAATTCTTCTTGACACTGTCATTTCAGGATATCAACGCTTCGATGACAAACAGCACGGTAACAAGCAAGCCTCCTGTAACGCTGCGACTTGTAGTTCCTGCAAGCCAATGTGGATCCCTTATAGGCAAAGGAGGGTCCAAAATCAAAGAAATCAGGGAGGTAGGCAGCAGTCCAGAGGATTGATTGTTTTCTTTAGCACAGTGGGTTTCAAAGTTTCTACTCTCAGAGAAATCTTGCTTACAGTCTCTCCTCTGTTGAGGGATGCTGCACATGTATCATGGGACACTTGTGCCTTGATTCGGGGCTGTACCGTGTTTCCCCTTTTTAAAGACACCGTCTTATAACTTTTTTTCCTCAAAAAAACACACGGTGTCTTATTTTCAGGGGGTGTCTTTTTTTTTTTTAACGGTGCCACAAGACTTGGGTTTTGTGAAGCAAGAACTGTCTATGGATAGATCTGCTCTGGGCGCCGGCGCTGCAGCCCTATCTGTTGCAAAAGCTGACGCAGATTGCAATGTAAAAGAGGAGATACTCAAGCCGTTGCATTGGGAATATCTCCCCGTTCGCGACGCTTTTAAAGCCTTCCCTTTGTCCCCTTCCTGAGCTGACTCTCGAAACATTAATGAACTCCCTCCCCCTTGCCCTTCTCCCCTCTAACGTGGCTGCCTGCCTGCAGGGACGATGAGGTGGGAAACCTCTTTGCCAAGTTACTGTACAGCAGTTAAGAGAGGGATGCGGGCAGACGGACAGGTTGCCCTCCTCGCCACCCCTCCAGGCTCCCTGCGCTCCACCGGCAGCTCCTCTTAAGCAGTGGGGGCGGGAAGTGATCCTGCCGAGGGATCTGGCTCCAGAGACACTGCAGGGGGTGGGGTGGGGCTGCTTCATCCAGCGGCAGGCTCGCAACTCCCCCCTCGCCGTCGCTAGGGCTGCCTAGGCTGGATCGTGTCCCTCATCCCGCGCCTGCGCTGCGTGCCAGGTTTTGCCCAATCTGGTTCTGCGAGTTCCTAAAGCACTGCGAGATCCAGATCTGCGAGTTCCTAAAGAACTGCCAATGCCGCCGCCGTCTAGGCTTGGTGGGGCTCGGTGAAATTGCAGCCTGACGGCCCAGAGAAACAGTGGGCCGTCACCTACGCTGCAGAAAAGCCTCCGGAATCATGTGGGAGGGCTAGCAGGCCTCCAGCCACTGCTTTGCCTCAGGCCATGCCGCACACAATGTTCTGGCGGCGGGGCTTCTGCCGCCGCTCTGCCTCCCGCCGCTGCTCTGCTTCGGGCCGTGCGGCCCATAATGTTCCGGCGGCACAGCTCCCGCCGCCGTCAGTCGCCCCGCTGCCGCTCTGCCTCAGCCATGCGGCCCACAATGTTCTGGCAGCACAGCTTCTGCTGCCGCTCTGCCTCCCGCCGCCGCTCTGCTGCAGCTCCCGCCGCCGTCAGTCGCCCTGCTGCCGCTCTGCCTCGGGCCATGCGGCCCACAATGTTCCAGCAGCAGGGCTTCTGCCGCCGCTCTGCCTCCCGCCGCCGCTCTGCTTCGGGCCATGCGGCCCACAACGTTCTGGCAGTGTGGCTCCCACCGCCGCCGCCAGTCGCCCCGCTGCTGCTCTGCCTCGGGCCCCCTCCCATCTGGTCTCAAGCCTCTCTGAGGCTCCAAAGGGAAGCAACAAGGTACGGCTTATTTTCGGGGTATGTCTTATATTTCGCGAATGCATAAAAACCCTGCCATGGCTTATATTATGACTACGTCTTAAAAAAGGGGAAACACGGTATTATAGGATGCATACTCAGTCACGGGTCAGACTTGCTAGGCTTCACCATTGCCCCCTATGAACAGAGCCTGTGTTCTAGGCTTCTTTGCTTCCTGTTCCTGCTCTCTCCTCCCTTCACATGCTCCAATTTCCTCGTTTCACAGTGGCAGGGGTGGGTGGGGAAACATAGTTTGTGTTGGACCTGAACCAAGCAATCTGTGATTTGTGCAAACCACAATTAGCCTTGTTTGCATGTACATAGTGGCAAACTAAAGGGAGGATAGGAAGGGAATTGGAGCATGCAAGAGGTGGGGGAAAGAAGGGGAGTGCAACATTACATGCAAACTAAATTGCACAGAAAGGTAAACTGACAAAAATCCCAGCAGGGAGCATGTTGCTGCCCTCATCCAGCCCACCACTCTCCAGACACTGACATGGACAGTTGACAGCCACAACCGATTCAGAGGTTACAGATAAATAAAGCTGCATGTCACCAGTGCATCTAAAATGTTAGCTGAGATTTCCCGAATTGCATCCTGCTTCATCCTTCATCAGTAACAAAACTGGATAATTTCTCACAGTTAGCAAGCCTCAAACACAAGGTGATAAGGGGATTTACAGTTGCCAATTGGAATAAATTATCCAGTTTTGTTTCTAAGGAAGCATGAAACACGATGTAATCCAGGAGAAATTTGGAGAAATGGTAATTGTTACATAACAGTGAGAATCTTTCATGTTCGTTAATAATTGTGTGTGTGTGTGTGTGTGTTCATGTGTTCATTTTATATCTAGTCTTACCTTATAAATAACTTTTTATACATTTCTATTGCCTTTTGGGGTTTCCTGTTATTTTTGATCAGCGTACTGAGGACATTGTGCTCCTCCCGGTAACAATGGCATCCAATGCTTTCATACAGATATTGTTACAAAAATTTGGGTGCCTGCCCCTCTCTCTGCTGAATCCAGGCACACACACAGGGCCTGTGCTCCGCTGGAGAATTGAGGATGCGGTGGAGACTGTCGTTGCTTTAAGAATTATGGTTTATTCACCTATTTACACCTATTTACACCTTCAGTCTGCATGGAGGGAGTCCAGATCTTACAGCATGGTCATTTCCAGAGGCAGCAGCACAGGCAACCTGCCCAAGATGAATCTCAGCTCCTCTTCCTACTTTTCCTTCCCAGCAACCCTCACTCAAAAACTTCCTTTTCCTGTGCCCTCAAATACACATCTCACTCCAGGAGCTAAAGGATTATCTCAAATAGCCCATCAAAACTTTTTGTCATGTTAACAGGACAAAACAGAGCCTAGGGCTTGCCGATCAGAAGGTCTGCGGCCCCTGCTTGGTCCCTGCTTCTGCCAACTAGCACTTTGAAAGGACGTCAAAGTGCAAGTAGATAAATAGGGAAGGTAAACGGTGTTTCCATGTGCTGCTCTGGTTTGCCAGAAGTGGCTTAGTCATGCTGGCCACATGACCCGGAAGCTGGGACCAAGCAACCGGAGCTCACCCCATCACAGGGATTTGAACCGCCGACCTTCTGATCGGCAAGCCCTAGGCTCAGCGGTTTAGCCCACAGTGCCACCCGCGTCCCATCCTGTCCCATAGCCAGGCATAAACTCAAGATTGGAATGGATTTAGATCAGGCATCCCCAAACTTTGGCCCTCCAGATGTTTTGGACTACAATTCCCATCATCCCTGACCACAGGTCCTGTTAGCTAGGGATCATGGGAGTTGTAGTCCAAAACATCTGGAGGGCCGCAGTTTGGGGATGCCTGATTTAGATGATTAGCCTCCAAAAAGGGTCACATGTTTCCATGTGTGTCTGTCTGTGTTAACTCTGTTATTGTGTGAGCATTCCTCAACCGCTTCAGATGCCTGACCTCCAACCCACCGGCTGCCACTGCAGGTTATATAATGACAATGATTCTCTTTCCATGTCTTCTTCTTGCATTTGATAATTATCTAGTCTGAAGAGGCAGGAGGACATCACTAGCTCATTCCATGACTGGGCTACTCACAGCTGATTGTATGCAGATCCTGAGCAGCCACCATTAGTATTCTTTCACCATTATGAAATACTCCAAATATCATACCAAACATATGATAAAAGGCAGATATTGAATAATAAAGAATCACCCATCAAGGAATTGTGTTCATTTTCAAGGCTGGAAATTTTTTTTCAGGCACCACCAATTACCGTATTTTTAATCGGTGCTTTAATTATTTGTAAAAATCTTAGTTTTAATTACTCTTCCAGCTAACTACAAAAACCAAGGCTGCAATAAATCACCAAAAAGAAAAGATTAAAGACTCAAGGAGAACCATACAGCATCTGTAGCAATGAAATACTCCAGTGCTTAAGGATCTGTCATATAAAATTGTTTCCTGGTTTTAATTGACATTCAGTCAGTAGTGTTCCACTGAACCTGAGATGCAGTTCACTTGGATGAGGGAGATGTGGGTTTGAATCCTCAGTGAGCTCAATGAGTGGCCTTAGGGAAGAGACTGTCCCTCAGCCTAACTTACCTTAGAAGGTAATTGTGAGAAAATAAGGAGATATTATTACCTTGAGCTCCTTGAAGAAAGAGTGGGATACAAATTCAGTATGTAAAAAAAACCCCAAACCATTTAAATTAATCCCAAAGAATTTCAACAAGGAACAGAAAGTGGTGGCAACAACAGCCAACTTTGAATGTTTCCATTGCTGCAAGGCTTTGGCGGGGGTGGCAGGCAGAGCACAGCAGGCATGTGGGACAGTCCCTGAAACTAGCCCCACTTTGGCAGTCTGAACAACAAGACAAAGTACAGCCAGGCAAAAGCTTGCAAACTCCCTCCAGCCATGCACCAGGAGGAGAAAGGCAGTGGAGCACACACGGCTAGGAGGAGGCCATTCCCTCCTCACACGTCCCTCCTCCATGGGTGAGTGAGATGTCTAAAACGTGCCAGTGAGTGAAGGAAAGTTTGCATGATGTGGTGAGCTGTGCATTTCTTGTAACACCTTTGTTTGTGTTTAAGTCTACAGGAGCCCAAGTGCAAGTTGCTGGCGATATGTTACCAAACTCCACAGAACGTGCGGTTACAATATCAGGCACTCCTGATGCCATTATTCAGTGTGTGAAGCAAATCTGTGTGGTAATGCTAGAGGTAGGATGCAGGTTTTTAAGAATAACGATCAAGAGCTTTTGTTGCAGGCTGTCTTTCAGATCTGAGTTCCGTATTTTTCGTTCCATAAGACACACTTTTTTCCTCCTAAAAAGTATAAGGAACTGTCTGTGCGTCTTATGGAGCGGATGCATGGTCCCTGGAGCCGGATTGCCCAGGGGCGAAAAGTAGATCGTGCTTTTTATATATATATATTTTTAGGAAGAGCTAAAGGCTAACGAGCGGAACAGGGAGTTGAAAAGAACCCGCTCAGCAGCTGAGTGCAAGAGATCGGGGAGGGAGATAAGGGATGCTAGCTCCCTTCCAGGCCCCGCCCCCTTGCCCAGGCCTCCTTGTTGAATGTTCTGCAGAAGGAGGCTGCAGCAGCATGTGAATGGCTGATTAGATTATCTGTCTGGAAACTGTAGAAATGGCTCCCTTTCCTATAGAAAATGTAGAACTGTGAGTTGAACCCCATAAAACAGGATTTTTTCCCTTTGCAAGGTAAGCTCAGCAACTTTGAGCTGATCCTCAAAAATGGATCTTTCCCCCTTTGCAAAAAAGCTGCAGAACTGTGAGCTGATCCCGCCAAAAATGGCGCTTTCCCCATTTGCAAAAGAAGCTGCACAACTTTGAAGCTGATGCTCAAAAAAATGGAGCTTCCCTCCTTTGCAAAAAAGCTGCACAACTGTGGGCTGATCCCCCCAAAATGTGGCTTTTCCCATTTGCAAAAGAAGCTGCAAGAAGCTCACAACTTTGAGCTGATCCCAAAAAAACCAGGGCTTCCCCCCTTTCCTCCTCTAAAAATTAGGTGCGTTTTTTGGACAGCTGCGTCTTATGGAGCGAAAAATATGGTAACTGTGATTGAAGGATACTCAGATTATTTTCAGTCCGATGGTCGCTTTTCTTTCTGGGCAGCTCTGAGGGCCACATGCAAATGGGTGGAGCAATGGGTGTAGATTTTACCTTTGTACCATAGGCCAACCTAGCAGTTCGAAAGCACGTCAAAATGCAAGTAGATAAATAGGAACCGCTACAGCAGGAAGGTAAATGGCGTTTCCATGTGCTGCTCTGGTTTGCCAGAAGCGGCTTTGTCATGCTGGCCACATGACCTGGAAGCTGTACGCTGGCTCCCTCGGCCAATAATGCAAGATGAGAGCGCACCCCCCAAGTTGGTCACGACTGGACCTAATGGTCAGGGGTCCCTTTACCTTTACCTTTACCATAGGGTAGTTTCTTCATGCGCTCACTCACCCCTCTCTATCCTCTAGTCAGACATGTAAGAGGCATTATCAGAGTTCAAGGACAAAACACTTAGAAGCTGGGCCAGTATGGCATGTGGCCTGGGGAAGAGCTCTGAGGGCTATACATGGAACTCTGGAGGGTTGCCCTCTGTTCGGCAGTAGAGCACATCAATCCATTGCGGCTCACAGTTTTCCTGGTTAGTCTTTCTTTTCTACTACCAAGTACAGTGGTACCTCAGGTTACAAATACTTCGAGTTCCAGGCTCTGCTAACTCGGAAGTACTACCTTGGGTTAAGAACTTTGCCCCAAGATGGGAACAGAAATTGCACGGCGGCAGCGGGAGGCCCCATTAGCTAAAGTGGTACCTCATGTTAAGAACAGTTTCAGGCTAAGAACGGACCTCCGGAACAAATTAAGTTCTTAACCAGAGGTACCACTGTAACAGGGAACAGTATGTAACAAAAAACTTTTAACATCTATGTATGTAAATGCTGCACTCCCATATCTGGCTAGAAATGTGGGGTGTTTAAAAAGTAACTATACACCCACTATGAATGTGGGTGTATCATTACTTTTCAAATACCCTGTACAACTGAGGTGTTAAAAACCAATCAGTCTTGTTTTGAGTCTTTCACTATCACATTTCGGGGATTGTCAGTACCATAACAATACAGGTGAAACTCTGGAAATTAGAATATCGTCGAAAAGTGCATTTATTTCAGTAATGCAACTTTTTATTTTTTATTTTTATTTTTATTTTTACAAATGCTTTCTTTTGGAAATTCCACAGTAATAAAACAAATAGTTACAATAATACAAATATAAACAAAAATAAACGTCGCTATTACATTTCATTAATTACATTCCATTTATTATTGACCCGCCTACTGACAAATAATTATAATTACAACAAATAAAGGCTTGACATATCTTGCTTTACATGTCATGCATCTATCTCATACAGTGGAACCTCGGTTTATGAACACCTCAGTTTACGAATTTTCGGTTTACAAATGCCACGGACCCATCTGGAACGGATTAATTCATTTTCCATTACTTTCATTGGGAAAGTTTGCTTCAGTTTATGAACAGACTTCCGGAACCAATTACACCCATGCTTCGGGTTAAGTACGCTTCAGGTTGAGTACTCCGCGGACCCGTCTGGAACGGATTAATCCACTTTCCATTACTTTCAATGGGAAAGTTCACTTCAGTTTATGAACGCTTCAGTTTAAGTACTCTGAGGACCGTCTGGAGCGGATTAATCCACTTTCCATTACTTTCAATGGAAAAGTTCGCTTCAGTTTATGAACGCTTCAGTTTATGAACAGACTTCCGGAACCAATTGTGTTCATAAACCAAGGTACCACTGTATATTGGTTTCACCTTTTAAGTTGCGTTACTGAAATAAATGCACTTTTCGACGATATTCTAATTTCCCGAGTTTCACCTGTAATTTGCAAGCAACAAATTTTACTTTCTCTTGTTTACTTTCTCTTACTACCTTATCTTTTCATCCTCAGTCACCACCCAAAGGTGCCACCATTCCTTACCGCCCCAAACCTGCCTCTGCACCCATAATTTTTGCAGGCGGCCAGGTAAGAGCAGACACCATTTTGACTTCAGCCGGAAACCACACCGTCTTGGCCCAACCTCAGCCAGCGCCTGTTAGTTTTCAACTTTTACTACTTTTCTGTCTGGTATAGTACTGCTTTTCTAGTAATTCTGATGTGATAGATGTAATTCTGTTGTTGCTGTCCCCAAATCTTACCTGTGCCGCCCTTAACACCAGCATGCTCCCTGCCATGCCTCTGTTCCTATGACTACTCCTCCCCCAACCAGGTTGGAAGCCATGCCTGGAACAGGTTAATTTGGTAGGGTGTGTCAGATATGGAAGCATGCAAGACCCTGTGCATAAAATAACCCTTAGAGCAGACTACTTATCACATACTCTTACATTTGTATCACATGTTAATAATGTCCCAATCCAATATTTTTAGTTATTTATGCACCAGAATTCTAGGGATAGAATTCTGTTTTATAAACTTAAAAAATTGGCACTGTTCCAATATTAATGCAACATACAGATGTGTTTGGCAATATCTCTGGATATACTATAAACTGGTCCAAAACAGAGTTGATGTTAATAGGAAATAACGTTTTGGTTCAACCGTTTAAACAATATCAATCTCATATTTGCATAGACATCATTAAATATCAAGGCATATTAATAACACAAAACTTATCTAAATAGCTTCATTAAACATCAACAAAATATATCCTGAAGTATCAATAGACATTGACAGATGGGAGTCATTGAACCTGACCCTGTGGGGAAATAATAATAATAATAATAATAATAATAATAATAATAATAATAATAATAATAATATTTTATTATTATTTATACCCCGCCCATCTGGCTGGGTTTCCCCAGCCATTCTGGGCGGCTTCCAACAGAAGTATTAAAATTCAATAAGTCAATGCTCTTAAAATAAATATAATACCTAGACCAGTGTTTCTCAACCACTGCTCCGCGGCACACTAGTGTGCCGCGAGATGTTGCCTGGTGTGCCGTGGGAGAATTACTTTATATATAGTCAATATAGGCACAGAGTTAATTTTTTTAACATTTTCTAATGGTGGTGTGCCTCGTGATTTTTTTCATGAAACAAGTGTGCCTTTGCCCAAAAAAGGTTGAGAAACACTGACCTAGACTACTGTAGTTTATATTTTAAGAGGAATTTCAATTCTCATACTGAGCAAATACTTTCACAAAATTAAATCTTTGTTTAGAAAATGCCTTTCGGGCTCTTCAATTCCAAGAATATCTGTGTATTTACTGTCAGGTACACAATTCTGGAGACCCATAACTGAAAATAACTGTCCAAATTGGGCTACTTTGGAATATTCCTATGTAACACCTTTAGAAACATGGGCAGCACTCCCTGCCACCCACTCCAGTTGCATTACCAGGGCCGGCCCTACGGCCAGGCTGGGTGGCGCAGGGCGCCATGGTGCCGGCCCGACAGGGGGGCGCCTCGCAGCTGCGCCCACCCGCCCGCCGGCCGCTCCGCCTCGCAGCAGCGCCCTCGGCAGCAGCGCTGCGCGCTAAGCCCGCCCGCCCGTCGCACAGCAGCGCCCTCGGCAGCTGTGTTGTGCGCTGAGCCCGGCCGCCCGGCTGCCCACCACACTGGAAAACGGGGCGCCGGAGGGATCCGTCGCACCATGGCGCCAGAGGTGCTTAAGACGGCCCTGTGCATTACAAACCACTTTTGAAACAAAAGGGACTTCCAAAAGCAGATTTTGATATAGGACACCCCACTCCACACGTCAAAGAATTGGGCAAGCCAAAGTTTCTGGATTGTAGGCCTTAAGCTTTCAATGTTTATTCATAAATTGAAAATAAGCACACTTTCTTAAAACATACAATAAAAAATTGAAGCACAAACTATTCTGAAACATGACTGCTGAGAATCTTTCATGTGTCTTTGTCCTTTGCAGGCATTCACAATTCAAGGGCAGTATGCTATCCCTCATCCAGACGTGAGTCCAACGCATGTAAATTGCTTTCCGTTTTCTATTTTCTCTTCTATTTGTTCTGGGCAGCATTACTTTCTGAGTATCTAAATGTCAAGGAAGCATCTATGAATGGCCCTCCTTAGCAGTGAAACATTTAGTCAAATGCTAGGTTTCTCAGATAACTTTGTGCCAGCGTTGCTATAGAAAGTACAGTGGCCCAGATACAAATTAACCCATTTTATGCATGTTATACATTTTGGTTTTTAAATTGTAAATATTATACAGAACAGTAGTTGAAGATATTAACAGTAGCCTTTTACATGTAATAACGGTAGCAATGTAATTTTAACTTACTTTTCTATTAGTAGACTAGAGTGAATGATTTAAAACTTTTTTATTATTTAATTTTAATTAATCCAGTTTTGAAACGTGTTAAGATGGTTTTTTTTCTACTCTGAAATAATTCCATTTGATTGGTTAGTTCTAATTTCCCATCCTGCCCTGCAGTTGACCAAGCTTCACCAGTTGGCTATGCAGCATCCCCCCTTTACTCCCCTTGGGCAGACCACCCCTGGTTTCCCTGGTACGTACCCGTGACTCCCTGGGGATGTCCTTCTTCTTAACAGCTTTGTTTCCCATGGGCCATTGCAACATTTGGGTCGCTAAATGTAGCCAATGGCCAATGCTCCTTTTGTTTTTACTCATTAATCTCTGTTGGTTGTTACGCTTTTCCCCCTCCTGTGGCTCCCTTTATCAGATTTCTTTTGTCGTTGCTAAACATTTTTGCTTTGTTCTGGGTTTTCATGTGCTTTACCTCAATTTTACCACCAACTTAAGAACTGGGGTTTCTTTTATCAGGCCTCAAATGTTGTTATGAGCCACTGAGGATGTGCCATGTGCCTGCAGTTTTTGATGGTCAAAAGTGCACATTGCTTTTCAAAGGGAGCCTGCATAAACTGGAACGAAATATTGATACATTTTTTTGCAGATTCAAGTTATTACTGAATTTCTATACAGTGGTACCTCGGTTTATGAACACAATTGGTTCCAGAAGTCTGTTCATAAACTGAAGCGTTCATAAACTGAAGCGAACTTTCCCATTGAAAGTAATGGAAAGTGAATTAATCCGTTCCAGATGGGTCCGCAGCGTTCGTAAACCGAAAATTCATAAACCGAGGTGTTCATAAACCGAGGTTCCACTGTATTAATGAATTACCTGGAATACCTTCTTCTGCCTTAATGATTGAACAAAATGCCCTCTTCAGCCACAAATATATTTTCTTAATGAAGGGGGGGGAATGAAACTCAAAGTTGTTGAGATTCTTTTAGGAAAGTTGTTTTGAGATTTACCTCAGCATCCTGGACATTTTGCCAATTTTCTAAAATTCTGGACGTATGGCAACCCTATGTTAAATTTAGTGTATTGACTATGTTTGAAATAATTAAATTTGTTTCAGCGGAATTATAGATTTACATATTTTCAAAAGACAAGCTCTGCACACTGGCACATACTTTGAGTGGCAATTAATAACATTTTTATCACATACATCACAACTTTTGTGGGAAACTGAATTGAGTTCAGTAAATCAGTTGACATGACATTTATATATTATGAGGGAATTGGCTGAATTTGGGCATAATAATCTAATTTAAATGGACAAATTTGTTGGGTACACAAAGAAAATAAAACACCTGTAAGCTGTTGAAACTTTTGCTTACAAAAAATTAAAATGGATAAAGTCGAACTGGCATGGATATATGGTGTATCTGATAAATAAATAAATTTATTTAAGAAGTACTGCACTCTTTTCCTTATTCTTTTCATTAACTCCCTGCTCCTGAATCTGTTCCTTGTACTATTGTGGACTGTGTAAATCTGTAATTTTGAGTGTTAACACATTAATTGCATTTCCTAAGCACTTCCCTTTTATCCATCCAAATTTAATCTAGCCTATTGCAACCTTAATGGTATTACATCCCTTCTCCTTTAAAACACCCTTCTTTCCAACCCTCTGCAAATTGACTAATCCCCTGTATAACATTATAGCCTGCCTAGTTTCTCCCCATATTTATGTATTTTTTCAGTTTTCATATATATATATTTGGCTTTAGATTCCCACTTTTTATTTTCTGGAAGTTTGAATTTGAGCCATCTATTTATTTTTTACAACCAAGTGTTGGATTTCTAACTTTATTGCTAATTGAAATCTACAGTTTTCTATTTTCCTTTAACAGCATTATATATATATATATTCTTTTGTTATTTTGGTAGGAGCCAATGTCTTTTTAAAAATTACATTCCAATTAGTACATAGCTCTAATATCTGCAGTTCTGGCTTTATTTTCTGTTGAGCTAGCGGCTCAATATTTTTCTTTGCTCCACTTTTTAAAACAAAAAAAACTTATGAATGCCACAGTTTTTGCTTCTCCCTGTTTCAAAATCACCGTTGTAATTTCCCCCCTCTTTCGTCCTTCAAATCTAGGATTGGATACCAATACTCCAACCAGTTCCCATGAGCTCACTATTCCAAATGATGTAAGTACACTTAATTTATCTTCTTCTTGAGATTGGTTTATATCTCTTACCTATCATAGTTGATATAGCATAGTTGCTCGGAGTGAACTGAGGAGTCCCTAGTTCAAATTTTAACTGAACCATGAATGCAGAGCCATCTGCCCTGCCCAGCTAAGGGAAATACAGGCGAAACTTGGAAAATTAGAATATCGTCGAAAAGTGTATTTACAGTATTTCAGTAACGCAACTTAACGCAACTTCAGTAACGCAACTTAAAAGGTGAAACCAATTTATGAGATAGATGCATGACATGCAAAGCAAGATATGTTATTTGTTGTAATTGCAATTATTTCTCGTTAGGTGGGTCAATTATAAATGGAATGTTATTAATGAAATGTAATAGTGATGTTTATTTTTGTTTATATTTGTATTATTGTAAATATTTGTTTTATTATTGTGGAATTTCCAAAAGAAAGCATTTGTAAAAATTAAAAGAAAAATAAAAAATAATAAGTTGCATTACTGAAATACAGTGGTACCTTGCAAGACGAATGCCTCGCGCAACAAAAAAACTCGCAAGACAAAAGCGTTTTGTGATGTTTTTGGTGACTCGCAAGACGAAGTTTTCTATGGCCGCGCTTCGCAAGACGAAGTTTTTCGACGGGTTTGTTGTTGTTGTTGGTTTTTGCCACGGCAAACCGTGCTTCGCCAGACGAAATTATCGCAAGATGAAGCGACTCGCGGAACGAATTACTTTCGTCTTGTGAGGCACCACTGCAAATGCACTTTTCGACGATATTCTAATTTTCCGAGTTTCACCTGTATCCTTACGGCCGTGGTATCCTTCTTTTGAGCTGGGTCTGGGAACTGGGGGCCCTCTTTGCAGTAGTTCTGTTTCTACTTGGATGGCTGATTCCAGAAGGTGGAGCTGGGGGTCTGTTGTTCGACTGACTTCCTGGCACTTGTGCTTTGGGGTTCCACAGAGTTCTATTCTATCTCTCATGTTTCTTAACCACTGCATGAAGGCACTGAGTGAGTTCATCTGGAGGTTTGGAGTGAGATAGAGGGCACACAACTCAAGTTCTCCTTTTTTATGCTGTTTTTGTGATATATGAATGACCTGAGAAAACTTGGTATACTTGCTTGTATAACATTATTCTTGTTTATAAAACCCAAGAAAAAAAGAAAAGTTCTCCTTTTTATTAAATTTGGGTGAGTCAATGAGACTAGATGTAACCCAATGAACCAAAGCTTAATCCAGACAAGGTAGAGGTACTGTTAATAGGAGGTTTGTCTGCTCAGGTGTGTGATGTTCAGCTTGTTCAGGTGATGTTCTCCTAAAACTGTGCATAAGTCTGTGGGTACTCCTTGATCTGCTTTTGTCACTGAAGACTCTGATTGCCTCTCCATCTAAGGACACCCTTTACTAGGGGTGACCCAATAACAAAATCTGTGTTGGGCTGATGCGTCATGAAAAACACCACCTGTTCCATCCCATCTCCACGTGTTTAAGGACAAATCGGAATATATCCTTTAAAATCCACACAGGATTTTTTGAGAACAACTTAAGAAGAAAAAACACTTTGGAGGTGATACCGTAGTTGTGAGAGGGAACCAGGTGGCGCTGTGGTTTAAACCACAGAGTCTAGGGCTTGCTGATCAGAAGGTCGGCGGTTCGAATCCCTGCAACGGGGTGAGCTCCTGTTGCTCAGTCCCAGCTCCTGCCCACCTAGCAGTTCGAAAGCACATCAAAGTGCAAGTAGATAAATAGGGACCGCTCCGGCGGGAAGGTAAACGGCGTTTCCGTGCGCTGCTCTGGTTCGCCAGAAGCAGCTTTGTCATGCTGGCCACATGACCCGGAAGCTGTCTGTGGACAAACGCCGGCTCCCTCGGCCTATAGAGCGAGATGAGCGCCGCAACCCTAGAGTCGGACACAACTAGACCTGATGGTCAGGGGCGCCTTTACCTTTACCATAGTTGTGAGTGCTTATGAAGTGGTCTGAGATATGAAAGTACTGTCAGACCAGGCTTCTCAACCTTGAAGTGTTTACAGTTCAGGTAGGTCAGGACACAGAAGTTAGGTGTGAAATGAGTTACGGAGGAGAAAAAGGAGGATAGTTTGAGAGGCATGCAGGGGAGGAGGAAATATCTCTGAGGAACACAGTGGTTGTTTTCTAATGGGCAGCTTTTAATGCACAAAAGAGCCTTCAGGGGAAGATGTGAGAGATTAGGGAGGCTAGTGGGTTCTTCATCGACTGGATTCCCTCTTTTTCTATTGCAACCTTTAAGACTAGACTTGTCAGTTCTTGAAAACTCGCAGCCTGGCTGGCTCCTGTGCCTTTTACAATGTGTATAAATCAGCTGGAGTGAGAGTAGGGCATGGGGGCCAATGTGAGCCCCCCCCCGCTAATGTCACCCTATGACCTAGGCAGATCAGCAGCAAGGAGCAGTAAACACTAGCAACCCCCTTAAAAGATGTAGGGACCTGGTTAGGAAAAAAGTTGCCAACCTTTATTGCTAACCTTATTTTGCATAAGTTAACCACTTAATAGCATTTTCATTTGAATTCCTGACTTTCTAAGTAGTGTGCATTTTATTTTTAATGAGGATATTTCTTACTTTCTTGTTTGTTTGTTTGTTTGTTTGTTTGTTTGTTTATTGAGTACATTTAGATTCCTCGCTTCACCATGATCATTATCATCTGGTATTTATATAGAGCTATTAGGGGTGTTAGGGAAGGGGGAAGTACCTCTGGTGGGGGGACACGTCGTGTTCCTTCTTGGGTAGTTTGCCCACCTTTGGTCCCCACCCTGCACTCAGCTGTCACCTGTGGCTCCTAAAAGCTGTCAGCATGTGACAGCAGCCACAATCCCAGGAACAGCTTTGACTGGCCAGCTAAACCAGGTGAGGGGAGTCAATGGGTCTCAAATCCTTGGTGAGCTAGGGACTTCCCCTGCATGCAAAGACAGGCTCTGGTGGTTTGAACAGACAAGACCAAGAGTGGGTGCAATGGTGAAGAAGGTGGTTTCTGCAGGTGTTGGTGGGGAAATGAAGGGCAGGTGGGGCTCGTCCACCTGGGAAGGGAGCCCATCTAGGAGAAAGAAAACTTTGATCCTAAACCTCCCCTGCCTTGTGGGATGTCTTCAGGAGAAGAAAAGTCTAAGGAGTGGAGTAAACCTTACACAAATCTGGAGTGGAGACCCTAAGATGCTTAGATGGTGCCTTGTACAGGTGAAACTCGGAAAATTTGAATATCGTCGAAAAGTGCATTTATTTCAGTAATGCAACTTTTTATTTTTTATTTTTCTTTTAATTTTTACAAATGCTTTCTTTTGGAAATTCCACAGTAATAAAACAAATATCAGTACTGTAGTTAAAAAGGTAAAGGGACCCCTGACCATTAGGTCCAGTCGTGACCGACTCTGGGGTTGCGTGCTCATCTCGCATTATTGGCCGAGGGAGCCGGTGTATAGCTTCCAGGTCATGTGGCCAGCATGACAAAGCCGCTTCTGGCAAACCAGAGCAGCACATGGAAATGCCGTTTACCTTCCCGCTCCTATTTATCTACTTGCATTTTGACGTGCTTTCGAACTGCTAGGTTGGCAGGAGCTGGGACCAAGCAACGGGAGCTCACCCCGTCACAGGGATTCGAATCGCCGACCTTCTGATCAGCAAGCCCTAGGCTCAGTGGTTTAACCACAGCGCCACCTGGGTCCCTTATCAGTAGTTACAATAATACAAAAATAAACATTGCTATTACATTTCATTTATAATTGACCTGCCTAACGACAAATAATTACAACAAATAATGGCTTGACATATCTTGCTTTGCATGTCATGCATCTATCTCATATATTGGTTTCACCTTTTACGTTGCGTTACTGAGATAAATGCACTTTTTGACGATATTCTAATTTTCCGAGTTTCACTTGTACGCCTCCTTCCGCCAACTCCTGCAGCCAAGCTGGTGTCTACTTTCCTTTGGACCACATCAGCAAGGCCAAGAGGAGGGTCTTGTTGTCTGGGTAGCCTGGGACCTCCCTACACACTTCACCCCTGGTAGGCACACTCCATTGTCTCTCAAGAAAATTGATGCCAGGAATAATTGATGTACAAGATGCTTTGAAAAGTATAAGAGGATATCTTACACATTCCATCCTGTGTCCTAGTCAGTGAAAAAGTTGAAGAAACTAAAATACAATACCGTAGCTTGAAAAGCAATCCCTGCAGACTTAAAGCTATTTTGTTCAGTTTTTAGAGATCTATGCCCCTTGACAAAGACCAATGAATCCAGATCTGACCGAAATATTTTGGCGCTTGTGGTGGAAAATCTAAGTGGCCACACAGTAGAAAAATATAATTTCTAGTAAAATTAACCACTGCCTGTCCTTTAATGGTACTTGGCTCTGCTGCCTAAGGTCATCTTATAGTAGGCTTAGCCGCTTGGATTGCAGCTTGGATTATTCCCCCCCCCCCCAATTTGCTGTGAGAAGATTTTTCTTTTGCTTCCATCTCTTGCCCTAAACTCTCTGTTTTTGTCCTGTTTTAGCTAATAGGTTGCATCATTGGCAGACAAGGCAGTAAGATAAATGAAATCAGGCAAATGTCAGGAGCGCAGATCAAGATTGCAAATGCCACAGAAGGCTCAGCAGAACGACAAGTAACAATCACAGGATCGCCTGCAAACATCAGCCTAGCACAGTACCTCATTAACGCAAGGTAAGTTCATTTTGTAAGCAAGGTTGTTCTTGAAGTCCACTGTGCTTCGTAGGAGCTGGATGTACCTGCCCTGGTTCAATCCTGTACCATCACAACAACTGTAACCATGGAGAGTAGTAAATTAGCCCCAAACTAGCCTTTTTAGTAACATTACCTGATTTTTTAAAAAAGGGATATTTGTGCCCATCAGTGTAACCTACAACCAGTACTGTTCTAATACTTGTAAGAGAATGTCTATTAAACAGATGCTTGATTTCAAAGAGGAATTGGGTTTAAAAGAGGGGAAATGCCCTACCCCTGACTCTGAGTTGGAGTGTCTGCTTCCCATTGCATTCTAATTTCGCAAAAATGCTTGATTTGATTCTCAGCTAGTACTTCTGAGCACTAGAAGAAAATATACGGTACTATTATACTTTCCAACTCTACTACTAAATCATGTCAGCACAGAGAATTACAATATGTAATGTTTTTTTCTAAAATGTCCTTTCTCACGTCAAGCTGCCATCTCAGAAATATGTTGTTGCATGTATTCACTCAGAAGATTAAGCATTTCTCACATCAGACAAAGCTCTCTTTCAACTTTTGCATACACAATTCACAGCATCACTCAGGACACAGCATATTTTGGGGGTTCCCAAAAATTTCAAGGGTGTACAATTGCAGGTGTATGTGTGTGCCCTATGATTCCTTTCAGAATTGGCTCTTGATTTGCACAGCCCACTCAAAGTGCTGTCCTGGCAACACTATCGGCCATTTAGTAAGAGATCCTGGGGGGCCCTTCTGGATATTTTGGGGCCGCCAAATATTTGTCTGTCAGTTCTGTGGGCCACCCATAGACCTGACAGTAAATGGAACAACCTCCATAGGCTTACTTTTATGGCAAAAGTGTGTGTACTCTTCTGCCAGGTTCAAATATCAAAGCAAAACTAGAGGTCAGATAGATGTGGTGGTCAGTTTCCAGATTCAAAAAAGTTTTCCAGTATTGCAATCAGCCGTCTATATAATGAATATAAACCAGTACCTTAAGCCCTGTGATCAAATAAACATGTGTTCCCTCCTTTAACCCTTAAGGATATGTTCTTCTCTTGGTGTTCAGGGATTCCCCACCCATCGAGATGAGAATAGACCCCTTCATTTTTAGTTGTACAAACACCACATGGCATGCATCTGGATCTCTGAAGATAACAATTTAAGATCTTCCGGACAGCTAAAGCATGCAAATAAAATAAAACACTTATTAATGGAGCTGCAGCTCGCTGCTCACCAGATAATGTTTATTCTAGTGAACAAACCTATACCTGATTCACTTAGAAAAGCTTGTGAACTCTCGTGGTTCTTTTGATGTTTTCATGGAATGGAATTTAAGAGATCATTTAATGCCCTTTGGCAAAGAAGACAACTGCTCAGCAATCCTACACTACGGATACTATAGAACCAGAAGGTGTTTTCTTTTGTTGAATTTCTAGGTGGGATTTGTAACAGTCACCTTCCATTTTAAAACATGTATCTTATGTACTTATGTGGCAAATGTATCTTCATAAAATGGCTACCATATGTAAACAAAGAGTCTTGAGAGAATATGCAAGTAAAATACATTCTGAATTTACAAAGGTAAATGAATGGGGTCTTTCCAATTTGGCAGCTGAATGTGGCACTGAGCATGTTTTTAGCTCATGGAAAAAATGTTGGGAGTTGCGAAGCGCTCTGTAATCAAAGGAGTCTGCCACTTGCAAGCCCTATGTTGGGAGTCTCAAGAGACTGCATGAGCTGTAAATATTACATATCTCTGTAATGGCTTCTGTAGTGGCATTTGTAGTGGCTTCACCATGGGAAGGTGAGAAGCTTAAAAGCTGCCACACTGAAGACTGGCGTATAAAGTATTCAGTTATTATCAGATAAAACCTTTTAAAAAAACCCACATCTCAGCTTGACAGCTAATTTTTAACATGGCTTATTTTGAACTGAGCAGGGTCTGATGGGCAAGCAATATTAATCTGACCTACTGAACTACTCAAGTGCAAGCGGAAACAAAGGCTAAGAACTATTTAACTCTTGCCTTCCTAATGTGAGCAGCAACAGACTTTGGCAGACTCTTCCCTTTTTATGTACCATAAAATCCAGAGTCTGAGTCCAAGGGCTTTCTAATGTAAAGAGTTCCTTGGTTGTGTCTGAAGCAAAGCAAAGGAGGGACTCTGATAAATATTCTGTTATTCACACTGAGACTGGTGGTGAAGAGCCATTTGCTATGATTCTACAATGTATCTGAAATGCTTGGAATTGTGAATTATGCTGGGGACCTGATAGGAAGTTGTTAGGGGCCAGATTGAGTCTCTAGGACATGTGTTTACGTTCCTTATGTTTTCTGTAATATTTAAACGAAACAAAATGATGAATGCAGCTCATAGGCATGAGAAATAACATGTTCCAGTATATTGCTAGCTTCTCCTTCACTGTTTTCCCCTTCATTCTACATCTCCTTTCTCAACTGCATCTCTGACAACTCTAGGAGGGTGGCAGGTTCCACGCTGGAGTTTCGGCCTCCATAGCATAGAATGCCACTTGCCCATGGCTGGATGTCATCCCACTAAGCGTTTGGCCACCAGCACCAAGCAGTGCACAGAAAAAACACAGCATTATAGGCGGCACACCCAGGGAATTCCATTTATTTATTTATTTAAATGAAGGGAATGGGGAGGGAAGAATGGCAAGTAGATCAAAGAAGAGGTGAAGGGACAAAATGCTAATCAAACAACTATGACGAGAGTGGGCAAGAAGCCAAAACAGGAGATTATTCCTTCCGATAAAAATACCTGTGTCAGATCTGGAGTGCCGGGGACAGGATGACCCCTCCCACCTTTTGCTTGCTTGCCGCAAAAGCAGCCCTTCACCCTACAGAGCTCTCTCCACAAAAGGTGGTAACCGGAACTCAGAGAGAGACAGTGGGGGCAGAAGGAAAAGGCTGGAATGGCTCAGCACCTTTTGTCTGCAAAGGAGGGAGTCCCTCTTCCTCCCTTACTGCCTGCGCTGGAGCCAATCACCCACCATTGCATCCAGAGACAGTTGCAGGCAGAAGCTGCAGGTCCATTCCAGTCTTTTATTCTGCCTGTGTTTCTTTCTGCCCACCTTGATCACTGCTTTAAATAAATAGAGATAGATGATAGATGATAGATAGATAGATAGATAGATAGATAGATAGATAGATAGAGTGTGCTTGGGCACATCCTGCACACCCACTGCACGTGTAAGGACATGAGGACATTAGGTACCTTCTACATGTCACAGAGAACAAAACAGAAACTCAAGGATTTCCAATTTGGGCAGCTACCCTGAGCTCAGTGCTGTGTGTGTGTGTGTGTGTGTGTGTGTGTGTGTGTGTGTGTGTGTGTACACGTAATCACACACATAGACACACACACAGAATATTTATTTGTTTGTTTATTTTTCACATTAAGTATCTTCCAGACAGGAAATTTTTGCTTTTGGTTGAAAATATAATATCATTCATAAACATGTCAACACCGTAACCTGCAACTTTATCCTGTGCAAATTTATTCAGAAGTTTGTTCAATGGGACATCCTTCCAAGTACATTTATTTGTTCTTGGATCATCTTTCAGGACATAGCCTTCACAAGGCAACTTCCATTAAAAAATATTATATAATCAAAGGTGCCATTAAAGTAATATGCCTAGAATTATATCCTTGAGACTGAAGTCCTTTGGCTTCTGGGAGGGTCTCGGAGCTCCAGTCTCAGAGAGGGAGATCCAGTGTTGGGTTGTGCCTCCCTGGCCAGAATCAGTATCAGAGCTCTGACACCAGAAGGGCTAAAAAGGGGCTGTGGGGCAGTTCTGGAGGATCCATAGCCTTCCCCCTATCTCCCCAAACCAGGAGATGCAAATGGTTTTTAAAAATAGAGATATGGGGACAGAGAAGGGCAAGAGTGTTCTTCCCACATCCTGCCAGCTCAGCACGATGCTAAGAGAAGGAGGACAAATTTCTGTTCTGCCCTAGGCTAAGGCTGCAATCCTAAGGTGGGACAGAGAGAAGCAGAGGCGGCTGAGCCACCTTACACAGTGCCCTCCTGGGCTCTTGCCAGCAGGGTGGAAGTGCAGTAAGGGGGAAAGGAGTGCTCTTGGGCTCCTCCGTCCTTTTTCCAGTGTTTTCTTTCTTTCACAATTTCCCTTCCATTGCAAACAAGGGAAGGAAAATTAGCTACCTGCTGGCATATTTTTCTCCCTGGTCTGAGGTCCTGTTGGGGGGGGGCTGGGAAGGCTGTGGATCCTCCAGAGTCAGGCCTTCCTCCAGCGCCACACCTTTTTCTGCCCTTCTTCTGAGTTCAAATCTCCCTCTCCATCCGTTCACCCTTCAGTGGCATCCCAAGGAACAAATGATTGCAGGGTCAAAGGAAGACAAGTATTTTTCTAATATGAAAAATGAGCAGTCTCTGTGCAAAGCAGGATATTGCATTCAACGTATTTCTTTCAAGCAGTGCACATTTCCTATGAAAAGAGGCTGTAAAATGTTGTGGCCTTTTTCATGCTTTCTTTGTCCCAGTTAAGATAACGGAAGTGGGGGGGGGGTGTCTCCAGGTGTCTTTTGGGCTCCAGCTCCCATCAGCCCTGTTGTCAAGGGTGATGGCAACAGTAGTCCAACATACATTTGGAGACCACAGGTGAGCCCCGACCCCAGCACTAAGACCAGGAGGCAGCGCCATGAGACGACGCCACAGCAAATCTCAAGCTCCTACGCTCCACTCATTCTCCTCCCTCATCAACTTATTCTCATTGTATTGGTCATTGCACAAATCAGCTAGCACATTGAAGCAGAATATCAAACCAGGTTCAAACTTTAAATGCCCTCCCCTTAAAGAAAAGGAGAGGGGAAAAGGGGGCTTAACTGTGTAGAACGGCTCATGCCATGTTTGCATCAAGCTTTTCTGCTGCATTAATGCCCATGTCTGGCTAGAATCAATAGAAGTTCATAGGACTGCATGTTTGCATAGAAGATATCCTAAACAAATAGGGTTTATTTAGACTAAGCTAGATCTCTGTTAATTCTCTGCTGCCAGGTTGCAGAGTGTGAGTACATCATATGAAATGCAGCTGGATTTGAAATACAGAGGGAATGGTGCCTTTTTCCTTCCGAAGCAGGCACCATTCCTAGAGACATTGCAATGACACAAAGTCCTGTAAGGGACTAGGCATGCTCTGATTGATGGTGGAATGATGTACAATGAATTCCATTACCCCATCATACCCTGAGAGGGATTTGTCTGAACTTTCAAGGTCTTGCCTTGGATTTTACCAACCTAATCCAAATTCTAATTTGGTTTACAGAATATTTAATACAGGTGAGTGGTGATACACGAGGAGTCTCCTGTCATGCTCTAATGGGCCGCATTCTTTATATGTATTTGCTACTACAAATTAACACGGACATTCTTCTGGAATTCTTCAAATGCCGAGCTGAACGTCTAGTTCACAGTGACGGTTCACAGTGACGGCAAACAAACTATGTTATATGGGACTGTAATAATACAAGAGCAGCAAATGTTGATTTTCCAAAATGTCGGCTGCATAGATCTATTTCAGAATAAATCCAAAATATAACTGTAAAGCCACAAATATGTATGTTAAAGCTATGCAAGCATTTTGTAAAATATCCCACATGATCATTACCTTTAGAAGATTATTCAGCCAAGTTTAGATCGGAAAGGGAGAAATGTCCCATTGTTTATCTTTCCTCAGCGAGTAATTCAACTAAATTCTCATATAGACAATTGTGGTGTATTCCCACTGACTACCCTAACTAAAAGGAATGCAGTCTAATAAGTATTGTTTTTCAATAAGGCTGACTGAAAGTGTTCATGTCCATAGATTCCATTTTGTAGCTGGAGTTGCTTTCTATGAAACTCAGGGTCTTTACAAATGTTACCAAAAAAAGAACAGAAAAGTGGAGTCTCCTGCTCTTTGACCATAAATGCTGCTAGCTCTCACCTCTTTGTGAGAGGGAACAGTTCTAACACTTCCCAAGTGTTTACTCCTC